>NC_080742.1:77965519-78268549 GCF_020826845.1 Diceros bicornis minor | reverse complement strand
ATCTTTTTTCTTAAAAATACTTCTACAGTTTCCCACTTCTTATAGGATGAAGTCCAAACTTCTCAGTCTGGTATTTCAGTCTCTCCAATCATTTTCTACTTTTCAATACTCCTCGGCCAGGGCCACCAGATACAGTTGTGCCTGTCCAGCCCTGTAGACTATATGAATGGCACCCTCTTGAGTTCCCAGCGTACAACCCACCGAGTCCTACTGCGCAACTTGGCTCACCTTCCTCCTCTTTAGCTAGCGAGTCTCTTTGCTAACTTTTGTATCTAGCAAGTTCTTTTCTATCTCTGGGTCTTTAATTCTGCTTCTTATCCAAATATTATCCATCTTTCAAGGCCCAACTCAATTTCCACTTTCTCTGAGAAAACTTCCCAAGTGTTCTTGTCATAATTTTCTTACTCCTTTAAATTCCCACAGACTCAAATAATCATGCGTCACTTACATTGTTATTTCCAGGCTATACTGTACACAACTAGTGCATGACATCACTGAGCACTGGGACTGGGTCTTTATTTTTTAAACATATATTATGAAATATCTCACATATTCAGACATGTACAGATAATACATTAACAAACATTCTCATAATCACCAGAGATGGAGAGTGTTTAGAGTGTTTATAGGAGCCATTAGAGTTCTGGGCACAGAATGCTTATTGAGGATTTAGGAATTGGCTGCTACAACCATAAGGTCAACGGGCCGTTAGTCAGGTTGCAAAAACAGCCCCAGACAAGATACCATAATTCTTTTGTATACTTGAAGCTTTTCTGGATAAAGGAGGAGTCTTCATGAAGGTTCCATAAAAGATTAAAAAAATTTTTTTTACCTATGAGCTCCTCTGAGATTAAAAATATATTGTCATCTGAGTATATAACATGCCCCAGTGAGAGCTGCCCTGAGCCAGGCCACAGGCTGTGGCCCATGAAGTTATGTTGGTTTCATCCTGTTTTGAAACCCCTTGTCAGCCTCTTTTCCCTCCTGTCTCAAACCAGATCTCTAGTTTTGAACCTTGAAACCTCAAAGGACTTAGATGGAATCGTATCTCATACTTTGTATCTAACAGTGTTAGTTATTTGTTGAATAAGTAAATAAATAAGCAATAAGGGTTTTACTTTACTACTTTTAAAATATGCTTCCACATTTCATGTAACTTAAAGCCATTTTAAAAAACCTAAATAAATAAGTGAATGACTTGGAACAAATCATGACCAACTCCAGAGTCCACGTATCTTCTGGGAAGGTGGAATCAAACAAAGGCAGGAGGATGATTCCAAAGAAGCTGGTGGTAACCCCGGAGCTACCTCTTGCCTCTGTGACTGTGACTAATTTCTGTACCTGTAGAACTGGTTAGTCATATCCAGTGCATCCCCAGCTAAATGCTATGGATTACTGACTCTGAGGAAAGAGCTCTACCTTCAGCAACTCCCATGGTTCTTTTGAAAAAAAGATGGAAATTCTCTCTGTCCCTCAACAAAATACTTCTAGGCCTATTCCTACAAAGCTCATAAAAGTATGTGATATGGCAGTAAGCTACCAACAGAATGACCTCAGGGCACAGCAACTTTAAAATCCACCATTAGCCAATGCTTTTCATGCCAGCTCTCTGTAAATATTACATAGAGGGGGATGATAATCAACTTTAACACATTTCTACTACTCCCCAGTGAGGCAGGTATCCTTCTTTTACACGTGAGGACACTGAGCCACATATAGGAAAAATCAATGTGGGGAACCAGTCAAAAAAAAAAAGCTTAGAAACAGTTTTCACAAAAGGGGAGTTTTTAGCTATATCCGCCTGCTCTAGTTAATACCAATCCATGGGCAGGACTGAATTAGCTTGTCTAAATATTAATAACTCTATGTTTTACTATGGGAGCCACACTTTCACTAAGAATGTTACTCAAAAGGACCAAAAGACTCAATGGAGTTGTTCTGGAGGTGTTTTAACTTGCTTAGTTTTAAAGAGCAGAGACTTAAAAAGACAAAGGTTTTAGACTGTGGAGGACATTAGATATGAAGGGAGTAGACTCCAAGAAACTTAGAGAAACCTTAGTTTCTGGGTAAGGGATTCTCATTCTCCATCACAGTCAAAGGCCCTTTCTGAGAGTTTATCTCGTTTTAAGTTATTTCACTACCTCATGTTACAAATATAGATATGGCATATGTAATCTCTGAACCTAGTAGCTCCTCCATCCAGCCATCCAGCCAAAAAATATTTATTATTCATCTACTATATGCTACGCACGGGCCGGTCCCATGGCTTAGCAAGTGTGTGTGCTCCGCTACTGGCGGCCCGGGTTCGGATCCCGGGCGCGCACGACGCACCGCTTCTCCGGCCATGCTGAGGCCGCGTCCCACACACAGCAACAAGAAGGATGTGCAACTATGACGTACAACTATCTACTGGGGCTTTGGGGAAAAAAAAAAAAACATAGCTATATGCTACACACTGTGCTAAGGAAGGGGCGGAGACAAAATGGTAAGTAAATTTATCAGTCACAGTGTCCCATTATTGTGCATATTCCAATCTAGTGGAAAAGACAAACACAAAAATAATCACAAAAATGAATGTATAATTACAAACTGGTACAAGTACTATAAAGGATGATCCAACCTAACTTCATAGACCTTTACTTCTCAAGGTCTCAATTTAGATCCAATGTAGGATTAGAATTTAGAAACAAAATCTGCATTTTTTAAATTTCTGAGTGCTGCTAAAGGTTTAAGATACTTTATTCATCCAACAAATGTTACTGAGCAACTACTCGTGGCAGGCATTATGCTTGGCACTGGGACCATCATGGAGAACAAAGTAGATCCCATCTCTGCAGTCTTGGAGCAAACTAACTGGGGACAGACATTAATCAAATAATCACACAAATAAGTAAATAAAAGTGCATCTGTAATAAGCGCAGAGGTGCTGTGAGAGTCTTAGACAGAAAAGGGGCTTTGACCTGCACAGGGAGGTTAGAGACAGATTCATGGAGGAAGTGTCGACTGAGCTGAGTTCTTAAATATGAGTCAAAGTTAATAAGGTGAAGAAGAAGGTGAGAAAGAGCAAATTGGAGAGACGAGCCTACACAAAAGCTCTGTGGAGGGATGAAGCAGAGTTTGTGCATGGACGTGAACAAAGACCCTTGTGGGTGGAGTGAAGACAGAAGCTGGGGTGTGGGGCAAGAGGAGGCTAGAGACGTGTGGGAGTCAAGGAAAGGACTCCTGCTACTGAAAAGGGAACTGGATGGACACCAGAGTTGGTAGCTAGCGTCATGGCGATGGAAATAGCGTAAGTGGGCCTATTTAAGAGATATTTAGGAAATGAAGGGAGAACAAAATAATGGATGGGCCATGGGGTGGAGGAGAGGAGAGGGAGGTGCCAAAAATGGTTATAAGTTTCTGCCTTGCATAACTGGATGAGGGGGCAGCTACTGGAAACAGACAGTAACTTTTTTTTGGTGGGGGAGGAGAAGATTTAAGTTTAGTTTTGCTGAACTTGAGGTGCTACTACGATATGCAGGGGCAGATGTTTCTCTTTGCTGTTCTCTTTCAGTCACAATCTTTTGGAAGTATTTTTGATGATGTCTGTTTTGTGTTATTTTTATCTTTGATATATATGGAAATAACTTTTCTTTCTTCTTTAAAAACTACACACAAACATACACACATATAGATAAAGTTTCTCTCTCTTACGTCCTATCCTATTTTGCCCCATCACTCAATTGCTCACCCCCAAGGTGCTCTGATGGCCTCTTCTCTTGGTTCTGCAGGTCTGATCAGGAAGAGGGAAAGGGGAGGTGACCTTTGCTGTTCATCAGCACCAGAATAATGCCCGGTAAACTGCCTCCTTCCCTCCCTAGAAAGAAGCCAGTAGTAGCAAGTGGGTGCTTGCTTATAACAACCATCCTGACCTTCACAGGACTGTGGAGAACTGGAAGGTAGCTCAATTTGCTCCCCTTTAGAAGAGGGGGCAAGGACTAAGAAAATGAGATTAAATTTGAAATCCCACATTCAATACCCTAGACAAACCTATGGGAGATGTAGTACTCCATCATCTTGAAAGCAAATCCCTACAGTGGCCAAACCCTAGCTCTACTATTCTGAAATTGAGGAATCTTGGGCAAATCACTTAACTTCTCTGAGCTAGTATTCTCATTGGCAAAATGAAAATAATAACAATAATATACCTACATCTCAGGGTTTTTCATGTTTGCCAACATGAGTCATGTAAAATTGTTAGACATTTATTTCCTCTTTTTGTTTATGTCCTTTCCTCTTTTGTCTTTGAGTGTTTAAGAATTTTATTTTTAAATGAAAGGTGGAAAGAATAGTAAAATAAATGTCTCTACATCTACCACCTAGATTCGGTAATTGCCAACATTTTGGCATAATTACTTTATCTGCCATTTATACACACACACACATACACACAATGTTTTCTGGGCTAACCACTTAAAGTATTTTTTAGACATTGCAACACTTCTAAATACTTCAGCATGCATCTTGGAAAAACAAGGGCATTCTCATACACAAGTACAATACAATTATCACATCCTACAAAAATAACATAATTCCTTAATATCATCTAATATCTAATCCAAACATATCTTTGAGTCTTTGTTATTCATCTGTCCATATTTTTATTGATTCTTAAGAGCTCTTTATATATTAAGAATATTAATCATTTCACTACTTACTGTGTGATCTTGGACAAAATACTTAAGCTCTCAAACCCTCAATTTCTACATCTGTAAAGCACAGATAATAACAAGATATATATATCATAGGGTTATTGTGATTATTAAGTAAAAATCATAAAAATAAAGTACTTAGCAGAAAACAGGCACACTGTAAACACTCAATAAACTGTAATTGCTGTTATTATTTTGAAAATTTTTTTTTGGTTTGTTGTGAGCCATTTAACTTTGTTTGCAGTGCTATACACCCAAACTGACGGCAAGGAGGTAATATTGGCAGAACACAGTATAAAGAAATAAACAAAATCCTGGAAAATAGAAGAAAAATTTCGATAACTATTAAAAGGCCCAGTAAAATTTTCAATCCCCCTTCAACAAAGTCTTAAAATAATAAACCATCTTGAATCTGAAATCCATGTTCCAAAGATGAACAGCTCTATTGAATTTTAATTTTTCCAGAGTTCTCGGCAGCCTCCAGGATAATTAATGATGGCTTCAGGCAGGAAGACAAAATGCAAATACCACAGTTTTTAAATTATTAAATGAGATAATACTTGCAAAGTGCTTATAACTGTACCTAGAACACAGTAAGCACTCAATAAACGTTAGACATTACTATAAAATCTAAATCATTTCTTTAACTGTTATTAATACAAGGTTATGTGCAATACACTGCATACCTGATTATGGTAAACAACGGGCTCTAATTCTTTAATACCACCCTGTATATCAGTGTATAGAAGATTAAGAAATATTCTGTACCTTGAAGTTTTAACAGAAGTCACCCAAAATAAATGAGGCACTGTCCAGTTGAGAAATATAGTTTATATACTTTTTCAATTTTGTACATGTTTATTGTTCTACTGAGGTTTGGATACGTTTTGGTTACTGTATTTTCTTACTAAATTATCCACTTAGTTGAAGTTTTTAATTTATAAGGACAGAATTAATACACAGCATTTCCTTAAAATTTTCAGTCTATTCTTATCTGCAGTTGTAACTCTTACCTCATTTCTAAGACTGTTTTCTTCTCCCATTTTCTCAATTAGCATGCTAGAAGTTTTTCTATTTCACTGGACTTTTCATAGTACCATTTCTTAAACGTAACAATTCTATTTTTTCTTTTTATAAACTCATTAATTTCTTCCACACGTTTATTCTATTTTTTTCTTAGACATTTTATTGTTCCCTTTCCAGCTTCTTGAATTAGATAAAGCTTCTTTTCTATCTTTCTCATAAGTAAAAAAAAAATCAAGGCAATGAATACTTCTTTGAGTACCAGTTTAGATCATAACTTTTAAGTTTTTGTTTTATGTTGTTGTTTCTAAATAGTCTGCAAATTAAGTTTTCCTTTTAAGAAATATTTTTATTTGTTTATCTATTTTTTATTTTTTTGAGGACGATTGACCCTGATATTCCTCCTTTTTTTCCCCCAAAGCCCCAGCAGATAGTTGTATGTCACAGTTGTACATCATTCTAGTTGTTCTATGGGGGACACCGCCTCAGCAGTGCATAGGTCTGCATCCAGGATCCAAACTAGCGAACCCCAGGCCGCCAAAGCAGAGCACAAGAACTTAACTGCTACGCCACCGGGCCAGCCCCTAAGAAATATTTTTAAATTTCTATGTGGCTGAAAAATTTCTCCTATCAATTTGACATTAAGTTCTAAATTTTCTGTACTGTGGTCAAAAATATGGCCTGTGTAACTCCTGCATTTTAAAATGTATTAAGGGCCGGCCCCGTGGCTTAGCGGTTAAGTGCGCGCGCTCCACTGCTGGCGGCCTGGGTTCGGTCCCGGGCACGCACCGAAGCACTGCTTCTCCGGCCTCATGGCCGTGTCCCACATACAGCAACTAGAAGGAGGTGCAGCTATGACATCCAACTATCTACTGGGGCTTTGGGGGAATAAATAAATAAATAAAATTATAAAATGTATTAAGATTTTCTTTGTGATCTAATAATAACGTAGTCAATTCTTATAATCCATTCATGTAATTTTTAAAATATGGTATATTCTCCCATTGTAAGGTATCAGTGCTAGTATATCTATCTTTTATATTAACCTTATTAATTTTATTATTCAAATCTCTATATTCTTATTTACATTTTTCTTCCTTGATCTGACAAAGATATTAAAGGCTCCTATTACCATTGTGGTTTATTTTTATTTTTTTTTTACATTTCTAACTTTTTGATCTACATGCTTTGCTTTAATGTTACTTGAGGCATAAAAGGTTCATTATAAATGTATACTGCTTATCAATACTAAATGACCTCTGGTTCTCAGTTAATACTCAATTGTCTTGAGAATCTGGCTTTGTCTGATATTAACGCTTCAATCCATGATTTATTTTTGTAGGCATTTGTCTGACATACCTTTGCCTGTTATTTTATTTTTAACATTTTTAACAGCTTTATTGAGATATAATTCACATACCATACATATTAGTTTCCAATGGCTGCCACGAAGTATCACAAACTTGGTGGCTTAAATGAACAGAAATTCACTCTCTTAGTTTCACTAAGCTAAAGTCAAGGTTGTTGGTGGGGCTGGTCCTTCTGGAGGCTCTAGGGGAGAATTCATTTCCTTGTCTTGCCCAGCTACTGTCTAGCCTGTATTCCTTGGCTCCTGACCCCTTCCTTACATCCAACCTCTTGCTCCCATCAACACACCTCCTACTTCTATATAAATCTCCCTTTGTCTCCCTCTTATAAAGACACTCATTAGATTTAGGGCCTACCTGGATAATCCAGGGTTATCTCTCCACCTCAAGATCCTTAACTTAATGGTACCTGTAAAGTCTTTTTTGCCATATAAGGTAACACACAAAGGTTCCTGGGATTTGGACCTGGATATCTTTGGGGGTCATTATTCAGCCTACCACCATACAATTCACCCACTTAAAGTGTACAATTCAATCTTTTAAAATATATTTGTAGGGTCTGCAAGCATCAACATAATCTAATTTTAGAACATTTTCATCCCCCACACATGAAACTCCATAACCATTGGCTGTCACTCTGTTCCTTCCTCCCCCCTCTCCAACCTGGCAACCACTAATCTACTTTCTTTCTCTACAGATTTGCCTTCTGGACATTGCATATAAATGGAATCATACAATATGTGCTCTTTTGTGACTGGGTTCTTTCATTTAGCACAATGTTTTCAAAGTTCATTCATGCTGTAGTATTTATCAGTACTTCATTCCTCTTTATTGCTGAATAATATTCCATTGTATGGATAATACCACATTTTATTTGTCCATTCATCAGCTGATGGACATTTTGGTTGTTTCACTTTGTGGCTATTCTGAATAATGCTGCTCTGAATATTGTGTATAAGTTTTTGCTGCTATGAACGCTGTGTGTATGAGTTTTGTTTTCAGTTCTCTTAGTAGACATTTTGAGAATTAACAAAATAAATTTTCTCAAAATTAACATTTTGAGAAATTGCCAAACTGTTTTCCAAAGCAGCTGTATCATTTTACATTCCCAACAGCAATGTGTAAGGATTCCAGTTTCTCCACACCCTCACCAACACTTACTGTCCATCTTTTTGATTATAGTCATCCTAGTGGGTGTGAAGTGGTATCTCACTGTGGTTGTGATTTTCATTTCCCTAATTATTAATGATTATTTATCATTAGTGCTCATGTGCTTGCTGGCCATTTATAAATCTTCTGTGGAGAAAGATTCAGATTCTTTCCCATTTTAAAATGGAGTTATCTTTTTACTGTTGAGTTTTAAGAGCTCTTTACGTTAAGTTCTTTATCAGATATATGATTTGCAAATATTTTCTCCCATTCTGTGAACTCTCTTTTCACTTTCTTGATGGCATCGTTTGCAGTGACTTTGAACATTTGTGAGTCACTGTAAGTATGTCACATAACTTGAATAGAGTTGGGTTTTGATTTCGATTGTTGTTCCAATCTGAAAAAAAATCTTTGTCTTTAACAACAGAGTTTAATCCACTCATATTTATGGTCTATAACAGAATTAATTGGCCTCACTTATATTACTTTGATCTATACTTTGTTTTATTTTTTTTAATTCCTTCCCTTGTTTTCTATCTTTTGTATATAGACTTGGTTTTTTTCCTCTTTAGTGCTCTGGAAGACATATTCTGCTTCTAATTCTACTAGTATTTATTCTTTAACCTGTATGTATCAAATGTCAGTCAATGGAAAAAATATCTACTGCTTTTTATCTCAGTCTAGTCTATCACATGACTGTTTGTTCCTGTTTCATAGCATCTACATCTTTTTGTAGTCTATGGAGGACTCCAACAATTTCTTAAAATTTTCTTTTGGATTTTTCAGTGAGTAATTTTCAGAGGTATTTTTCTGAGTCTACTAGATGAGTCTTTTTCATAGATCACATTATTATTAGTAGTAATACTATTTTAAATTTTCAATACTGAATAAGAGAAAACATGCCCAGACTTCATGTTTGTCCACAGCATGACACTGAGGGCTGCATGCCAGGCACTGTTTTAAATTAGAAGCCTTCTACCATATTCTTCTAAGGAAAGGTCCTAATGTGCATCCTACTCTAAGGCCTCAAGAATTTTGGGAAAACTCAAAACAAAACTCAAAAACATTAAGAAAGAATCACAACATTTGTGTCTGTGAAAAAAAACAATACAACAAACAAAATCTCAACTGGTTACTACTTCCAAACTCTGGAAATGTCTACATTCAATAAGGGAGAAATCTAATAAATGTCATTTCAAGCTAATAAACTTTACCCTAATAAAAACAAAATAAAATTTAAATCTGGACATATCATTATTCTACTAATTCTGGCCAAAGAAAGAGTAGTTCACATGGTATAAGTATGAAAGCCTAACATATTATTTTTATAAAGTTAGCTATGGATAAGTATAATCAAAATATTCAACTATGTTTCAAAATTGAAGCAGAGTATTAAATCAATTCATTGAAGAAATGTAAGAGATTTTAAAAATGCAACTCAAATATTAGCAATCAATAAAATGCTCCCAGATTTGCCTCATGAAGTTTACATCCTGGAATTATCTACCATTTTGTTTCTGACATAAATCAGTAATTTTCTTACAAAATTCTGCATTGGTTTCTTAGTAAACACAATGCCATTTTTTTCCATTGTATCTGGTGAGGTAAAATACCTTGTTATAGGAAGTAGAAACAGAAATGATGTTTTTTATTTTGATCTGCATAAAGCAGTTTGAAAACCAGTCCCTACTCCCACCCCTGGATGAGGGGAGGACTGAAGTAATAACTATTGAGCTAGAGAGAGAATCAAAAGAATGCGAACAACAACACACAGAAAGCAAAGGGTATCTGAGAACACAGTTCAATTTTCTTACCACATTCTCCAAAGGTGCTGCACCAAACACTTTAAAGACAGGGTTGGGTTTGGAGGGTGAGATACAGAGGACAATAGCTTGCTGCCCTACTCGAGTAGTATATTCATCTAACGTGGCTCGAAGTTTCCTGAATCAGAGGATGAAAAGAGAATAAAAATAGTTAAAGAAGACAGAAATTACAGTGACACAGACAAAAAATTGACTTTAACTTGAGACAATTTATTCTGATATGTTTTCTTTTAGCTGAAATATGAAAAAGGGAGTGTGAGGTTTGCTATCCTGTTCAGCACAAATATGTACATACCTTTGCCCTAAAGACCAATGACTAGCCCACTGATATAAGGATCTACTACAGGTTTACCTCAGGACACAGCCACGACACAAAGCTGAACACGGCGAGTATCATCCTTCCTGATCTTAGCAACACCAAAGGGGTTTTCTCTTACTGCCACTTATAACAATAAAGATTACTGCTGAGATGTCCTCTTATAGACTTTGTTATATCATCTCCATGCTTAATGAGGGGGCCTTAAATGACCTGCTTCTAAATTCTTTGACTGATGTAGTCATTGTTTATGTCTCACTGACATAATTTTATCCAAAAATACCACTTCAAAAATGTCATTTCCAGATTTTCATTGTAATATAACCAATAATTCTTAGTCCTGCATTTTTTACAAACAAGGATAGAGTAAAGGAGCTTTTTCAAATATATCAACACTGGATGAAATACAAAGGCTGTCCTTTTCCTCTGAGATCATTAGCAATTATTTTAAAGTTCTACATTTCATAATTCTTCTGGGAACACAGTCTACCTTTTCAAGGGACTGGTGAGTCATGTCAATTCAAATAAAGCAAAGCCAACATATCTAAAATAAAGTTTTCCATCTTTCCCCAAAACCATGTACTGTTGTGTCTATGCCCCTTATAGCAAAGATATTTCTATAAATAATACATTCTAATTCCTCCTGCCTGTACTATCATTAAAGGAAATGAAAAGAATTGCCCATCTAGTGGTATACAACCTCTTTGTTTGCTGAAAGCTACTGTTAAGTACTTTTCTGGTTTCTCCTTCAGTTTCTTATAATCTTATGTTCTTAATATACCTGTATTTTCTAGCTTTCGTCACATATTATTTACACGGGCTGGCACTCCATTTGGATTCAACATTCCAAAAAACATCTAGAAAATTTGGATACAGTATTTAAAACGCCACAGGAAAAAACTTCTGGAACATTTTATAGACTAAATTTCTTGTCATATATGAATGCATGTTGTGCAACCTGTTGAACTATTAAGTCCTTCATGTACCACATCTGCGTAATAATCTTTCTTTGCAACCTACAAACTCATCAGAAGAAATAAAAATGAGCAACGGACCACATACCAAATGAGACATTTGGCAGCATTCCTTGAAGGAGTGGTCTATATTCACTGTCTCCAATTCCTCTCTTTCCATTCTCTCTTGAAGACACTCCAATCCTTTCATCCTTACCACTCCTCTGAAAACACTTGTCAAGTTCAATCATGATCTCCATGTTGCTAAATCTAATGGTCAGCAGCATTTGACAGAGCTGATCACACACCATTCTTCTTGAAACACATTTGCATTTGGTTTCCAGGACACCACTCTCTTGGTTTTCCTCCTGACTCATTGGTCGCTTCTTAGTCCTTTGATAGTTCCTCTCATCTCTCCAACCTCTATAGGGTAGAGCACTTCAGGCCTCAGTCCCTCACTCCCTAGGTGATCTCTTCCAGTCTCATAGTTTTTTGTTTTTGTTTTTGAGGAAGATTGGCCCTGTGCTAACATCTGTTGCCAATCTTCCTCTTTTTTTTTTTTTCCTCCCCAAACCCCAGGACATAGCCGTGTATCATAGTTGCAGAGCTGTAGCTCTTCTATATGGGACGCCACCTCAGCACGGCTTGATGAGCAGTGAGAAAGTCCGTGCCCAGGATCCAAACCGGCGAACCCCAGGCCGCCAAAGTGGAACACGTGAACTTAACTGCTATGCCACCGGGCTGGCCCCTCCAGTCTCATAGTTTTAAATACTACCTCTATGCTTATATCTTCAGCTGAGATCTGTCTGTTGAATTCCAGACTCATATATCCAACTGCTTATTCTGTGTCTACACTTAATGGTTAAGAGGTATTACAAACTTAACATGTCCAAAACCAAATTCCTGATTCTGTCCTACCTTCACTTCCATACCTGCTCCTCTTCCAATAAGTATCATCTCAATCCTTCCAGTAATCAGACCAAAAACCTTGAGGTCACCCTTTATTCCTTTTCTTCTCTCACACCCCACATCCAATCCATCAATGAATCATGCTGGAGTTGACTTCTGAAAGACATCCAGAACCTGACCACCTCTTACCACCTTTGCTGTTGCTCCATTGATTTTAAGACACTATCATTTCTGGCCTGGATTACTACAATAACCTCCTAATTGGTCTCCCTGTTTCCATTCTTATACTCCAAGAGTCTATTTTCCACGCAGCTGTCTGAGTGATCCCTTTAAAATACAAGTCAGATCATATCATTGCTTTGGTCAAAAGCCTTCACTGACTTTCCACCTCACTCAGAGTAAGAGTCAAAGCCCTTATATTGGACCAAAAGACTCCATGATGTGGCTCTCCACTACTACTGTGACCACATCTCCTCTCATTCTCTCCCTAGCTGTTCCTCAAACATGACTACCATGTTCCTTCCCACTTCAGAATCTTTGTTCATGGGCAAGCCCCGCGGCTTAGCGGTTAAGTGCGTGCGCTCCGCTACTGGCGGCCCGGGGTTTGGATCCCGGGCGCGCACCGACACACTGCTTGTCCGGCCATGCTGAGGCCGCATCCCACATACAGCAACTAGAAGGATGTGCAGCTATGACATACAACTATCTACTGGGGCTTTGGGGAAAAAAAGGAGGAGGATTGGCAATAGATGTTAGCTCAGAGCAGGTCTTCCTCAGCAAAAAGAGGAGAATTGGCATGAATGTTAGCTCAGGGCTGATCTCCCTCACAAAAAAAAAAAAAAAAAGAAGAATCTTTGCTCTTGCTATTCCCTCTGCCTGAAAAGCTCTTTTCCTGGATATCAACATGGTTGCGCTTTCAATTACTTCAGGTCTCTGTTCAAGGTTGCTGATCAAGAGGATTTCCCAGACCATCCTTATAAAAAAAGAGAAACTACAATATCCCCCTAATCTCCTAACCTATTTTCCTCACTTCACTTCATTTTTTTCCATAACACACCATCATCTGACATATTAGATGTTTATTTTCTCTTTTTCTCCACTAGAATGTAAGCTCTTTAAGGGAATTTGTTTCATTCATTGTTATAGTGTCCCAAGGCCTAGAACAATGCCTGGGGTATAGAGCAGGCATATAAATTTTCTCTGAATGAATTAATGTGATATTATACATCTGTTAATCATATTTCTAGTTTCATTTTTTTAATTTTGTAAGAGAACTTTAAAGTTTCTGTCATCAAGGATTCTAACTTGGTATCCTTGGTGAACCTAATAATGTACGTTCTAACCCTATCATCCACACCATGAGGTATTTGGGGGAATAGCAACAACATGGATAAGGGGGCCCTCACCGAAGCAAACGTGTTTGCTGTCTCTTCCGGATAGATGGATTAGACTCAAACACATGGGGCCGTTTCCGTTTCTTTCCTGTTGCCACAGCGGCAGCAGCAGCCATTCCCACAGGACCTGAAATAATAATGTATGTGCTAAGATTAGGCAGAGCCTGTTAACTGTACAAGACAGAAAATAATTAAAGGTACAAAAAAGGTAGCATTTATTACCTAATATGTTATCAATAAATACAGAATGTTCCTGACATTATCAATGTATTTCACTATTGTTCAACATGAATCATATTTTAATTTACCAATAAAACTTACAATGAATCTTTTTAAAAAGTGAATGACTTACACCTCCCCACCACACACCCGCCTGAATTTTATATAATGTTGTTTTTTGTTTTGTTTTGCCAGCACGCCCATACTGTTAAGGCAATATTCTCAGAGGTGCTAGATGAAATTACAGCACTGAGAGGAAGAGCTTGCCAAAACAAAAAACAAATTTCAAATTTCATTTCCATCCCTGTGCCCCTCTTTCCATTACCCCAAGACATTGCCAAGTTAAGGAAGTCAGAGGCAATCACTCATACTTGGAACTCCAACAACACTTATAAGAGGAATATCTGGAAGAACAGCATCTTAATTGAACATTTTTTTTTGTATATCTGAGAATTACGCCCCAAATGGAGTTGTTGACTACAAAGCCAAGTTGGCGAAAGCATCCTGGCAGCAAAGAAATGAAAACTGTCCCACCCAAAGGAAAAAATGTGAGTAAAAGTTGGTCTGGCTTGCCCTGAAACTAACGACTAAACTAAAGGGTAGGCCCTAAGGCCCTGTTAGAGTCTCTGATTCTTGGAATCTCAACACAGCAACGACATTCCTTTTTTTTTTTTTTTTTAATAGACAATCCACCTTTATCCTTTCTTGTGAACCCTGCAAAAGGCTTAAATGAAAATTAAGTTTAATTGCTCACATTTATACTGGCATATATGTTATATATGTCCTAAGTGGCTCAACTAAAAGAAGACTTCCTGAAAATCTAGATGAGCCTACCTATGTTGTTTAGTAGTATAATCAGTCTGACTTAAATAAATCCATCTAAAGAGCCCCAAAGCAAGTCAAAAATAAACTAATGTGTTTTACCTTCATCATAAACAGCTGGTAGAAGAAAAAAATCTTATTGATGCATTTTTTTCCCAATATTTTTAAATTGTGGTAAGAACACTTAACATGAGATCTACTGTCTTAAATTTTTAAGTGTACAATACAGTATTGTCAAATATAGGCACAATGTTGTACGGCAGATCTCTAGAACTTACTCATCTTACATAACTGAAACTTCATACCTGTTGAACAGCAACTCCTCATCTCCATGTCCCAGCCCCTGACCACCACCATTCTACTCTCTACTTCTATGAGTTTGACTAGTTTAGATATCTTATATAAATGGAATCATGCAGTATCTTTCCTTCTGACCTAGCTTATTTCACTTAGCATAATGCCCTCAAGGTTCATCCATGTTGTCACATTTGGCAGGATTTCCTTCTTTTTAAAGGCTGAATAATACTCCATTGTGTATATATATATACCACATTTTCTTTATCCATTCATCTGTCAATGGACATTTAGGTTATTTCCACATCTTGGCTATTGTGAATAATGCTGCAATGAACACAGGAATGCAAATATCCTTACGAGGTACTAATTTCAATTCTTTTGAATAAGTATCCAGAGGTAGAATTTTTTGAGGAACTTTCATACTATTTTCCATAGAGGCTGCATCATTTTACATTCCCACCAACAGCATACAAGAGTTCCAATTTTCCTATATCCTTGCCAATATTTATCTTTTGTTTTTTTGATAATAGCCATCCTAACTGGTATGAGGTGGTATCTCATTGTGGTTTTGATTTGCATTTCCCTGATAATTAGTATACCTGTTGGCCATTTGTATGTCTCCTTTAGGGAGATGTCTACTCCCTAAAATGGATGTCCATTTTCCAATCAGGTTATTTGTTTTTATGCTATTGAGTTGTAGGAGTCCAACATATTATTAAGACTTTCAAATATATAGCAAAGTTAAAAGAAATTTACAGTGAACATTCATATATCTGCCACCTAGACTCTATCATTAACATTTTACTGTATGTATCTATCCATCTTTCTGTCCATTCATCAACCCATATTGGTTTGGTTTTTGTTTTTTTCAATGTACTTCAAAGTAAACTGCAGTATGATTCCCCTAAATACTTCAGTAGGAATATCATTAGCTAGAGTTCAATACTTGTTTACAAATTTTTTCCTTTGAGGTAAAATCTACATATAATGAAATGTACAAGTCTTAAGTGTACATTCAATCAATTTTGAAAAATGTATACACGTATGAAACCCAATTTCCTATCAAGATATATAACAATACCATCACTGTGAAAAGTTCTTTCATGCCCCTTCCCAGTCACTTCCCACCCTACCTCCCAAAGGTACCCACAATTCTGAATTTTTTTACCCTACATTTGTTTTGCCTATTCTAGAACTTCAAATAAATGGAATCAAACAGTATATATTCTTTTGTGTAAGGTTTCTTTCACTTAGAATAACGTTTTTGGGATTCATCTACGTTGTTATATGTATCAGTAGTTCCTATTTATTGCTCAGTAATATTCCAGAGCATGAATAAACCACAGTTTATCCATTATCCTATTGATGGACACTTGGGCTATTTCCAGTTTTAGGCTATTATGAATAAAGCTGCTTAAGTTAATTAATTTATTTATTTACAAATTCAATGCAATTCAAATAAAAATCCCAATATGGGTTTTTGTGGAACTTGATAAAACTGATCTTAAAATTTAAATGGAAGTGCAAAATGCCAAGAATAGCTAGAACAATTTGGAACATTTTAAAAATGGAAGGGGGCACTCATCCTACCAAATATCAATAGTTACTATAAAGCTATAGTCATTAAGACAGTGTGGAACTGACTGAAGGAAAGACAAACAAACCAATGCAACTGCATTAACAGTTCACAAACACCCTCCCATGTCAGAAGACAGAGGTGGGAAAAGGATGGACTATTAAAAATATGGTGCTGGGGGGCCGGCCTGGTGGTGCAAGTGGTTAACTGCGCGCACTCTGCTTTGGCGGCCCAGGGTTTGTAGGTTCGGATCCCAGGTGGGCACTGACATACCACTTGTTAAGCCATGCTGTGGCAGCGTCCCATATAGGGTAGAGGAAGACGGGCATGATGTTAGCTCAGGGCCAATCTTCCTTGACAAAAACCAGGAGGATTGACATTGGATGTTAGCTCAGGGCTGATCTTCCTCACACACACACAAAATATATATATATGATGCTGGGACAACTGTCGGTATGGAAAAATAATGAAACTAGATCCATACATCACACCATACACAAAAACAAATTCCAGGTGGATCAAAGACCTAAATGTAAAATAACAACATCAATAAAAACAAAAACTACTTTCCAACTTCTATAATAAACTATTGGAGAATATTTATAAACTCAGGGTTAAGAATAATTGCTTAAACAAGACTCCAAAAGGATAAACTGTAAGGTAAAAGACTGACAAATTGCACAAAAATATAATTCAAAAATCTTTATAGACAAAAAGAAATAAAAAATTGGGGGAGGGAGTGGGCAACAAAGTAGAAGATATTTGCAATACATATTACCAAGAAAAAATTAGTATTAAAAAATATATCAATGACTCTTACAAATCAATAAGAAAAACAGACAACCCAGCTGGAAAATGGACAAAGGTATAAACAGGAAATATGCAAAAAAAAGAAAAGTGAATAGTGAATAAAAATCTGAAATGGTGCTCTATCTTGTCTTCCTGCACTGGCTAGAACATCTAGCTCAGAGATAAGCAAATTAAACCAACAGTGAGATACTATTTCATACCCAACAGACTGGCAAAAATGAGAAACGACTGACAATACTAAATGTGGTGAGGATTAGAAGCAACAGGCACTGTAGTACACTGCTAGTGGGAATGTAAATTAAGACAACAATTTGGAAAAGCATTTGGAATATCTAGTAAAGTTGAAAATGTGCCCTCCAATTCCACTCCTGGGTATACCCTCAAGTAGTGTTTTTCAAACTGCAGGTGTCTGTCTTTTGGCGGCTCATGAGTAGTTTCTTTCTTTCTTTTTTTTAAATAAAATAGAATAAATTGAAAGAGACTAGAACGTATCAGAGTGTGTCACTTGCAGTAGGGGGAAGTATCACTTCATGAGAAATTATTTCAGTTTTATGTGCATTTGTTTATTCTCAATCGCAATGTAAAATGTATTACTGTGGGACACTGTCAAAAGAGTCTGAAAACCAATGCCAAGAGAAACTCCCACAATATGCACAAGAAAAGATGTAAAATAATTCTCATTTGAAGCAATTGTAATAGCAAAAAATTATAAACAACCTAAGTGTTCTGCCAATATTTGAGATGTTCAGATAATAAATGGAACTCAACAGTTAAAATGAAAATATATAGCTACATTATCAACATGAATGAATCTCAGAAAAATAATACTGAATGAAATAAACATAACGTTACAGAAAGACGGGTTCGGAGTGATACCATTCATATAAAATTTAAAACATGCCAAACAATGCTAAATATCATTTATTGATACATACACATACAGCAAAAATATGAAAGAAATGTAAGAAAATTATAAAGACCTAATTCAGAATAGTGGTTACCTCAGTGGAGGGAGGGAAGAGAATAGAATTAGAAAAAGCAGCAACACACTACCCTTCCCTCTCCATTTACCTTACTTCATTATTTTCTTCAGATCACTCAGTGCTTTCTGAAATTATTTTACTTTATTATTTGTATCCTTCTTCCCACCACTGGTCTGTAAGCTCCTTCAGGAGCAAGCTCTTGCCTGTCTTGCTCATAGTATCTATATATAGTAATATATAGTATACTGTAATTCATCAATAATTGTTGAATGATTAAATGGTAGATCACTTCTACCAGCTGAGCCTCAGTTTCCACACCTTCCACATGGAAGG
Organism: Diceros bicornis minor; assembly: GCF_020826845.1. NCBI lineage: Eukaryota > Metazoa > Chordata > Mammalia > Perissodactyla > Rhinocerotidae > Diceros > Diceros bicornis. The sequence continues at coordinate 78,249,884 of NC_080742.1, read as the reverse complement.
TTTAGATTAAAGTCCTTCTGTAATCTTAACACTATGACAATGCAGTACAGTAATACAGCAAAACTATGTCTCAAAAGCATCTTCCTTCCTAGGAAAGAAGTTGACTTGGATTCATTATGTTAGGATGCCCTCTTCTGGAAAGTATAAAAATTTCAAAAATATATTTTATAAATATTTCATATATGTTTTGCTACTAAGCCTTATTTTTAAATTCACCATTCCAGAAATATACAGTGGATAATAACTGACAGTAATAAGGTTATTACATATAAGACATTGCATCTGTCTTCCTCCCCTTATATACAGCATATACTAAAAACATGTAGTATTTTGACTATTCCTAATCATGGATTTCCTGTCCAGCTTTTCCTAAATATCTTCTAAGATCAATTTTCATTTTATAATATTAGACCCACCTAGGCATGGTTTACATGGAGTATTCCATATAGTGCTAAACATACAATGTAAATAGCAAAGAGAATGATACAAAACATAGCCCAGCTTTAAGTCATTTAGCAGCCCAGAAAATCTCAAAATCTTAAATTGGATTAAGATGATCTAGGATTGATAGTGCCCTAAGGCATCTGGCAGAAGCAAATAAAAATCCTCTCTAGAGGATGATAATATTATTCTAGACCTCAAATTATTTCTAAAAATAATTTTCCAAATACACCATCCAGCATTCATTCAAATATAACCAATACATAAACAGAAAAACCAACATGAACAAGAAACAGCACTAACAAAATATAACAGAAACAGATCCACAGGTACTTTAGAGAGTAGAATTAACAAATGGATTGTAAAATTATAATGCTCACTTTACTCATGGAGATTAAAAATATTTTTTTTCCACAACTGGAAACTGTAATTGTGCAAATTTGGGAGGAAAAAAACCACACTAGACATTCTAAAACTAGAAAACAAAACTATTAACTATTACCAAAATTAGTAATTCAATGGACAGATTTAAAAGCACCTTAGACACAACTGAAGAGAAAAATTAATAAACTGGAAAACAGTCAGATGAAACTACATAGAATGAAGCATAAAGAGACAAAAGGATAGTAATACAGAATAGAGGGTAAGAGACATAAAGGATTCAGTGAGGAAGACTAATATATTTAATTGGAGTCATAGAAGGGGAAGAGATGGAATGGAGCAAAACTGAAGCAAAATCTAGTGACTAAGATTTTCCAGAATTGATGAAAGACACCAATCCACAGATTTAAGATGTTCAAAGAATACTAAATAGGGCCGGCCCCGTGGCGCAAGCGGTTAAGTGCATGCGCTCCGCTTCAGTGGCCCAGGGTTCGCTGGTTCGGATCCCGGGCGTGCACTGACGCACCGCTTGGCAAGCCATGCTGTGGCGGTGTCCCATATAAAGTGGAGGAAGATGGGCAAAGATGTTAGCCCAGGGCCAGTCTTCCTCAGCAAAAAAAAAAAAAAAAAAAAAGAGGAGGATAGGCAGATGTTAGCTCAGGGCTGATCTTCCTCACACACACAAAAAAAGAATGCTAAACAGAATAAATGAGAAGAAATCTAGAGCCAGATATATCACAAAAACTAAATACAGAGAAAATCTTAAAAGCACTTGGGGGGAGGGGCCTGTGTGGGAGATAACTTTCAAAGGAGCAGCTGTTAGAATGAAACATCTGAATTCTCAAAAGCAACATGGAAACCAGAAGACTATGGAACAGCATCTTCAATGTGAGGAATGAAAGTAACTGCTAACCTAGAATTCCATACCCAGTGAGAATATTCCTCAAGATTGAAGGTTAAAAACATTCTCAGACAAGCAAAAACTGAGAGACTTTGCTACTAGCAGATTTATGCTGAAGGAAATACTAAATGGTGTCTTTAGGCAGAAGAAAAATTCTCAGAAGGCAAGCTGGAGATAAAAGAAAAAATGAACATTATGTATAGAACAAAAATAGTGGCTTGTAGGGCTTAAAATGTACACAGAATTAATACACAGGACAACAATAGCATATAGATCAGGAACAGGGGAATGAAATTCAAATGTTCTAAGAAACTTGCATTATCCCTGAAGAGGATATAAGTACCAATTACATAACTTCACTTACTGAGATAGTGACGGTTGTATGTGATAATTTCTAGGGATACCACTAATAGTAAAAGAATATATATACCTTCCAAACTAACAAGAAAAAAATAAAAACTTTTCAGTCACTCCAAAAGAAAACACAAAGGAAAGTAAATATAGACTAGGTAGGATGAAGAGAAAGCATATAGTAAAGATGATAGATTTAAACCCAAGTATATCAGTGATTACATTTAATGTAAATGGACTAAATGCCTCAGTTAAAAGTCAAAAGATTGTCAGAATGGATGAAAAAAACAAAACCAAAGTCATATCACTAATAGTATGTGATTCTAGAACTTAAGTCTCAGTATAACACAGTTATAAGCTGTAAATAAAAGGCTTTAAAAAAATGTGAAGATACTATATAAAGATAAATGTTGAGAGTACCTGTACCCTAGGCTCTTTCAGATATGCATGGTATCAAGAATTAAGCAAAAATGAAGAGCTTCCAATTCAAACAACATTACCTGCAGCAGCCAGATGGGCTGTTACCTCATCAGCCGCTGTGGAGTTGAGTATATCTGAATCATCATAAGAGGTGTCCTCGGGAGAAGAAGGTGAGTCTTCATCAGCACTCAGCATACTGTGTTCAGTGTAGGTGGCCACATGGACCTGCTGTACTTGCTGGGCCACAGCATGGGCTTCTATGGTGGCCATGTGTTCAGTTTTGATCACTCCGTGTTCCTCCATGACGATCTACTGTCAGAAAAAATGGCAAAGAACAGGATTCAGTGTATAGTGTAACACAATGCTTAAACTAAGAGATATTCTCCTCAAAAGCAGAAGAAATTTGATAAACCTTCAATTTCACTACATACCTCACTATACCAAGTCATAGGAAATGGGAAGCACCACTCAAATATGACATAAAAATGGTATAATATTTTCCTTATGTGGAACCATTCTGATGGAAATGCATTGTGCTAATTTTATACCTCAGGTCAAAAAACAATAAATAGCCTTAACATTACATATAATAATAAAAAGATATTTAAAAGATCCCAGTGACTAGCATTTGACATTGTGGACATAAAAACACTAAGTAAGTAAGTGAAATACTTAACATTTCTCCCAAATGAAACACAAATGGGAGTTAAACATTTTTTTCCAAAAAATGCAACCATTCAAATTGGTTTTTCTGCTTATAAAACTGTGCTTCTTGTAAACCCTGAAATGATGTGGTAATTTGTAAAGCAGCAAGAAAAAGATGTGCTCTCCTACTGCACTTATAATCTGCCCCATCTTCCCCTGTCCCCCAACCTACAGAGTAGTGTGCTATCCTTAAAAAAAATTTTGAAGCATACATACACCTGATTTAAAATAAAAACATGTTCACATTACACATATTATTCTATAATTTGCTTTTTTCATATTATAATATATCTGGACATTTTGACATGTCAAAACATACAGATCTATCTTACCTTTCTAAATAGCTGCAGAATACTTCATTGTATGGATGTGCCATAATTATGCAACCAATCACCTACTGATACATAGCAAGGATGCTTCCAAATTTTTGCTATTGTAAACATCAGTGAAGTGAACATCCTTGTATTTAAAATATTGCATATTGGTTCCTCGAAAAACTTAAAAGGAATTACCATATGACCCAGCAATTTCACTTCTGGGTATATACGAGAAGAACTGAAAGTAGGGTCTCAAATGGCTATTTTTATACCCATGTTCATACCAGCTTTATTCACAATAGCTAAAAGGTGGAAGCAACCCAACTATCCATTGATTGATGAATGAGTAAACAAAATGTGGATATACATACAATGGAATATTAATCAGCCTTAAAAAGAAAGGATTGCAAACTAGGAATAGAGGGGAACTTCCTCAACTTGATAAAAAAAAAAAAAAGTCTACTTAATGGTGAGAAACTAGAAGCTTTCTCGCTAAGATCAGGAACAAGGCAAGGATATCCCCTCTCACCAGTCCTTTTCAACATTGTGCTGGAAGTTCTAGCTAATGCAGTAGGACAAGAAAAAGAAATAAAAGAAAACTGTCTTTTTTCACAGATGACATGATTGTTCCGAAAGAATCAACAAAAACACATCCTGAAACTAATAAGTGATTATAGCAATGTTGCAGGATACAAAGTTCATATACAAAAGCCAATTGCTTTCCTATATACCAGTAATAAACAACAGAATTTGGAATAAAAAACACAATACCATTTACATTAACAACCAAAAAAATAATATACTTAAGTACAAATCTAACAAAATATATACAAGAGCTATATGAGGAAAACTACAAAACTCTGATGAAAGAAATCAAAGAAGAACTAAAAGAGAGAGACAGTCTAATTCATGGATAGGAAGACTCAATATTGTCAAGATGTCAGTTCATCCTAACTTGACCTATAGATTCAATGCAATCTCAATCAAAATCCTGGCAAGTTATTTTATAGATACTGACAAATGATGCTAAAGTTTATATGGAGAGGCAAAAGACCCAAAATTGCTAACATGATATTGAAGGATGAGAACAAAGTTGGAAGACTGACACTACTTGACTTCAAGACTTACTATAAAGCTACAATAATCAAGACAATGCGGTATTGGTGAAAGAACAGACAAACAGATCAATGGAACAGAATAGAGAGCCCAGAAATAGATCCCTCTAAATATAATCAACTGATCTTTGACAAAGAAGCAAAGGCAATATAACGGAGCAAAGACAGTCTCTTCAACAAATGGTGCTGAAACAACTGGACATCCACATCCCAAAAAATAAATCTAGACACAGACTTTATACCCTTCACAAAAATTAACTCAAAATGGATTGTAGACCTAAATGTGAACCACAAAACTATAAAACTTCTAGAAGATAACACAGGAGAAAACCTAGATGACTTTGGGTACAACCATGAATTTTTAGGTACAACACCAAAGGTACAATCCATGAAAGAAAGAATTGATAAGCTGGACTTTATTAAAATTAAAAACTTCTTCTCTATGAAAGACACTGTAAAGAGAATGAGAAGATAAGCCACCAACTGGGAGAAAATATTTGCAAAAGACACATCTGATAAAGGACTGTTTTCCAAAATATATAAAGAATTCTTAAAACTGAACAATATGAAAATGAACAACCTGATAAAAAATGGCAAAAGACCTGAACAGACACCTCACCAAAGATATACAGATGGCAAATAAGCATCTGAAAAGATGCTCAACATCCTAAATCATTAGGGAATTGAAAATTAAAACAATGAGATAACACTACACACCTACTAAAATGGCTAAAATCCAAAACACCAACACCACCAAATGTTGACAAGGATGTGGAGCAACAGGAATTCTCATGCATTGCCGGTGGGAATGCAAAATGGTACAGCCACTTCGGAAGACAGTTGGGCAGTTTATCACAAAACCAAACATACTCTTACAATACAATCCAGTAATTGTGCTCCTTGGTATTTACCCAAAGGAGCTGAAAACTTATGTCCCTAAAAAAACCTGCACACAGATGTTTATAGCAGCTTTATTCATAATTGCTTAAATTTAGAAGCAACCAAACTGTCCTTCAGTAGGTGAATGGATAAACAAACTGCGGAACACCCAAACAATGGCACATTATTCAGCACTACAAAACATGAGCTATCAAGCCATGAAAAGACATGGAAGAACCTTAAATGTATATTACTAAGTGAAAGAAGACAACCTGAAAAGGCTACACATTGTATGATTCCAAACATATGAAGTTCTGGAAAACGCAAAACTATGGTGACAGTAAAAGGATCAGTGGTTCCCAGGGGTAGGGTGGAGGGAGAGATAAATAGGTGGAGCACAGAGGATTTTGTAGGGCAGTGAAACTACTGTATATGATACTATAATGGTAGATACATGTCATTATACATTTTTCTAAACCCATAGAAAGTACACAAAGAGCGAACCACACTGTAAATTATGGACTTTGGGTGATTATGATGTGTCAGCGTAGGCTCACTCATTGTAACAAATGCACCACTCTGGTGTGGGATGTTGATAGTGAGGGAAGCTGTGTCTGTGGGGGGGGGACAAGAGTCCACGGGAAAACTGTACTTTCCCCTCAATTTTATTTGTCAATTATACCTAAATAAAGGTTAAAAAAAATAAATAAAAGAGATTCTGACACATGCTACAACCTGGATGAACTTTGAAGACATTCTGCTAAGTGTAATAAGCCAGTCACAAAAGGAAAAATACTGTGTGATTCTACTTATAAGAGGTACCTTGAGTAACCAAATTCATACAGACAGAAAATAGAAGGGTGGTTGCAAGGGGCTGCAGGGAGGGGCAGCTGGGGAGTTGTCTTAGGGTTTCAGTTTTTGCAAGATGAAAACAGTTCTGGAGATTGGTTGCACAAAAATGTGAATGTACTTACTACTGAACTGTACACTTAAAAATGGTTAAGATGATAAATTTTATGTTATGTATATTTTACCACAGTTAAAAAAAATATCAGCCCTGACACAAGTTTAACTTCTGTGCAAAAAATGAATGACTAATCTTAGAGCAGAATAATAAAACTAGCCATTATCATCTTAAAATAAAAAAAACCTCTACATATTATTTGATTTATTTTTAAATAAATTCTTAAAGGTAAAATTTCTGGGTCAAGGGTGTATGTACTGTAAATTTTGATGCATATTGAAAAGGTGAGTGTTTAATTTCTGTGCTAACATAATCCCTACCTATATAACCTCCCCCCAAACATATACTTGAAATTTAACTATCATATAATAGTATACAGCACTGCATATATAGAGTTTACAAAAACGGGGGGGCGGGCAGCCATAAAGATACAGTAATGTGCCTTTATGGCCACAAGTGAAAAAGAACATACTTATCTATCCATGCAAACTTTTTCTCTCATTTTTATTCTACTCTACTGTAAAACTCGGATTTTCCTTCTTTGAGAACTTCTAAAATCCTTTGTTCCTCTGAGTAACAGCTTTCTTAAGCCTCATCCTGATATGTCTTTTTTCTTCAGGTCAACTCTTTCCATGTAGATGACCAAATTTTTACTTTTCTGAGGCTCTTGACTTCTATTTTATATTCTTGCGCTGTTTCCAATTTTTTTTTTTTTTGCTTTAACTTTTAGTTATCTCTTTTCACTCTCATACCACTATACATATCACAACATATCCTCCTAATCCAGTGATTCTTAACTTTGGGACTATTCATGAATATTATCTCAAGTATTATGTATTTCAAAATAAAATTCACTTTAATTACAAAATAAAACCACCACAGGATGCCACAAATCCAAAAAGATTAGGAATCACTCAGCTATCATTTGAACCCCTTTCCCACACTTTCTTTTCTGCTTGAGGTCATCTCCCCAGCCCTGTACTTCTGTGTGGCATAATACCTTCATGAACAAACTCACATCCTCATTTCTTCAAATGAAGCTTTTGAAGAGGTACCTGGTAAAAGAGTACGTATTTAATAGAGAAAAGGATAAAGAAAATATAGTAAAATGTTAACATTTAGGAAATCTGGGTAATGAGAATTCTTTACACTATTTTTGCAACTTTTCTAGAAATCTGAAATTATGTCAAAATAAAAACTTTTTTTAAAAAGAGAGGTACCTGATAAGGTTTCTTCCATATCCTATGATTGGTGTATTTCACGATATTCAAGGGGAATACATCCTACCTCCAGATTTGTAAATATCTAAAATGCAATTTAACACACTATTTAAGTCACACAATTAAACATAATACACAGGAGGAAGACACCGTTAAATTACTATCCTTCCATCCATTTCACTGTTCTTCTAGTCTAAGAGACGAACTGCTTAGGGCATTTTAAATTCTGGGTACTTCAAAACTGTTTTTAAATGATTTGGGATTAGATAGCATCTAACTGCTTTTCAAAGGATTTGTACGCTATGCACTTGGCATAATGGATTTCAATTCTTTTCTCCAGAATGCAGTTCACAGCATAAATCAATAGGACTGTCTGCTTCACAGGCTTGTCACTTCTGCCCAGTGCCTCATCTCTTTCTACCTCTCTCCCCATCCCATCCTTCAGCCTCTAGCCATTTTTATTCAGCATACTCTATAAAAAGCAAAGGCAAAGCTATTTCAGCCTTCTTTGAACTAGACTGGGATACTTGTAAATGATGCTTTCAATGTTTTCATAAAATAATAAACAAAACAGATTGTCTAAAGCCAGACATGACTGGCATACACATAGTGCTGGAGATCATCATACCCTACCCCACCTAAGTTATTTTTAGTGAAGCATTTTAGCTTTCATCCACGAGGAGTCAAATTCTTTGGAAAGCAAAAGTTACAGGAACTGCTAATAGATGAAAACATATTAGATAATATGAATTTTAAAAACCAGCACAGACTGCTACTGATATCCTGAACCCCTGGACAAGTTACTTAACCTCTAAGCCTCAATTTCAACTTTTTTTTTTAATGAAAAAAAAAAGATGGCACCTATCCTCAAAAGGATGTGAGGATTAAATGAGACTATCTAGATAAAGTGAGGAACACAGTACCCAGCACATAAATGCTCAACATTAATTATTATGACGATGCCAGAATTCCCATGTCTTTATGATTCTATCCTTCTTGACTCTTTACCTAACTAATCTCACAAAGACTGGACCTCAATTTCTTCATCTTTAAATGAGACATCCATCTCTGAGGATATGGTTTTCTTAATCATGTGGAAAAGATTTTGAGTCAGTCATCTAAAAAGCCCTTATTATATATTTAACTCCAACAACTGAAATACTGTTCTCCTAGACATAAAATAAGGAAACTATAAGGAACCAGTGCCCCTAACATAATTTCATGAGAGTGCACAAAACGGAGAATCAGCAGATGGAACCAACAGTGATTCCTCTGAACAGATGGGAAAAGCAACATGAAAGCACGGGCAACATATAATGACCTGTGACTCCAAACACCACATCCAAATAAAAGACATATCTATCACCCGGAGCCCGTGAGGGTCAGCAGATTAATCAGCACTCCATTTTTAAAAAATCATTCTCCAAAACAATAACATAACACAGTAGCAATTTTACTAAAACCTCTTTCTTAGCCTGGACCATCACCTGGAGGTGCAACATGTGCGTAATCTGAAGGTTCTTCTTTATTATATAAACTTTATTATATAAACTTCTTTATTATATAAATCTGAAGGTTCTTCTTTATTATAATATATAAATATATTATATATATTATATATTATATAATATATTATATTATATAAACTTATATATTATATAAACTTCTTTATTATGTAAGGGTTGGAGAGGGGGCAGTTTGACACAGAGGGGTTCCTACGTTTGCCATTCTAGGCCAGTAAGGGTGGGGCTGAAAGATAATGGAAGAGAGTACAGAAAAACAGATTTTCTTGTCCCAGAGCACCCCGGTAGTTGCAGTCAATAATACCTAGGGAGCTTCTGGAATTTGGATGAAATGTCCAAGGGAGTTAAATTTAGTCTAATCCACACACAAGGGATGAGACTAAGTGCAGAGTATTTTAAAAATCAAAGCAGGAAGAAGAGCAGGCCAGGAAATCTAATCAAGGTATAAACTAAATGTAAAAGAAGGCATTAGTCTAATCAATAGCATTATCACATCAAAAGAAAAGCTGCAAGAACTGCCTAAGGGAAAGTCTCAGAGCAAGCCTGTATCTACAGTCCAAACTAGGGACAGGAAAACCCAGAGGCACCACTTACATTCCTGGACAGGTCCAGAATCTAAACTCCATACTTAGGACAGAAATTTCACCCAACAGAACAGCTTTCTCAAAAAAAGCCTCAAGTCAACGACAGGATTTGATTGTTGAGGGACAAAGGGTAATGAATCAAAATCTCACCACAATAGGAAAAATAAAAAAACTGCACAAGAAAGTCAAAGCAAAAATAGAATCAAGGTAAAATGTGGCTTAATTCTGAGTAATAAATGGAGTTTAAGATAAGAAGAATCCATTTGACCTTCCTAGGAATATTCTCTCTCAAAGAGCACTAATATCCTATCTTCACACAGTGAGGGAGTCAGGAGATACTATTAAAAGCAGACGGACGAACTTAGTATTACAAAGTAACTATGAAAACTAGAGGAGAAAGGAAGAGAATACTGTGGAGTAATCCTCATACAGAAGGAAGTCAAAAATGTCCAAGTTTGATAAATCAAGAAAAAGTGGTATAGACATATTATTTAAAGTTATAGAAGTATTATTGTTTGATAATACTATAAACAAAATAGTTAAACTATAAACAAAAACAGTTGAAGTAAATGTCTCTGAAAAGTGGAACGAGGGGTAGGGGAAGAGTGTGGCAAAAGGCCATTGATTTGTATTATAAACCCTGCCATTTGACCTTTTATCATATGAATGTATTACTTTGACTTCTAGCAAAATAAACTTTAAACACAAATAACTATAACATAGCCTTCCAAACTGATCCTTTGAAACTTAAAATTAAATGACATGCTAGAGCAAACTATCACTAGAAAAATCAAGTCCCTTTCTTATGCTTAGACAGCACAGTTCAACTTTAGAAATAGTCTTGAGTAAGACTAACTTGCTAATTTGGAGCATCTGAAACTAACAAAATTTTGTATGACTGCAATCATAAATTTTTCATTCCAATATGCTGATTAAATTTTAAATATTAATATTAATAACAGCCCAACAACCCAGTTAATAATGATGCTTTATATAATACATGAGAAAGACAGGCTTTACCGCACAACTTCATAATGACTGAAGGGTGAGTGGATGGTTTTGTGAAAACAATGTTGTTAGCTCACTGAAGGTATCACTTGGCTCCATAAAGTCTCTATGAATAGTAGCTATCATAATTTGCTCCTTAATAAACAGCTGGGGTAACTGGTTGCACATTTTAATTACTAAAGCTAAACCCAGGCAATTACAGTTTCTATAATTCTCCTATAAGGTTGTGCTGGCTATTCATCTCTTGTCTCTCACTTCCATGCCCTCTCTTCTATACTTGTTCTGAACTGCTGGGCTGGGTCAGTTAACCTTGTTAAGCAGACTTGCATGCCAGCTTCCTATTAGGTTTTACCAAGGGGAGGCAACAGATGGGAAGAAATGGGAAGAGGCAGGGAGAAGGGATTTCCTTGCTGTTTTCATTCCTATCAAAGTGGCTCCAGCAACAGAGGACAGCTTCATCTCCCAACTCCAGCTGTGCCCCTTCTCCCCTGGTGGTTGAGCACCAGCCACATGGTATCTCACTCAGAGGTCAGATTACCAGCTCTGTGGGAGCCCCTCTGGGCTCCTAGGTTCTTCTCTTCAGTTCTCTCAGCCCTAGGGGTGGTAGCTGCTTCCTATACTTTTTAATATCTGGATTACTTCAGTGCCTACCTTTTGCTCTTTTAGTCTTCCAACACCTGTGTAACCAATTCCCAGAATTAAATTCTCTGAAATACCTTACATGGTTTACTGGGCCCTGATTGATACAAACAGAATAAAATACATACCCTTGTCAGAAATCACTCATAGAGTGCTGGTAAGTAGCAAAACTTTATATTAACCTGTAGAAGTCAACACAATAAAATGTACTGACATTTTACACTGTCAATAAAGTGATTCTAAGGACATTTTTATAAGACCACCACTAGGATTTGTCTCCATACACTGAAGGAAGTTGAATACAAAATCTTGAGTTAGAGGAATCATTACAAAGAGGCTAAGTTAGAGAGTATAAAATGCCTCAAGAAGAGAGATACAGGACACTTAGAAGTGAGAAGGGGGTACAGACAGAAAGGGAAGTAGGAGACATAAACACAAACTTTCATCTGTTTATGAGAATATCTTACCTATTCTTTAAGTAAGATACTTAATAAGTCTAACATCCCAGCAAACCTCAAAATCGACATCACAGTAATACAATAAATGCCTTTTCATGGAAATAAGTGACAAACAGTCACAAAAAGATTTGTTAGGGCCAGCCCCACGGCTTGACGGTTAAGTGCACACACTCCGCTACTGGTGGCCCGGGTTCGGATCCCAGGCCTGCACCGACACACCGCTTCTCCGGCCATGCTGAGGCCTCGTCCCACATACAGCAACTAGAAATGTGCAGCTATAACATACAACTATCTACTGGGGCTTTGGGGGAAAAAAGGAGGAGGACTGGCAATAGATGTTAGCTCTGGGCCGGTCTTCCTCAGCAAAAAGAGGAGGATTAGCATGGATGTTAGCGTAGGGCTGATCTTCCTCACATACATACATACATACATAAATAAATTTTAAAAAAAAGATTTGTCATATTATTCAATGAATAGACTAAGTTAGGAATCTGGACAAACTAAAGAAAATGTGGTCATTAGCAATGGCAGCTCTGACCTTCATCCACCGCTCTAAGTTCTTGGCACACTATGTACATCTACACATACCTACTGAAAAGCAATAGTAGGTACTAACTATAATTTCCAGCGCGGCTTGCAGAGATTTAGAGTTATCATCTTTATTATTATTATACAATTTGACCCAAACTGTACAAAGGTAGTCAAAGTCTCCTCTCCATTCCACTTCATATCTGCTTAAAGGCTTATTATCCTCACTTCTAGAATAGGATGGTTAAAAGTACAGACTCTGGAGCTAGAGTATTGGATTCAAATCCTTGCTCTGCCACTCACTCGCACCTTAGACAAGTTTCACTTGACTTCTATGCTTTTATCACTTCTCAAATGGGGAGAATAATAGAACCTACTTTATAGAACTACTGTGAAGACCAAATAAGTTCATATTTATAAAAAGGCTTAAAATGGCAAATGAGTGCTACATAAATGTAACCTATTACTCTTATTCTTCTACATAATGACAGGTAAAGCACAAAAATGTCAAAAAGAAAGTTACATGATTTATTTTTATATTGGGAGAAAAATCCTTATGAACCACAAACTAGGAGTTTTGACCACACAAGGACTTCTATCAGAGAGTAGTTCTTGACCTTTTTTGAAGTATGGAAACTTTTGAGGACGTGTGAAAGCTACAGACCTCCTCCCTAGAAAAATGCATATACACACAAAATTTTCCAAAATATTTCAATATTCTTGGAGTCAAATCACAAACAGATTATTCATGATATAGAGATTCATGATATAGATGATATAGCTATACCAAAGCTGAAACACTAGAGGGTGCCACAACCAAAGAAAAATATAAAGAAAGTACAGGGAATTTCAGGTTGCTTAAAATTCTTCAACTGGAACAAACATTCTTCCATAGAAAAGAACAGTTAGATGAATCTACTTCACCAACTGCTTTAAAATACGTCAACTCTTCTATAGGTTCTAGATCAGCACTGTCCAATAGAAATTTCTGCAATGATGGAAATGTTTTAAATTTGCACTATCCAAAACAGCAACCACTAATCACATGTGACTATTGACCACATGAAATGTGACAACTGTGACTAAGGAATTAAAATTTTAATTTTATTTAGTTTTAATTAACATAAATAATCACATGTGGCTGGGGCTACCACACTGAACAGTGCAGTTCTACAGTCTATTTTTAAGTTTGGTATGATTTGCTTCTTTTGTTGTTTGTTTTTTTTTATTTATTTTTTTGCAGCGTGTCAAGCTTTATTTGAAATGACTTGCTTCTAATCATTGTTAAAGAAATTTCTAATAGAGTGGGCTCATACAATAATTCAAGCCAATCTGTCCCCTGTGATAATTCAACACTGCAAAGATAGAAAAAAGACGGTCAGTCTCGCCTCTGCCCTACAGGTGTTTACAATCAAAAGGAAAGCTTTCTTTTACTCATTATAGAAGACCCTACCTACCCAATTCCTCAACTGTGCTTCTTAAGACCCTGGGTTATAAGAGCTTAAAAAAATAACTGCAAATTAATAAAGTTACGTAAGAAGTCTTTTGCTTTTAAAAAGGCCTTTTCTTAAAAAAGAAAAAAGTCATATTCTAGTGCTAATCACCAAGGGCTAAGGCAGCAGTGAGAAGAAAGGATTAGAAGGACATCAAGTAGGTATCATGAAAGAAAAGACAGTCTTCAGTCAGGAGTGTGTCAGAAGAAAGAAGGGGACTGCAGGCAGAGGTAACAGCTTGTGAAAGCACATGGCATAGGAAGGGGGCATCAATGAACACCCAGACAGCAGACTCAGGCGGAGTCTGGGAACCAAAGGAACATAGCTCTCGGCTGCCTCCACAACAGATTCTTTCGCTACACTGTAATTTAATCTGCTAAAAATAGAGTGATTCTAAGGACACTAATGCTGACCCACCTGTCAAAGAGGAAAGTAGTCTATCTACATTGTACAGGATATTACAGCTTACAATCCTGTGCCTGGCACAGTACCCTGAATGGAAAGGGTACCTAAAGAATGTTGATGACAATGATAAAAAGGATTAGAAAATGCATTCAAATATTCAGATGCTTATTAACAGCTACAAATATCAATAAAAAGCAGGTGAGCTGCTGAAGCTATCTCTGGATTAGAAACATAGTGGACAGGAAGTTTAGTACGCCCAGGCATTTGCAAATGGGTCAGAATGCAGCTGGCTCTTTCTGCAGAAAAATCATTTGTCCACAGCTGCTCTCCAAATTACCAAAAATCAAATAAGTAGTTGTCATGTGATAGCAGGATTAGAGGCTGCCTCAATTTCCATTAAGGAGAAATAACATAAATTGCCACAAGTCCCACCCCACAGTCTCAGACAAGCACAAAGGACACTTTTATTCAGATCCTGCTTACTATGAAACATAGCATTGTTGCCTGGCTGCTTCTGTGGTGGGCCTCAATCCTGCTAGATCTGTCATTACACAACCAATATTCAGTTAAAGCTGTTTCTTAGATTCTGGCGGACAGTTCAATGCGTGATTTTTCTTTTGAGATAACTGAACTAGGATTTGTTTCTGGATAAAATTATGAAGGTATAAGTGTCAATACTACGGATCTAGGAATCTCTGCAATTCAATCATTCTCTCATTCATTCCACAAATATTTACTAAATTGTTATCAGGTACTCCTAGTATTTAGTATTAGTAGTCCAAAAAAAACTACGACTGGCAATTCTGATTTTTTATCTTTAGTTTAAAAAATTTATTATTAGAAGTGACATATGTTCTTTTTGGGTAATTGAGAAAATACAGGTCAGAAAAAAACAAAAAAGGAAACAGAAATCACCACCACCTGAGATAGCCACATTACCAAGTTAACAATTTAGTGTATATGCTTCTAGCATTTTCCCCCTAAATTTCTTAAATAGTTGGTTTTGGTGGTTTTCTTGTTTTTTAAACAAAAGTGAGGCTGTTTACAGTTTTATATAGATACTGTTTTATAAATATTTAAAAATTTGCTATAGAATAAATTTTTCATGTCACATTTTTACATCATTTAATGTTTACAGAGCATTCCCTGTAGTAGTCATTTTACTAATTCCCTCCAGTTTTATCATTTAGGTTGTTTCCAATTTTTCACTATTATAAACAGTACTGCAATGACAATTCTCATATTCAATAAATATCTGTTGAATAAATGAGTAAACGAATGGTTTACTAAGCTAAGCCTTTAAATACATACCCAATTATTTCCTTAGCTTTTCAAGGACATAAAACTTTAAGAAATCATCCAGTTATGATGCTGGACATGCTCTTATAGCAGGCATGGAAAAGTAATGAAGTAAAAAAAGCAATCTAAACATTAAGATAAGCACATAATACTTAGTGGTGGGTGAAGGACAGAATGAAAATATTAATCTTGATGTAAAAGTAAAGTACAGCTCCCAGAAGGTAGAATATAGAAAAAGGGAAGTGCAGGGGCACTTATAACCCCATTTTACAAAATGGCAAAATGAAACCCTATTGAAAGCTGATGGATCAAAAAAATAAAAGTTTATCATTTATAATTATAAAAATAATTTTAAAAACTCTCAAAAATAATATAAATATCAAATAATGGGAGATAGGAGGGGTAGAAAAAGTGAATTAAATTCTTATTTTTCATATCAAAAAAGTCCACAGAAATTGTCTAAAGTTGATAAATCAAAAAACATGAGTTTACACATATTATTAAGCTTTATGGAAGTAACTCCAAGAGAAGGTGAAAACAGAAACAATAAAATAGTTTTTAAAAGTTGTCTCTGGACAGTAGGGCTGGGGATGGGAAGGAAAGAGAAGAGGCAAGAGACTTGTGTTTCTTTCATCATAACCTCTCCTCTGCTATTTGACTTGTTAGGAAGCACAAATAACACCCTGATAAAGGTTGGCTGAAAAATCTGTAACTATTCACCTCGGCTCCCCTACCTGTATCCTCCTTTCTTGATAACTAGTCAAAGCCAACTGCTCACAGAGCTTTCCTTTAGCAAGAGGCAAACTTAAAATACCTAAGACCTTGGAAACCATCTAGTCTGATTTTCTCATTTTACAGATTAAGTTGAGACCCGGAAAGGCTAAGTGAATTACTCAAAGTCACATCTCTAGTTGGCAGCAAAACCAAAGCTTGAACCCACATCTCCTGCCTTCCAATCAAGTGCTCCATCTGCTCCATCAGAGACTCAGCCTTTGTCCTGGAGCAGTCTAACCATTACTGGCTTGGGCTCCTTAACTGCTATCCTACACTATCATGAGTATATATCTTCAAGCCAAAATTTGGGTTTTACTGAAGGTCTAGTGAATTTGTATTATAAAATAATATGCATACTGAATTGAAACAATTTTTCAAACTGCTCTTGTAGTAACCCATTCCAGTCCCTCTAACATGCCTCCTGTTGCCCCCACCCTCACAACCCCCACCATCACTGCCTTAGAGGATATAGCTACTTTGAAGACTGGTTCCAACAAACTGAGAGGCCTGACAGCATGGTTCCAGCCACAGGAATAAATGCAATTCATGAGTTTCCAAAGCAATGTCTTTTGTGTGTGTGTGTGTGTGTGTGTGAGGAAGATCAGCCCTGAGCTAACATCCATGCTAATCCTCCTCTTGTTGCTGAGGAAGACGGGCTCTGAGCTAACATCTATTACCAATCCTCCTCCTTTTTTTTTTTTTTTTTTGGTCCCCAAAGCCCCAGTATATAGCTGTATGTCATAGTTGCACATCCTTCTAGCTGTTGTATGTGGGACGCGGCCTCAGCATGGCCGGAGAAGCGGTGCGTCGCTGTGTGCCCAGGATCCAAACCCGGGCCGCCAGTAGCGGAGAGCGCGCACTTGACCACTAAGCCATGGGGCCAGCCCCCAAAGCAATGTCTTTTGAAGCTACGGTCTTCTGTGAGCACCAGGGTGGTCAACTGATTTCACGTTTTTCTTCACTATATTAGTTTAGCTAATTACCCACTCCCACTTTCAGTAAATGGAACGGGAAAAATTATTAAAAAACAAAAAAAAAAAAGGACAAGGGATTGACTTTTTGAGGAAAATGGATAATTGTGCAAACATTTTTATGTTGTAATCATTATATACCATTTTATAAAAATTATTTCTAAATTAAATTTTAAATGATATGAAAGTCCTTACTATTTAACTTGTATAAATTATTATTTATATAGATTATTATTTATATATGTTTGTAAACAAGAAAATAAAAAATAACATGTAAAAATGGGGGCCAGATCAATCACTGGAAATCAAGTATATGAAGAAGAGTCAAGATCTAATAACCAAAATCCCAATATCTACTGCATTTTCCGTAAATTGTATACAATCTATATTGTGTACAATTGTGTGAAATGTGTATTCATTTCTTCACTAATTTAAAATAAGTACAGTTGGCCCTCTGACTCAAGGGACTTGAGCATCCGCAGATTTGGGTATCCGCTGGGGTCCTGGAACCAATCCCCTGTGGATACGCAGGGATGACTATACTACTGAATGTTTAAAAGCATGCCTTCTCACACATGCAGGTGGGCATAAGGAGATCAGTGGGGCAACAACAATACTGATTAATTTTGAAAAGCGGGCAGAGAAGTGAGCCTAACACTCATCACTTCATGGTTTACTTCCTGTGTTTTACTCCCTCTGACGCACTGTGAAACTTGAGGGCTAAGGAACACACACATATGGTTTAGTGGTGGCAGTACCAACTGAGGCTTTTTAAAAAGTCAAACAATGCATGTGAAAGCACTTTATAACTGCAACATGCTACAGAAACATAAGGCATTATTTTATTTTATTTTATTTTATTTTATTTTATTTTATTGTGGAGCAAGAAAGTGAGGCAGAAGACGAAATGATTACTGCACCCATTCATATAACTATCCATCCAGCATTTGAGTAACAGGAACTAAAGGGTAGGACCATAAGCAGCTCCAGGTCTAGTCAGAGAACGACCATATAAACCAAAGCAGCCCCTCATACCTGTTTTGTTTGGTTTGCAGTGTTTTTCGTTTGGTTGGTTTTTAAATATGAATGAATTGCCAACATTTTAAAATAGGGAAATAACATAAAAGTTCCAGATTTCTGACTTCTCTGGAAAAATCTGGAAGATGTGGGAACACCAAGAAGCAGTACTGTGTTAAAAGCTTGGGCTGGAGAATCAGTTCTGCCATTTGCTAGTTTGGTGTTAACCTAACCTCTCTGTGTGTTTCAGTTTCCCTATTTATAAACTGGTGATAATGTATTAATGTATTAATTAACACCTCATAGTGTTGATGTGAGGATTAAATGAAACGAAATAATTAAGTAAAGGACTCAGCAGAGTGCCCCCCCGCCCCCCAACAATAAATGTTAATCGTTTGTATCATTACAGACTGGCAACAACTGACTGGCTAGAGGAAGCAGAACATGCTCCTATCAACAGCAAGTTCTCTTCAGGATGTCCACTCCTGGGCTGCCTCACTCATTTACAATGCCTGCTTAGTTCAGCACCAGAGATTGCAAACTCTAACAGCAACAGTCTGCAACGCAATATACAAATGCTAAGGAAGATAATAATAGGGAGAGTGGGGCTCAAAGGAGAGGGTGGGTAATCCAATCAGTCAACACATATTTACTGAGGACCAGGTTCTAGGCCAAGAGACACAGTGATGAAGAAGAAGGCAGAGTCCCTAACCTCAAGGAACTTATATTCTGGTGGAAGGAGCCATAACAACAAAGACAAAGGAATAAAGAATTTCAGGAAGTGACGTGCTACGCAGAAGATAAAACAAGGCAATATGATAAGAAAATAGCTGGAGGGAGGGTGTGTGTGTGTCTCTGATGAGGCACATTTGATTTGCAACCTGAGTGGATAAGAAGGCAGCCATGGGAAGAAACTGGTGAAAGAGGGGAAAGCGCAGGGAGACAAGATTGGAAAAAAATCACGTACGGCCTTTGCAGGCCTTGGAAAGGAGTTTGGATTTTATTCCTATCAGGAAAGATTTTATGGAGTAGCTATTTGAGAGGTGTTGCTTGGGGCTAGAGGGGAGTGGGGCAGAGAAGTATATGGAGCAGAAGAACAAGTATGGCATATGGAGCATGACCAAGCATGGAGTACACCAGAGGTTCAGCTGGGGGGAGGCCAGATGGAGGGGGCCTTATATGCTGTGCAAAGTAATTTGTACTTCATCTTATAGCTCGGTAGTACTCAATATTATGAGGATCCCTCTATAACAACAACAAAAAAAAAAAAAGAAAGAAAAGGAAACCTCTACTACGTGATAGTTATATTTATTCAGAAAACAGATAATGAAAAGAGTATACTATAAATTACTTAGTTTATTTGAAAACTCTTAAGCAATACTTTTGAGAGACAGTATTATCTATTCAGCCTACAGAAAGCCATAGGTCACAAAAGCCCTTTGCAATAACTCCTGGCCACCCTTAGGGTTCTAGGCTACAGGGCGGAGCATTGCTAAAGGTCATGAGTAGCATTCTGCAAACATTCCTCGAAGGCTTGGGAAGGACAGAGGTTAGGGACAGTCAAACCAGTCAAGTAACTAATTCAATGGTTCATGAGGGAGCGCTAATGGGGTTCTGAACTAAGACAATGGGAATGGAAAGCACATGTGCAATATTTAGGTGGTGAAAATGGAAAGAACTTAGTGAATAATTAGATGTGAGCAGTGAAGGAAAGTTAAGTCTAGGGTGTGTTAATGAGTGGCTCATTAACCTAGGGAAGGAACAGTAAAAGAGCAGATTTGCAGAGGAAGGCAGTGCGTGAAAATATTCACATAAGCTGTCTGAACAGATAGCCAGATGTGATGCAGGGAAGTCTGTGATACAAGTGTAAGTTTGGGACTCATCAACAGGAGATGATAATGAAAGCAGAGAGCATGAATAAAATTGACCAGGAATAATATGTAAAGCGGGATGATAAAAGAAGCAAGGAAACTTGGGGAACATTCAAAGGAGTATATAGAGGAAGAAAAAAAACCCCACAACATGTGAAGAAGAAGTTAGAAGGAAAAATGACAATCGGGAGACAGTAGTGTCATGGAAGCCAAATGAGGGCAGAAGTCACAACATCAAATGCAGTGAAAGAAGAGTTGAGATAATGACTTGCCAAGAGATTCAATACATTCATTCATTCCTTACATACACGATAATCATCTACTGTGTGTCAAGCATTGATGTAGACACAGAAGAGGCAGCAATGAACAAAAAAAGTCCCTGCCTTCTTGGATTTTACATCCTACCAGAGGGAGATAAACAATAAACAAATATATATTTAACATTTTAGGGAGAGGGAAGGTGGGAGTCGGGGAGGGCGCTAGTCAAGGAATGCCTTTCTGACAAGACATCTGAGCTCAGATCTGCAGAAGTGAGGGAGATAGCATGAAATACTTTGGGGAAGAGTATCCCATGCAGCAAGAACAGCAAATGCAAAGACGCTGAGACGGGAGTGTGCTTGGTGTGATCAAAGAACAGCAAAATGGCCCGTGTGCCTGAAGCACCCTAAGTTAGGAGAGGAGAGGCAGATGAGGTCAGAGAGGTTAGCCAGGGTCAGACTTGTGGGGCCTTGAAGGCTACACAGGATCCTTGGATTTTACTGTGAATGAGATGAGAAGTCTTTGGAAGGTTTTGAGCAGGGGAAAGATGTGATCTGATTTTCTGATTTACATTTGTAAAGGGTCATTTGGGCTGTCAGTGAGAGCAGACTGAAGAAAGGAAAAGGGTGGAAGTGGGAAGACCAATTAAAGGCTATTGAAAGATGAGCATGGCTTGGACCAGGGTAGCAGCAGTAGAGGTGGTGAGAAGTAGCTAGGTTTTTCATGTTTTGAGGGTAGACCTGCCAGGATTTCCCGACAATCTGGATGCAGGGTAGAGTGAAAGAGCAGAGTCAAAAAATGACTCCAAGGTTTCTGGTCTGAGCAACTGGAAGAACATAATGGCCATTTACTGAGATGGGAATGAGTGTCAGAGGAGCAACTGAGATGTCTATCAGATATCCACACAGAAATGCTGAGTAGGATGTTGTGAATGGGTGACCTAAGTGTGTCATTTTTTTAATTGCTTTTAGAAGCTTTTAAATGCCCTTTAATTGCTTTTTAAAAATGATTTTTAACTGCTTTTTAACATTTATTTTTGCTCCTTTTTTGAAGAATATAATTAAGAACGCACTTATATTCTTAGAAATACCAAGGTCAACATTTATTATTTAGGGTCATTCATTTCTTGACAAATCAATTATAAAAGTGCCACTATTTCCTTTTCTGAGGTAACAATACATTAGGTCACAATTTATATCATATTTCAGTTTACAGATTTCTGTCAAGCGTTTTTCTTTATGGATGTCAAAACAGTCTATGGAAACAAGATAACTACATAAGTAAGTTAAAGTAACTATGCTGGAGAGACTCAAGAATGTGCTCTGTAAATTTCTATACGAACATTCTTTCTTTCTTCTTTTTTTCTTTTCTTTTCTATCTTTTCCTAAGAGATAGTTGTAGTGGGGCCGGCCCGGTGGCGCAAGCAGTTAGGTGCACACGCTCTGCTTCGGTGGCCTGGGGTTCGCAGGTTCGGATCCCAGGCACGCAGAGATGCACCACTTGTCACACCATGCTGTGGCAGCGTCCCATATAGAGTAGAGGAAGATGGGCACGGACGTTAGCTTAGGGCCAATCTTCCTCGGCAAAAAAGAGGAGGATCGGCATCGGATGTCAGCTCAGGGCTGATCTTCCTCACACACACAAAAAAGAGATAGCTGTAGTGTAAGCAGAAAGAAATCCAGAACTTGGAGTCAGAAATGACTGGTTTTGATTTCTAGTTGTATAATCTTGGAATAAAATCATAAAATCTTTATGAACTTCTATTTCATCATCTGCAAAACTGAAAATGATAATGCCTGTCTCATAGAGAAGTAATAGTAATAACAACTAATATTTATTAGGCCCTTACTATGTGCTAGGTGCTTTTCTAAGCACTTTTACAGGGGGCCAGCCCGGTGGCGCAAGCGGTTGAGTGCGCGCGCTCTGCTGTGACGGCCCACAGTTTGCCGGTTTGGATCCCGGGCATGCACAGACGCACTGCTTGGCAAGCCATGCTGTAGCGGCATCCCATATAAAGTGGAGGAAGATGGGCACGGACGTTAGCCCAGGGCCAGTCTTCCTCGGCGAGAAGAGGAGGATTGGCAGATGTTAGCACAGGGCTGATCTCCTCACAAAAAAAATAAAAATAAAAATAAGCACTTTTACATATATAGTCTCATTATAAGGTGTAATGTAATCCTCACATCTCCATCAGGTATTATTAATTATTATCCTCACTGACATATGATGAAACAAGGCACAATAAGGTTAAGTAATTGTTCAAGAGCAAACAGGGAATGAGTGACAGAAACAAAATTTAAATTTTGGCAATATGTATAGTGCTTTACAGTTTACAAAACATGTTCACATTTTATTTTTAAAGGTAGGTACAGCACAGTATTAGACTGAACAATATGAAATTGCTTTCTGTAGGTCCAAAACAGTCAAATATCAGCAATTTCATATGGTTCAACCATAACTATTACGCTATAGCCACTTAAAAAAATGAAATGTGAAAAATGTTTTTAACTGTAGAACACTACAGAAGGTATTATTTTAAGCAACAATAGAACTACACTAAGAATATTAATACAACTGTGAAATTGAAAATAGTATGAAAGGGAGCAGACAATAAATACGGGAATCCATTCAAATTACATATCTATCAATAATCAATTACATATCTATCAATAATCAATAGTCAATCAAAAGTGCATTATATATCCAACCCAGGTTTCCATTTGCAGCATTGGTATTTTTGAGGATTAATCTTCTGAACAATATGGAGACAATCTCAAACTGACATCATTTTCCCCATGGCACTCATTACCAGCTGATGTAATATTTATTTGTTTCTTTTTTCTCAACCCATTAGAAAGTAAGCTCACAAGGGCAAAGATTTTTCTGTTCTATTCAGTGCTTTATCCCCAGCACCTAGAAATGTTCAAGGCTCACAATAATCACTCAAATTTGTTTGTTGAATGAATGAGAAATTAGAGCTTCCTAAAACTTAGACAAGAATACATGAAATATATTTTAAGACAAGGATAAATAGTACCCAGAGATTTTGTGATGTAAACAAGAATAAAACAAACCTTTCTAAATCACATAAGATAATAATGGTCACTTACCATAAACACTTGAAAAAGTGTCAGATATCTAAATTTTAATAGTACCCATTCAAAAATTAAAATCTCCATATTTACTTTGTGAGTAATCCATTAAAATTAATTGTATCTTGAATTAATTACAAAATTCAAGTTAAGATAGTATATAATCAAAGTTACAGACATAGTAGTAAGAAGGAAAAATCATCTTAGAATCCTAGATAAGGAAAGGAAGTTAAAATAAAAAAGCACATATGTTCCAAGAATGGAATTTACAAAGTGGCTGAATATAAAATTAAAATAACTTTACTTAAAACTAGAAATAACATTTCCATTTTAGAATTTGTTTAACCTGTACAAGGTATCTCTAAACTTAAAAGGGGTATGGGGTGGAGAAGAAATGCTATCCTAAGTTTAAAAGCTACCTAAATAACATTTATACTATATTTCCTGTTCAAAAAAGGAAGAAATCACCAAAATTTTTCCATGACTACCAAATGTTGCATCCGTTTAGACTAAGTTATTTTAAAAATTGTAGAGCACCGTACAAAGAAGATAAGATAATAATCATCCTAAAAGAATAAGAAATATTTTTTTCACTACCAATTTCTCAAGGCGATCTTTCATAAAATTCTAAAAAGCAGAAGGGGAAAAGGGACATCAAATGTAATTTACCATATACATTTATCAGCAGCCCCTTGGTCCTGGCCACAATAGACATCCTGCAGCTGGCTGTCAAATCACCGAAAGCTGCTTGTCACCCACCTTCCTAGTCTCTTAGAACTAAGCTCGCTTGGGTCAAAACAAGTCAACTGCTTTTCTTACTGGCAGTAATATACTAGAATAAAAGTGTCAAGTATAATTCCGGCTGCCAAGATTTTGTTCTTAAGAACAGACTTGTAACCATTAAAAGGGACATTAAATTAGAGTGATTGCCTAAAAGAAAAGGGCTATCTGCATCTGTAGCTTGATTGGGATAATACTTCTGAGGTCTTGATCTGTAATCAAGCCAAAGAAAAGGGAAGCAAATGGAAAAAGCAACAAATATCACAACCCCCAAAAAGAGTGAATAAAGAGGAAACTATTGGGAAAAAAATGAGTCTGCCAGGAGCAATAAGTAAATAAAACTAGGGTTATACTTTAGAACAGATCCCATGTGTTGTGCAACAAGGAATACTCGTTCTGACTTAGTATAGTTACAAATCATTAGTAGAGAGGAATATTATAGAACTATTAAGGGATGAAGTAGACTGATGTGTATTAACACAGAAAAATGTCCACAATATACTGTTGGAAATTGAAAAAAGCAGGTTATAAAATCTGCTAGAATGAGTGTGGTCTCATTTAAAAAAAAAAGTACAGATATGGTTATGGGCAAATAAAATAATCTAGAAAGGTATACTGAAACTGTTAAGAATGCTTTTCTTCTGTGCAGAATGAAATTATGAAGACTTTACCTCTGTTATATAGATTTTTTTCTTGCTTTAAAATAATAAGTATGCAATTACTTCTATAATGGGGGCGGGGGTGGGAGATGGATGGTTATTTCCAGGTCTGGGAAAGAAAAGAATAATAGCACAATAAGCCCCTCTCCCCCCCTTCACCAAATGAAAAGTCTGAGGGTGGCCTCCAAGCTCATGGAATCAGAGATACACATACAGAGACCGTCAAAGCTGCCCAATGTCCTCTGGGAACCCTTTCTTTAAACAAAATCCTGTGTGGAACCTCAAAATATAAAAGTGGAACTTCTCCTATTGAAGGAGCTGGGGAATGTAGAGAGCTATAGCCCATTCATCCCCCTCACCTCCTGCAGTACCCTCTGAGGCTCCTTAGGACTCCACTGAGCATAAGCGGAAACCTCCTGATTAATGCAAGTCTTCCACTGTGCAGTTGGGAAACTGAGGCCCAAAGATTAGCCTCCTGTTAAGACATCTGCTTTACACACTTGGCCCCAGGGTCACTGTATATACTAGTAGGCATTATAAACACAGTCCCTGGGGCCTGCAAGCTTTTCAACTATATACAGAAAAGTTTAGAGAAAGCTGAAAATACAGATGAATTGGCTCCAAAATACCAAAATAATAATGCATGATCAATGTCCAAAAAAAAAAAAAAGAAGAAAAAGATACATAAAGCTTCTTGATGTTCAACATGATTCAAGCACACAACTCCCTAGTGGCTTTGCAAATATAAATGTTTTTCTATTGTCTGAGGTTCACTTTTAGCCATACATATCCATCAAAGTAACACAAGCTGGAATCTGCCACTGAGAAAAACAAGTGGAAAAAAGGCAGCAACAAAGGGGCAGTTTTGGAAACTGAAAAGAGACAGAAAAGATATATTGATCAAGTAGGTAGCTAGAGATGCAAGGGATAGTAAAGTCTGTCCTTGGATGGTAAAATCAAATTCCAAAAAGCCTCCAATAGCCTAAAATAATGAGCAAAATCCCACAGGATAAATTTTAATACACATAAATATATCATTCTGAACTTTGGTCTAAAAAAAAACATTGCAGAAAAACACAGAATGATAAAGACTTGTGTCATCATCACAGGAAAAAGAGACAGGGGTGCTGGTTCACACTAAACTTAGTATGGAAATAAACATCATACGACAAGCAACATATGTAACATGTGGATAATGACAGGTGCTTTCTGCAGCAGCCTGACCACACCTGTATTTACTGCTGGGCACTTTATTTTTTAAAGATGTAGAAAAACCCCATGATATTTCACTGGGACTGTGAAAAGGCCTAATATCATAAGGAAAAGTCGGAAAAAGTAGATATGTTTTAAACAAAGAAGAAAAAGCTTTAGGAAAATGACCTCTCATTAAATATTAAACGACTATTACGAGGAAGAGGAATTATAAACTTTATGTGGCCCTAATAAGAAAAGTAGGTTAGAGTAGGTAGGGCAGAATTCTGGTTAACAGATCATTTTTCTAACAAGAATGTGAAGACAGAGTGGGTTGTCAGGAAGCAGTGAGCTCTCCCTTCAATAGATATCTTCATGCAAAGCATAGACAACCACTTGGGGGCACTGGAGAAGTGGGCCTTGCACACATCCTGATTCAAACTAACATGCAAAAAGTAAAGGAGAAAAAAAAAAACCTTTAAGATTCTGCACTAGGAGATTCTACACCATGGGGTCCACAGGTGTGTTTTAGGAAGGCTGTCTCAGGTGAACTGGATACATACCCCAGATGAGATTTGATACATCCTTGCTCTTCACCTATTGGGAGAACATAATCTATTGATGCATAATTCTGCTGCAGTTGCGGGTATGTACAAATGTACACACAAATAGAATTATACACACAGTACAAAACTAGCTTTAACCAAAGGTTTGGTCCTCTTTGAGAACTGTAACAATAGAAACTGAAATGCTTCCCTAGAGAAATGTAAAAAACCAAAATTCTTCTGCTATCAAGGTCTTAAAACATTTTATACAGTGTCCGTACTATCAACAAATTGCAAAGAAAAGCAGGTTTTATTAAGGTACTGCTTCTCCTTTCCCATCTCTGAAGAAATGTTAATCTCTGAAACTAATAATGCAACAACACCTTTACTGAATGCTGCAACCTCAACCATCCATAACACAGCCAAGAGACTCTGGGAAAGGATTTAGTTTTGTCTCTCTTTGCCTGTTAAATCTGTATACTATTCTCATTCCCCAGCCCAAGGCAGAAGAGGTAAAGCAGGGTAAAGAGAGTAAGAACAATACGAGAGAAGGAAAAAAACAAATAAATAAAAGAGAAAGCAGACAAGAACAAGCCAAGTACAACCAGCTGGTATTATTTATAGAGGGACAACCAGCCCTAAGACTTCAATTGCTTGTAAGGGCATTATCCTATCATAGGACAAGCATTCCTTTACATACCTGATTAACGTGTTTTTGAAAAAGCATGAGCAATCTAAAAATACATATGTCAGCCACTTTGGAAGACAATTTGGCAGTTTCTTACAAAAATAAACATAGTCTTACTGTATGATCCAACAATTACACTCCTTGGTATTTACCCAAAGGAGGTGAAAACTTATGTACATGCAAAAACCTGCATACAAATGTTTACAGCAGCTTTATTTATAATTGCCAAAACTCGGAAGCAACCAAGATGTCCTTCAATAGGTGAATGGATAAACAAATTGTGGTACATCCATACAATGGAATACTATTCAGCACTAAAACAAAATGAGCTATCAAGCCATGAAAAGACATGGAGGAACCTTAAATGCATATTACTAAGTGAAAGAAGCCAATCTGAGAAGGCCACATACCGTATATTCCAACTATATCACATTCTGGAAAAGGCAAAACCATGGAGACAAGAAAAAGATCAGTGGTTGCCAGGATTGAGGGTGGGGGGTGGCAGGGTGAATAAGCAGAGCATGGAGGATTTTTAGGGCAGTGCAAATACTCTGTATGATATTATAATGATGGATATATGTCATTATACATTTGTCCAAAGCCACAGAAATATACAACACCAAGAGTAAATCCTAACAAACTATAGACTTTGGGTGATTATGATGTGTTGATCTAGGTTCATCCTTGGTAAAAAATGGACCATTCTGGTGAGTCATGTTGATAATGGGGGGAGGCTATGTATGTGTGGCGGCAGGGTGAGTATATGGGAAACCTCTGTACCTCCCTCTCAATTTTGTTTTAAATCTAAGACTGCTCTAAAAAATAGTCTTAAAAAAATGAAAAAGAAGCTTGCAATAGTATTTCTGTGCTGCTTAAACCTGAATACTAGGTACTGTTTATAATTTTATCTTTTCCTGGCAACTTGATGTCACTGTGGAAAGCACTGATTACTGAACTGTATTGGAAATTTTTTTTGGCCTAAGTGCCTTTGAACTGTTGTGCACTTTTTAGTTAGACCTTTATTAGTATACCATCCCACTGGGGGAAGGGAGCAGGAAGAGCATGATATAAAATTTGAGACAAGAGCCACCACAGGCTACTGCTGGCAAACATAAGCTCCACCAAATCATTATTTAAAAGGAGGAAGAAAAAGTCTTAGGCATTTCTCTCACCAGTAGCAGTATTGGGAAAGCTCCACCAGCAATACTCTCTCTTCATTAGATGAAGCTGACCCACCCCTCTAATTTCTTCAGTCTTTCCCCACCACCATGCATCTTATACATTCAAATGTATTCAGCATTATATAACTATTATTAACTATAAACTATGTGCATATTATATATAAAAACTATATTTCAAGAATATATTTATATGTATATGTAAACTATAAAATAATATATATGTAAACTATAACATTATATAACTACAAAACTATTCAGCATCATCCAACTATAGGCTATGGTGATTTAGTGTGGAGGAACTCCTGACTGTGCCTGAAAATCCCTGTCCCCCACCTTTACCATGATTTCTTATAGAAACATTGGTTTTTGACATATGTATTTTTAATACACTTTTTTAAGAGCAGTTTTAGGTTTATAGAAAAACTGAGTGGAAAGTACAGTGAGTTCCCATATACCCCCTCACCACTCCCTCCCTCTCCTATTAACAGCATGCTTTAGTGTGGTAAATTTGTTGCAAGTGATCAACCAATATTAACTAAAGGCCATAGTTTACATTAGGGTTCCCTCTTTATGTTGTAGTCTTTGCGTTTTGACAAGTGTATTATAACGTACCCTTCATTATAATATATACAGAATAGTTTCACTGCCCCCAAATCCCTCATGCTCCCTTCTCCCAAACCCGGGCAACCACTGATCCTTTCACTATCTCCATAGTTTTGCCTTTTCCAGAACATCATATAGTTGGGACTCATACAATATGTGGCCTTTTCACGTTGGCTTCTTTTACTTAGTAATATGCATTTAAGGTCCCTCCATGTCTTTTCATGGCTTGATAGCTCATATCTTTTTAGTGCTGAATAATATTCCACCATATGGATATACCAGTTATCAATTCTTTCTTTCATAGATCCTGCCTTTGGTGTTGTACCTAAAAAGTCATTGCCATACCCAAGGTCATCTAGGTTTTCTCCTATTCTTCTCCTTTCTTCTAGGAGTTTTATAGTTTTGTCTTTATGTTTAGGTCTATAATCCTTTTTCAGTTAATTTCTGTGAAGGGTGTAGTCTGTATCTAGATTCATTTTTTGCCATGTGAATGTCCAGTTGTTCCAGACCCATCTGTTGAAAAGACCATCTTTGCTCCATTGTATCGCCTTTGCTCCTTTGTCAAAGATCAGTAGACTACATTTATGGGGGTCTATTTCTGGGCTCTCTATTCCGTTCCATTGATCTATTATTTGTCTATTCTTTCACCAATACCACACTGCCTTGATCACTGTAGCTTTATACTAAGTCTTGAAGTCAAGTAGTGTCAATCTTCCAACTTTGTTCTTCTCTTTCAATATTGTGTTAGCTATTCTGGCTCTTTTGCTTCTCCATGTAAATTTTAGAATCAGTTTGTCAATATCCATAAAATAACTAGCTGGGATTTTGATTGGGATTGCACTGAATCTCTAGATCAAGTTAGGACGAAGTGACATCTTGACAATATTGAGTCTTCCTATCCATAAACATGGAATATCTCTATTTTAGTTCGATTTCTTTTGATTTAGTTTGATTTCTTTCATCAGTTTTCCTCATATAGATCTTGTACATATTTTGTTAAAAGTACACCTAAGTATTTCATCTTTTTCATTTTTTAGTCAAAAATGGTTAAAACCAAAATTGTCCTTAATGTTTAAAGACATAAGCATCACTTATCTGGTAAGTTTGTTTACTAGAAAAATCTCTCACATAAGTTTAAAAACATGTTAAACAATACTACCTAACTCTTCCTAGATGCCTTTATACAGTGTTTCTATACTAAGAAATATGTCATCAATATTTGGTATAGATAGGAAATTTACCAGGTATATGACTGATATGTAACGCTCATTCATTCATTTTCTTTCCTTTTTCAACTAAGAATCAACTAAAATGGGATGACAGCCTTTATGTGGCTATTTTGCAATTTTATGTAATCCATAAAACTGTATTGCTTATATATTAAAAAACTACATAAACTTAAGTGGGAAAGGGGGAAGCAAAGGAAGAAAACAAGATTAACTGTGGTATCTGTCGATGGCAAGGCTACTGATTCTCTCATCTTTACACTTTATTTTCAAAATTCTCTATTGCTTTCACATTCCATTAAATCAAATATTATACAGCATATAAAATGAGTAAATTATAACTACATGTGTCAATAAAGATTAATCTCATATAAAGTTTAAAAATATACAAAACAATATTGCATCTTTTCTATGAATACCACACATAAAGGGAAAGTTTTTTTAAATGCAGGGGAATGATAAACACCAAATTCAGAATAATGGTCATAGCTGGGAGGAGAGGAGTTAGGATGAGGAAGGAGTATCCAGGAGGCTTCAATATTATCTGTGATTTTATTTCTTAAGCTGGGTAGAAAGTACATGGTATTCATTATATTGTTCTATATCCTTTTTCATGCCTGAAGTATTTTAAAAAGCAACAGCTACAGAAGTTATACCAAAGTTAGTAGTACTTAACCCTAATCTCTTCAAACTACTTAAAGAGGATATGGTACTAGAGGAATAATGGAGATAAATGTATCTTCTACAAATGATAAAATTTTTTAAAAATTTAAAGGAGTTCTGAAGGTGGGTTTTCATGTACATTTTTATAAGCAAATAACAATCTGAAATCTACATTCCATAAAATATCTGTAGCAAATATTCCAATCTGTGCCTTGCACATAGATCTCAAAATTAAATCTGTCCAGTAAATATAATACATAAATTATTTTGAAGATGGCCTTATTTTACATTTCCACTTACAACTCTGTTTGAAAGCAGACTTTTTACTTAGATCAGTTTTAAAACCATATTTAGTCTTTTTAAGGATGTCATAAAAATAAGATTAATTTCTGACTGGTATTTTCCAGCTTGGTGACTTAAAATGGTTTCTAACCAGGATGTGACACCCATGACAAGAAGCACACAGAAGTGGCTCACCCAGTAACACCACCCCTGTACTAGCTGCATCCTCTCACATCGTTACATCGGTATGATAATGACCAAAGTTTAGGTAATGCCTATCTTACCCAACTTTTCAGTAGTATCCATTGTAATTTGAAGCAATGACCTTCAAGGACAAAAGGTAAATTCATAAGATGTTTGAAGAAACTCCTTAGACTAGACCCAGTAACTTTTAACATGAAACAAAAAACTGTGTGGTTTTGATGGTTAGAAATGCCTTAACTTATCTCTTGCAATCTTTACTTGAGATAGGAGTAAGTAGTTTCTTAAAAATAGGGATGAGGGGTCGGGGTGAGGGTGGGGAAAGACCTAGATGGTTTAGAACTAGTACTCTTCCTTCCCATTTCCCCCTTCAATTTTACTGCCCATTCCTACATCCTAGCCCTAAATTAGAAATAGACTGTAACAAATAAATCACCTGAAAACAAAAGGAGGAAGAGCACTATTTAGCAAATTTTGAGATTATCAAAACATAGCTAGATGGATTGAGGCTTCCACACTAAAAGAAGAGGGTATATCACAACATCTTATCACCCAATTCCTTGACCAAAAAAGAGAAGAATAGTCCATAACCACACTAGGGTATTCACAGGACAGGTTTCCTTAAATGGGGAAATTACTCAAAACTTATCTACCTAGATCTGTAGCTTATATGAACACAGGACTTTTCTTCACTATTCTTCATAAAAAGTGATTTGTTTTTAATATTCACCTTCTGTAACTCTTTTTGAAAAGCCTGTACTGGATCAAGCACAAGCAGTAACTACTGAAATTTCAATGAGATGCCTGCTTTTCAGATCAGAATCATTTTACTTGAGGATCCTCTCTTGGACCACTACAAATTTAAGGACCCAAAAAGTAGAGGACTCATTAAAAGAAATCTAACAAGGCTGAAATTGTTGGCTCTGTAGGTACTTGTACATGTGTATCCTTTTCCTGTGTGTTTCTGAAATCAGTCAATTCTAATTTCAATATCACCTTATATTTAGTTATTTTTTCATCATTTACATTTACTGAGCATATTATCATCCACATTCCATTTATTCACCCTATTCTCACAAATGTCTTTGGAAAAGCTGCCTAACCAAGACTGCCTGGATGGATGTAGGCAGCTATATAATTTTACTCACCAAGTTTTGTCCTGTTAAAACGTCATCATATCACATTCATCAAAAAAAAATTCTTTGAGCACCTTTTCTTTGTAAAATCCTGGACCAGAAACCGAAGGAGGACACCTGGAGGATTAGTTTAACCCTCAAACAGCTTACAGCAGCAGTTCTCAAAGTGAACCATGGAACCCCGGATTCCCTGAGACTTTTTCAAGGGATCCATGAGGTCAAAACTATTTTCACAATAACTAAGACATTATTTGCCTTTTTTCACTGTCTTTTATTTGAACTTATAATGCAAAAGCAATGGTAGGGTAAAACTACTAGCACCTTAGCACAATTTAAGGCAATAGCACCCAACTGTGCTAGTAGTCATTATATTCTTCACCTTCCCATACTCACAGTGGGGAAAAAAAAAAAAAAGTCAATTTTATTTAAGAATGTGTTAAGAGTAAAAATTATTAATTTTATTAAATCTTCATCCTTGAGTTCATGTCTTTTTACTGTTCTGTGTAACCAAATGGAAAGTAGGTATAAAGCACTTCTGCATTCAGAAGTATGATGGCTGTTTCGAAAAGCACATGTACCATGCTTTGAGTTGAAAACTGAATTAGCCACTTTTTCCCAAGGAACACCATTTATACTTGCGAGTGGCTGATAAACTACATGGTTATTCAGACCTAGGTAACTGATAGATATTTTCTCAAAAATTAACAAAGTGAGCCTGTCACTTCAAGGAAAACAACTGACAGTATTTGTTGCCAATGATAAAATTAGTTATTTCAAGTGATAATTAGAATTTTGGAAAACTTGTATCTGCCACAGTGAGCTTGATAGCTTTCCATTACTGAAAGGCCTTTTCGGATGAGATCAGTAGTAGTGTTAATGAATGCAATTTTTGTGTCAACATGTGGAAGATCTGCATAACTCAGTGAACTAATATTTTCCAAATGACCAATGTATGATGTTACAAAATCATGCACAGGTTAAAAGATCCATTCAAAGTGCATGATAAACCAACAGATTTCAATGTAACAAAGTACAGTTAAGGTTTCAGATTCCACACTGCAACTCACCTTTAAGAAATTAATACTGCTGAGTTTTTGGATAATATCAAAGAAGAATGTCCACAATAATTTCAAAAGGCTCTTAAAATACTCTTCCCTTGTCTAACTACATATTGGGTATGAGACCAGATCTTCTTCTTATACTTTAACCAAAGCAACATAGTGCAGCAGATTGAGTGCAAAAGCAGATATGAGAATCTAGCTGTTTTCTATCAAGCCAGACATTAAAGAGATTTGCAAAAACCGTAAAACAAAACCACTCTTCTCACTAAATTGTTTTCTGTTTTGGAAAATACAGTTATTTTTTATAAAAATATTTCACTTATTTTAACATGTAGTAGGGTATATTTTTATTTGAAAATAAGCATTTTTTAAATTTCTGTATTAATTTCTAATACAGTAAATATCAAAAATTATACCCCACATAAACAAAAGCTCTTGAGTCTTCAATAATTTTTAAGAATATAAAAGGGTCCTGAGCCCAAAGATTAAGAACTGCTAGCTTACAGTGTAATGAGAGAGAGGAAAAAAACCCAAATAACCCAAGGTAGAATGTAACGACCGCCACAGCGCTTCTATTCTTGGACATTCCAGCTCTTCCTAAACTAGACCTCTGCTATATGCCAGGCTCATGAAATAATTTATTTAGCCCTGCTGTCAATATAATCAAAATGAGTAATTCATTTAGCAAGCATGAAAAGGGCTCAAGCAATACCAAGATAATGTATTAAACCAATTTGAATTGATGGGTTTTTCTTTACTCGTTTTCCAAATAAATGGCCTGAATTAAAATTGGCCTTATTTCCCTGGTATAAACTTAGCCTATAAAGAGAATTCTTTCATAAAAGACTATATAATATACAACTCTCGTGGAAATGCATCCCACACAATCAAATTAGTAATGGAAGCTATGGAATTTGGTTCCCTGCCTCTGAACAATAGGGCAAAAAAACGAGAAATGCTACACTGGCGCTGAGGATCAGGACACAAAACATGTCACGGCGGGTGGGGCGGGGAGCACTTTCTAGAGCACCATATGCATATAAGCAATCATTCGTGTTTTTTAAAAGGAAGACACACACACACATTTTTGCTTAGCCTACCTTGAAGGATACACAAGAAACCAGTAGTGGTGGTTGTTTCTGGAGAGGGAAACTGTGGAAAAGAAACTTTTCACTTTTCACTGAATTCCTCTTATATTGTTTGATCTTTTAACCATGTGCATGTAATACTTATTCAAAAGTAAATATTTTTAAAACACCATTTCTACATCATCCATTTCTCTAGTCTTTTATCTCAAATGCAAATAATAGCAGTAGATACAGAAATCATTAAATGTATATTTGTTAAATAAGCAATGGACACACATCTCATATACCTGACAGAAGCATCAAAAGCAAGATGTCCATCAACCTGGAAGCGGTCAGCCTCTGATTACCTGAAGGAGTATCTAGTGATGCCATCCACCTGCGCAATATAATTGACACAGTTGCTACTTCAATGGTAACTCTTTTCCTTTTCATATTCACCACAGCATTTGTTTTAAGAAATATTCTCTGAACAGCACCAAAGTAGGTTAAATTTAAAGACTCCTTTAAACCATGTAGCAACATTAAATTCAGCATTAACTTAGCTCCTATTATGCACTAGGCTCTGACTTGATAATGTAACATATGTAACACTTGACAATGTACACTTGGATCTAAGCACTGAACTGCACAATAGAGGTTTAATAGTGACACCAATGAAAAAGATCTGGAGGTTTTAACCAATTCTAAGTTTAATGAGCCAATCTTACGATGTGGCTACAAATAAACTTAATTCAAACTTGGGCTACATTAATCAGAGTGGCTACACAGTGCCCAGAAAACAGAGAAATTGGACCCACTGTAGTTTGTACTTATCTGACCAGTCCCACAGCTCATGCTGGGTTCTAGGCCACACATGATATCTAGGGACCCTGAGAAAGTGCAGTAGGGTCAGTGTAGTTTAAATGTGGAAGGCAACATTTAATGAGTCAACTACCATGTGTCAAGTACTTCACCTGAATTGTCCTTAAATCTTCACATATCAATCATATAGGCATTATCATCCTTGTTTTAAAATTAAGGAGATTCAGACTCAGAAAGGTTAAGTAACATGCTCAAGGTTGCAGAGCTAGTAGGTGACATTATCAGGATTTAAACCCAGAGCCCCTGTAGTGGGTTGAGTGGTGGCTCCCAAAAAGATATGTCCACATCCTAATTCCTGAAACCTGTGAATGCTACCTTCTTGGGAAAAAAGATTCTTTCAGATGTAACTAAATTAAGAATTTTGAGATGAGGAGATCATCCTGCATTATCCAGGTTGGTCTTAAACGACAAGTGTCCTTATAAGAGTGAGGCCAAGAGAGACTATAGAGACAGAATGGAGGAAAGAATGTGCCCGGAGAGGCAGAGACTGGAGTGATGTTAGCTACAAGACAAAGAATGCCAGCAACCACCAAAAGCTGGAAGAGGCAAAGAACAGATTCTTCCTTAAGAGCCTCCAGAGAGATTGTGGCTCTACAACACCTGATTCCTGATTTCTGGCCTCCAGAACTATGAGAGAATAAATTTCTGTTGTTTCAAGGCACCAAGTTCACGGTAATTTGTTATGGTAGCCCTAAGAAACTAATACAACCCCCAAACTCTATCTTTCCAACATACCCCATTACCTTTCCAAGAAGGCTAAAGGATCTAGGGATTTAGGTATGGCCTACCTATGTCGTTGGTACGGCCACATTAAGGAGCTTTGTCTTCATCCTAAATTCAACGGGGGATGTGATCAGACTTGTGAATTTAGAAAAGATCAATTAATTCTGCCTGCAATGAGAATGGACTAGTGCTTAGCCAGACTGAACGCAGGTGGACCAGTTATGGATTATTGCAATAGTCCAAAAGAGAAACAACAGCAACTTAGACAAAAGTGATAATGGTGGAAATGAAGAAGACAAATGGAGTTTATGGACAAATGGAAAGACCAAGGTTTCAGTTCTGAGAAACTGGATGAAACAGTGGTACTCTTCATTGAGGTAAGCAAGAGTGGAACATGGCCAAGTTTGAGATGGGAATTTCATTTTGGGATGAAGTGCATCTGAAGCATCCAAGAAATGTCAATTAGGCCACTGGATATAGAGTTCTGAAACTACTGGTAGGCCAAATCTGAGTAGGCGGATTTACACGGCACAGCTGCACAACCTTTTTATCTTTAAGGGAAAATAATTATTATTCTTTAAAAAAAGATAATTTTCTGGATAAATTCTTAGACTCATACAACCTCCCAAAACTGAACCAAGAAGAAATGGAGAATCTAAACAGACCAATCACAAGTAAAGAGACTGAAGTAGTAATCAAAAACCTCCCAAAAAATAAAAGTCCAGGACCAGATGGCTTCTCCAGTGACTTTTACCAAACATTCAAAGAAAATTTAATGCCCATCCTTCTCAAACTATTCCAAAAAATAGAGGAAGATGGAACACTTCCTAAATCATTCTATGAGGCCAACATCACCCTGATACCAAAGTCAGACAAAGACAACACAAAGAAGGAAAATTACAGGCCAATATCGCTGATGAACATAGATGCAAAAATCCTCAACAAAATATTGGCAAACCGAATATAGCAATACATTAAAAAGATCATACACCATGATCAAGTGGGATTTATACCAGGGACGCAGGGATGGTCCAACATCCTCAAATCAATCAACGTGATACACCACGTCAACAAAACAAAGAACAAAAACCACATGGTCATCTCAATAGATGCAGAGAAGGCATTTGACAAGATACAACATCCATTTATGATAAAAACTCTCAACAAAATGGGTATAGAAGGAAAGTACCTCAACACAATAAAGGCTATTTATGACAAACCCACAGCCAACATCATACTCAACGGGGAAAGACTGAAAGCCATTCCTCTGAGAACAGGAACGAGGCAGGGCTGCCCACTTTCACCACTCCTATTCAACATAGTACTGGAGGTTTTGGCCAGAGCAATTAGGCAAGAAAAAGGAATAAAAGGAATCCAAATAGGCAACGAAGAAGTGAAACTCTCACAATTTGCAGATGACATGATTTTATATATAGAAAACCCTAAAGAATCTGTTGGAAAACTATTAGAAATAATCAACAACTACAGCAAAGTCGCAGGGTACAAAATCAATCTACAAAAATCAGTTGCATTTCTGTATGCTAATAACAAACTAACAGAAAGAGAGCTCAAAAAGATAATACCATTTACAACTGCATCAAAAAGAATAAAATATCTAGGAATAAATCTTACCAAGGAGGTGAAAGACCTATACAATGAAAACTACAAGACATTATTGAAAGAAATCGATGATGACATAAAGAAATGGAAAGACATCCCACACACATGGATTGGAAGAATAAACATAGCTAAAATGTCTATATTACCTAAAGCAATCTACTGATTCAATGCAATCCCAATCAGAATCCCAATGACATTCTTCACGGAAATAGAAAAAAGAATACTAAAATTCATATGGGGCAACAAAAGACCCCGAATAGCTAAAGCAACCCTAAGCAAAAAGAACAAAGCTGGAGGCATCAAAACCCCTGACTTCAAAACATACTACAAAGCAACAGTAATCAAAAAAGCATGGTACTGGTACAAAAACAGACACACAGATCAATGGAACAGAACTGAAAGCCCAGAAATAAAACCACACATATGTGGACAGCTAATTTTCAACAAAGGAGCTAAGAACACACAATGGAGAAAGGAAAGTCTCTTCAATAAATGGTGCTGGGAAAACTGGACAGACACATGCAAAAGAATGAAAGTGGACCATCTGCTATCACCATTCACAAAAATTAACTCAAAATGGATCAAAGACCTGAAGGTGAGACCTGAAACTATAAAACTCATAGAAGAAAATATAGGCAACACACTATTTGACATTGGTCATAAAGAAATCTTTTCGGATGACATGCCTACCCAGACTAGGGAAACTAAAGAAAAAATAAGCCAGTGGGACTTTATCAGATTAAAGAGCTTCTACAAGACAAACGAAACCAGAATCAAGATGAACAGACAACCCACCAGCTGGGAGAAAATATTTGCAAAACATATATCTGACGAGGAGTTGATCTCCATGATATATAAAGAACTCACACAATGGAACAACAAAAAAACAAACAACCCGATCAAAAAATGGGCAGAGGAAATGAACAGACACTTCTCCAAAGAAGATATACAGAAGGCCAATAGGCATATGAAAAGAGGTTCAACATCACTAATCATTAGGGAAATGCAAATCAAAACAACACTAAGATATCACCTCACGCAGGTTAGAATGTCTATAATCACCGAGACAAAAAACAACAAATGTTGGAAAGGATGTGGAGAAACAGGAACCCTCATACACAGCTGGTGGGAATGCAAACTGATGCGGCCTCTATGGAAAACGGTATGGAGATTCCTCAAATAATTAAAAATAGAAATACCCTATGATCCAGCTATCCCATTACTGGGAATCTATCCAACGAACCTGAAATCAACAATCCAAAGAGGCTTATGTACCCCTATGTTCATTGCAGCATTATTCACTACAGCCAAGAAGTGGAAGCAACCTAAGTGTCCCTCAACTGATGACTGGATCAAGAAGATGTGATATACATATACAATGGAATACTACTCAGCCATAAAAAGACAAAATTGTCCCATTTGCAACAACATGGATGGGCCTGGAGGGTATTACGTTAAGTGAAATAAGCCAGAAAGAGAAAGACAAACACCGTATGATCTCAATCATACGTGGAATATAAACCAACACATGGACAGAGAAAACTGTATTGTGGTTACCAGGGGCAATGAGGGTAAGGGGTGGGCACAAGGGGTGAAGGGAGACATATATATGGTGGTGGACAAACAAAAATGTACAACCCAAAATTTCACAATGTTATAAACTATTAAAACATCAATTAAAAAAAAAAAGTAAAAAATGGATGAAAATAATTTTAGTATATTTAACCCAAAACATTCAAACTATAATTTCAGCATGTAACCAATAAAAAGATTATTAATGAGAAAAAAAAAGATAATTTCAAAATCATGCTATCCTAAAAGACAAGAATCACTCCTGTACCAAAAGCCTTAAATTAATACTAATTGAAAATTATTTATTTAAACAACATTGGATACATAATATCACTCATTTAGCCACAAAATAGATTTCTTCAGATCGAAGACAATCCATCTTGGTGGATTCTCAAGTTAGAATTAGCTACTGTTCTCACATCTTTCAGACATAAAAACTGAAGACAAACGTTTAAGAGACAAAAAATTTGTACTTTTTATTCCCCAATTCTCCACCTCCTTCTACATCTGGAAGAAAATGATATAAGCATCTTAATTGTCAAGTATAAATGATAAAGTTTTTCTCCTAGAAAAGATCCTAATCTTCCTATTGGAAGGGAAGAGAATAAACAAATCAGACTTTTTTTCTTCCGACACATATCTCCACAGGCTTTATATTATATTTAGATGAGAAATGACCAGATTACTTTAGATATTAATTGCAGTAACTAAGGAAGTATTTACCCTAGATTTGCTTTCCATTTTGTATAAAAAACAAAAACAAACCGGCTACCAGAGAGATTAAAGGCAAAACTAAATGTGTAGGCAGGAAAATTGGGTTACATTACTAACTCTAAAGAGAATCCACTTAAAATCTTTAAGGAAGTTAACTTTGAGAAAGATCCAGTTATTCTTTACATAAAATTAGAATTTTATATATATCACATACTTCACTGAGCGGAAGCATGAATTAGATTACATAGCATTTTATATTTGCAAATATAAATACTTATATTTTATGTACATAAAATCTTTTGAACTCCCCATAGATAATGCTAAAAAAAAACATGCATTTTTAACACCTTGTATTATACTATTCCTGCTTCTAATACCCAATTTGCTCTTGATAGGAATATAGCAATTCAGAAGGTCCCAGGGTAAAATAAAAGACCAGTACTATATTGAGACAAACTTGTTCACTTCAGTAACTATCCTGCAAATAGGAATCTTAGCTTACGAAGCGTGAGGGCAGAGTGGAGAAAAAGCAAGTTAATGTGTGAATGAATTTGAGGTTAACCCAGGATTTAGCTTTCATTCTTCACTAAGTAAGTTTTCATAGGCAGGCCCTTCCGCCCGTACTCCAAGTTACCCTCACCTCAGCAAAACCACACAGAGCATGAAACAGACAGTAAGCACTTCCTGGACAAACTTTTATTTGGAGAGAACCTTTTAAACATCTTTTATATTTCATTAAAACAAATGGATCTATAACTGCCCCATTAAGAATGTTTCAGGGCAAAAATAGATAAATCAAATATTCTTAGGCATTTTTGGTTCAAGACAGTATGTGCAGTATTATTTCATATTATTATATACAGTATGTATATGTAGTGTGTGTGTGTGCACGTACATACATGTATACTTAGGAAAATATCTAAAACTATATATATTAAAATAGTGTTAATTATCTACACATGGTAGAATTACAATTATTTTTAACTTTCTTCTCTTTGCTTTTCTACCATGAACACGTATAAGTACCTTTTTACTTTAAGAAGAAAATTCATATTTATTGTTTAACATGTCATAACACAGACTCAGAATTAGTTTTATAAGGAATTTTTATTTAGAAGAAACTTTAAATATCATTTCTGTCCTCTTCATTTTCCAAGTGGGGAAAAAGGCTCAGTGAGGATAAGTGACTTAGCACACCCAAAATCTGATAGTGAGTCCTTAGGGCCATAATTACATTATTCATATTTATGTTTATTTTTTCTGATTAGAAAATTTAATGCATTTTCATTAAAGACAATCTGAAAAATAAGGAAAGATACAAGAAAGAAAATAAAAAAACACTTATACACTTATAAACCAAAGATAACCACTGATTCGGGAGTTTTGTTTTCTTTCTAAAATTTTTCACCATAAAAATAATACATTTTCAATGCAGAAAAACTTAAAATATAGAGCCAAAAATTAAGGAAGACAAAAATTTTAACACCCAGTCACATAACCGGTGATAGCAGAATTATTTCTTCTTTAAACTTAGTACCTGAAGCCAGTTTTGGGTTAAGAGACTAGTTCTATGATGGTGTTTTTATTTAGCAAACCTTGGTTGGCTCTTTAATTTGTGGGTCATTTTTATATGGAAGATCTATTACTAAGAATTTTATTTCATAACCGTTTAATGAAAGACAAAGAACCAAAAAAAGTAAGCAAATACTCCAGTTGTATTTAGGGATCT
Source organism: Diceros bicornis minor (assembly GCF_020826845.1). Classification (NCBI taxonomy): domain Eukaryota; kingdom Metazoa; phylum Chordata; class Mammalia; order Perissodactyla; family Rhinocerotidae; genus Diceros; species Diceros bicornis. The sequence goes on along the minus strand of NC_080742.1, from coordinate 78,207,747 downwards.
TCTTTGTAGATTTAGTGAATGTGAGGATAATCCACAAATACAAGCTAATTACGAATTACATAACACAAATTTCCTATGTTTAAGATTACCTAATATATTTATTCATATCATTCTTCTATTTACCAATACTTTTACAGGGTATCCTATAAAATATTGCCAACAAGTGGGGCCGGCCTGGTGGCATACTAAGTTCACACGCTCTGCTTCGGTGGCCTGGGGTTCGCAGGTTCGGATCCTGGGCACCGACCTAGGCACCACTTATCAAGCCATGCTGTGGCAGGCATCCCACGTGTAAAGTAGAGGAAGATGGGCACGGATATCAGCCCAGGGCCAATCTTCCTCAGCAAAAGGAGGAGGATTGGCAACAGATGTTAGCTCAGGACTAATCTTCATCACCAAGAAAAAAAAAATTGCCACCTGGCATTAATTATAGAAAAAACATCACGAGTTATGAGCAAATATATTCATAAAAACAAGCTAATCAAACTCAAAATAAGTTACTGAACTACTATTAACTCAATTAACAAGACATTAAAAAATACTGTTTATTTCATCTTTATCTCCTTTTAAAATTTCTACCTTCTACATATATTATAATGCACATAAATGTGTTAGTACAATAGCATAGGAACATCATTTGTAAATAAATGTGAATCAAAATGTGTGCTCAAATTTTTACTTGGAAGCGTAACAAAAGTTGGAGATCACTGCCCGAGCATCTAGGGCCTAGCTAACAAAACTGTCTCCTAATCCAATTTCAAAGATCCAAAGATTAGAGGCAAAAAGTAAAAATGACCAATTATCTAAAATTTCGAAGGAAATATTTTGGGAATCAAGTTCTAGTATGGAGCATTATTAAATAATTTGCTTAGATTTCTAAATTTTATTAATGACTTAAGAAATGTGAACACTAGCAATTTGTTAGTACTAATTCATATTAGATCTCAAGGCATTCCATAATTGTCATATTTCAGAAAGACCCTATAAAATAGGCCAATGGTATTTTCATTTCATGAAAACTGAAGCAAGGAAAATTAAGTAAGGAAAGAGTAAATGTCTTGCCCAGATCATTAGATTGAAACACTTGTGCCTTTTAGAAATTTTCCAAAGTATAAGCAACTCCCAACCTAAACATGAATTTTTCAGTGCAATCTATGAACCATTTAGCTTTCTTTCAAAACTTTCTCTTTAAAGCAATAAGAATTTGATCTCCTCACAAAGCTTATCGTATATAGTGCATGAATAGTCATACACTAGTGTGAATCCTGGAGTATAAAAAACCAAGGAATCCAGAAGACTGGCAAAATTCTGAAATTGGTTAAGCTTTGCTTTGGCATTCCTCCCACCTTCCTTCTGGTGTTCCTACTCCTGTCTCCTAGAGGTGCCTCACATCTTCCCAAAATTCCTCACCTGAGACATCTACTCAAAATTTCTTTCCCTTCATCTATCCCAGTCAGTCAAGATAACTGATTTCAGCCAACTAACACAATGAACATTTGACTTAGTCATTAAAATTGCTGAAAAGTAATTGACTTTCTGTGTGAAATTCTTGACTTTTCTGTGTGTCAAGAAACCTTTGAGAATCTTGTACAAGTTATGGACCCTCTCCCCAGAAAAATCACATAGGCACACACATAAAATTTTTCATACAATTTCAAGAGATTCAGGGTCACACAGCCAAAATATATCCATGAACCCCAGAACTATAAAACCCAGGTTAAAAACCCCTGCACTTAACAGGTAAATATCATAAACCTCAAAACCCTTTAAGAAGAATTTGCATTTTAAGAGACTACAAACTCAGATACACTGTACTATATACTCAAATACATAAACTCTAGTTGTTAGAATTTAAGTGATCTACAGCTTTTGTCCTGTAATCCCCATGAGAGAAGGGGAGTAACAGGACCTATTTCTAAGCACAGGTCATCTATTAAATTGAGTTTTACATAGGCCCTACCACTACATTCAATAATGCTTTAGAAATCTATTGTGTTTATCATGATTCCTGGCAAAACAACACCTACACACACAGAAACACATTCATAAAATTTATTTCTTAATTGCCAAATCTAGTTTTTATCCTAATGAGCTCTCTGTAGTATTTTGCATTGCTAAATTCTCTGTTAAAATTCCCTTAATCCCTATCCTCAGCTTCTTCAACCCTACACCATTTATCTTATCTCTTTAAGCCATTCTTTTTCAACTTTCCTGATAGGCCCCTCTTCTTCCACTGGACCCTCAGATGTAGATGCTACCCAAGTTTGCCCTTAGTCTTTTCCTCACTCCTGATATACACTTTCACAGTTTCTATATGATATTATGCTAATGAATGCAAATCTCTTAACTGATCCTCACTCACCCTTGAGCTCCAGCCCAATCTTCAGGTACCTAACCTATTTGACATATCTTGAGTCCCATATCTAGAATCATACCCTATTACCTTCCTCCTCAAATTCTGTTCTTCCTATACAATCCCTATCTTAATTAAAGGCATCATCATCCATTAGCCAACTATAATCTTTAACTCCCCCATGCTCTTCCCAATCACGTCACAATCTCATCAGCTACACTTTCTACTATTCCCCAAATAGAGCAAAATCTACTTGCTATTTCTCAAATCAGACTATCAATACCCTTCCTCTAGCCTCTTCTTCTCCATGAGTAAAACAGCTACTCATCCTTCAAAGTCCTCCGAAACATCCCCTACATGAAGTCTTTCCTAACCTCGCTTATTCTCCCTGCATCACTCACCCCCTCCCCAGAAGGAATTCCTCTGTCCCTCTATAATCGCACACCACTCTTTCTTTACTCTATCTTGGTTCTCAACAAGTTGTATTATAGTTAATTGAGCTCTTCTCTTTTCTCCCCTATAGACAAGGCCCATGATTTATTTGTTACTCTAGCACCTAGCACTTGCCTAGAATACAATATGTCTTTAATCAACCTCTGGTGAATGAACGGCAACACTTCAAAGTAAGGATGCAATTAAGGTATTTCTCAATGGAGGGTATGCCTCATCCTCTTTTGAATATCAAACAAGAATTAAGTCCCCGGGCCAGCCCCGTGGCCTAGCGGTTAAGCACACGCACTCCGCTGCTGGCAGCCCGCATTCGGATCCCGGGCGCACACCAACACACTGCTTGTCAGGCCATGCTGTGGCAGTGTCCCATATAAAGTAGAGGAAGATGGGCAGGGATGTTAGCCCAGGGCCAGTCTTCCTCAGCAAAAAGAGGATGATTGGCATGGATGTTAGCTCAGGGCTGATCTCCCTCACAAAAAATAAATAAATAAATAAATAAATAAATAAATAAATAAATAAATAAAGTCCCCTAGTCCCTAGCTCCCCACCTCTAGCCCATTGCTTAGTTTTAAGCAATGTTTCATGGGGACATTTCCTCACTTCCTCTTGTTCTTTGCAGGTTTAGCTGCCAGCCTAACCACATTAGCATTCAGTAGCAGCAGCAAAATAGACTCTCCAAGTTCTAAAAAGCAACGACTTTACAATTACCAAGAGTAAAATACCAGCTCGGTTTTTAAAATGGTCTTAACGTTTATACAAAGCTCATTCTTCATGATGATTTTGAAAAAGGCTTGGCATAGTTTATCCAACAGACACCATTTAAGAGTTTTTAAGAAAATGTCCACTTAAACTGTCAAACTTTTCACATTTGTAACCATAGACATCAGCATGCATGAATTAATCTAAATACTATGCTTATATACTAAACAATACACTATAAACAGTAGTCTAAATCATCAAACTGACGACCCATACAAAAGTAGCTCTCTTAGCTTCTTTTAAAAATACTACACCTCCAAAATTTCAGTGAGCATCCCAATCCATTAAAACTAGATTCTTTTACCTATATATCATTTACTCTCCCCCAACACACAAAACACACGCTTCCCTTATTAGACATGACTTCCTCAAGAAATTATCTGATGGCTCAACAGCAATTGGATAAGGCAGGCTACCAGGTCTTGGATTCTGGAGAAGATTCCTTATGGTCAGTTATTGTCTAAGTGACTACTGTTGGTGACACAATACAGATTGACCTCAAGGGATCACAAATGTGGTAGGCCTGCCTTAACTGTGCCCTCGTTTTTTGTTTTTGTCTTTTTTAAACATACTAGAATATCTCTATAAAGTTGTTATTTCTCACTTTTCTTCAGTTCATATAAATGTTCACATTCTAGGACATTTTAGGCAAAAAGACCACATGATGAAAAGGGAAAAAAAAAACCACACAATGAAACCTTTTTGAAGCTTCAGTAACTAAACTGCATCCAGTGGGGTCGAAAACACATCAGGCCGAATTCTGAAATGTACTTCAGTAAAAAGATACACTCCACATATATAATCTACTTATTTTCCTTGAGCAGTCAAAAATTCTTTTCATTTTCTAAGTTTTGTCCATATTACATCAAAATACTTCAAATAAAGCATTCTTGTTGCTCCAGGATTAAAAGTTTCCAATAGCTCAATATGGTTGTAATCTTCCAGAAACACCTGAAATTGATTTGTTTTGCCTCCTTTACTATTTCTCTTCTAGCCTGTTCACCTTAGTAGAATATTGATGGATAAGAGTGCTAACTGAAAAGCCAAGAAAGTAGATAATCCACCCCCTAGTTAATAAGGAAAGAACTACATGATACATAATGCACAAAAATTAACATGCATCCGGAGCCTCAAAAGACAGTGATTGCACTTGGTCTAAATAAAATGTTTCTAAAATAAACTTAACAAGTGGGTTTCTTTTTCATTGCTGTTTTACTAAGCATTCATGGAAAATTATATTTGGGTAAGCTGAAAACACTAGCTTTAGTTCTCAAGGAAAACATCAAAGAATAGAGAGAAAATGTCCTTTAGTATAAAACATTTTCTGAAACGTTTTTTACAAAACCAAAGATTGGTATTTATTTGTAAGGTTGATTTTCCAAATACTATTTATATATGTATTAACAAGCATCACAGTCACACACATCTAAATTCAAATATCTAACTTCCTGGACTAATTACAGCCCGAGTGATACAGTGAAACTCAAGGTTAGAGTAGACCCTTCCGAGACTCAACAACCTACAGAGTCCCCCTTTACCCTCCAACTTTTCACAGTGGCACTGAACAGATGAACAAGCCCGCTGCAGCATGAAGCACTGGGCTTGCCTCAAGATATCTGACAGTAGCTAAATGTATGCAATAACTTCCTGTTCTCCAGAGGACTGGAGGTTGTGCTTCTAAAGACTGATAGTTTATAGTCCTTCCAGAACCCAAAAGATCAGCACACCTTTTCAAATACTTGTGAAAAAAATTTTAATTTCAATAATCACTGTTCATCATTATTATTCTCCAACAAACATTTACTGAATGCCTTATTATATATAAGAAAAAACATATAAAAAATTTAATCCCAGACCACAAGGAGCTTAATGTCCCTTAAATGTCACCCATTTGTGATTATTTCCCATAAAATACTTCTTGAAGATAACCCAGGGTCTGGGTTTGCTTGAACCTACAGGCGTACAGGCAATGCAAATTCAGGTATTTAAATCATGGGAAGTTGGTTTTCAGCTCGCTAACAAAATTAAAGATGGATGCATAATTGTGATTTAATAAAACAAAACAACCTACAATTTTGGGTTCCACTGGAATATACATGAATTGGGAGGGAAACCCAAAATCTTTTCTCCTTTAGTCTCTCCTATATCTGGACAAGGGCTCTCATTATCTTTTATCCCTATAGTTACTTTCCTAAATGCAGGAGCTAAATTTCCTTAAAACCTAGTAAGAAAACTATTTCTACGAAAAGTCCTGGCTTGGGGATAAGAAACCGTTTTGGGTTTTTTTTGCCAAATGAGAATATGATTACTGACTACTAAGGAAAAAGTCATTTTCCCTCATATACGTTGAGTTTGAGATGGGGAGAGGGAGAATGCATGTGAGATGAAATCAAAGGACTTCAAAGATAGGAAACAGTAATTCTTAACCTGATGGATTCTGTTGAAAGCCACATCTAACTCTTGTCAGAAGAAAAAAAAAAGTCTCACAAAAAATTCTGCACACAATTTAGGACTCAAGTTAAGAATAAGTATACTACATTACATATGATGACTGTACATTTTCACGCTCATAAAATAAGGAAATTACACTCAGATGTGCAAATAGAACTAGTCATATTTTCACTACCTTATGGGATACCATGTCAAAAACTTTCAAACACAATTCTAGGGAGCCAGGCTTCTCCTGAATTAAAAAAAAAAAAAAAAAAAAACCAGCATCTCCAAGGTCCCCCCTCCCCTATTCCCTTGCATGAGGAACAACCCAATAACTTACTGCTCAAGGCCAAAGGAAAAGGAATTTTTTTTAAAAGGCTGGGTCTAGATGAAATGAGAAAAGGATCACCATGAGCGCAGATGATGCATGGGGACAAAAGGTGTGACATGGGCATACCTATTCTCCCGCCAAGCACTGTCTAAACTGACAGGCTCACTCAACCATCTTTCACCTTACAAGTTTCCCAATAGTTGTCTCCACACACTTAAGAAAACGTGAATTTTGCTCTGACCACAGAAAGAATTAAGCACAACTGACACAAGCTCTCAAGTAAGCAATATATTCTAATCTAATGCTTGAGAAGAAGGGATGGAGACCAGGCAACAGCTCCTCCATCTGGCTGGAGCAGATAACATTTGAAGCCCTAAAAATATTAAGATTTTAAAACAACTTCAAGTTCTGATGGGCAGTCAGATGCACTGTAGAAACTTTGGGACCAGCAGCAACAACACAACAGGTGAGAGAGGCAGTGGACATTACTGCACAATGAAGTGGATAATATGCAGGGGCAAACCCTTGAGTTCCCCGAAAGGCTGGGGAAGGGGGGTAATACCCATGCACAAGGCCATCCAGAGCCCCTGTCTTCACAGTGGCAAAGGTTCGGTTCCTTCCGAGGGTCGCGCCACTCCCCCTCTCCCAGGGGACCACCACCCCAGGCACAGAAGAACCGAGGCCCCTCCACGGGCAGCATCTCAGCTGAAGAAGAAAACACAATGTCGCTCCTTATTTCTGCGTACAAAAGGACTTTGCGCCCTCCTCTCGAACTGCCGCCGCTACCGTCCGGGCCGCCTCCTAACTTGCAAGAAGGTGGGCAACACGCCACATTCCAGAGTCCCCCGGTCTACCTGGGTAACAAGCCCACGCCACCCCGGCGGGAGGGAAGCTTCGGAGGTCGCCAAAGAACCAGCCTCCTCTCCCGCAGGAGACAGCGGCTCCCGCGCCCCGACCCAGCCCGCCGCGCCGCGCCGCCCGCGGACCAGACCCGGGAAAGGCCGAGGGGGCGAGCAGGCAGCCGCGGCTCCGGTCCCGCGCAGCCCGCCCACCTCCCGCTCCCGGGCCCGGCGCGTTCTCCCGGGTCTCCCGCTCCCGAGCCTGTGGGAAGGCCGGGCCCGGGGTTCCACGGCGAAGAGGAGGCCGCGGCCCCGAGAGCCTCAGGCGGCGGGGGAGGCCGGAACCCTGGGGCTCTCGGGAGGGCAGCGCCTCCCTCCCGAGCCCGCCAGGACGCCTGGGGCCTAGTGCGGCCTGCGCATCCTCGGGGTGGCGGTTTGACTGGGCCGGGCCAGGGCCCCCCGCCCGAGGCGGGCCGAATCCAGTGGGGGCCCAGGCCCGGAGCCGGGGGCGGCAGGGTGCCGGCTGCGGGGCGGGCCGGCCGGCCGGCGGGCGGGCGGGCGGCGTGTTGCGGCTGCGCCGGGGCTGAAATAGCTGGAGATTGCGCGGTAGGGCACTCACCTCAGAGCGGCTGCGCTACCGTGGGCCTGCGCCGTGGAGACTGCGACCGCGCCGGCTCCTCGCAGCCTCCTGCCACCAGCGGCAATGGCGAGCGCTGCCGCCTCTGCCGCCGCCGCCGCCGCCGAGGAGGGGGAGGGGAGGGAGAGGAGGCACGCACGCGACGCACGGGTTGGCTTCCCCGCCCGGCGGCCGCCATGATGGGGAGGTCGGCGCTGCCTTGGTGGGGCTGGTCGGGAGGGGGATGTGGGCCGGGGTCCCTGTCGCCTCCCGCAGCTTTCTTGGTTCACTTTTCGCTTCAAAGGGTTGGATGGGGCCGGAACCACGAAAGCAACTGAACTAGTCAAATGTGGACGCCCCGGAGAAGTGGCGCAGGCAGTCCAAGATGGTTGCTACTCTGGAAATAGTAACATTTGTCGCCCCCCAGCCTGGGAATTAGGACCTCCTGAATGTGCCTCGACGATCGGAAAGGGGCTTCCCGGCACTTTCCTCAGCTCTGCCTTGCCAGTCGCATCCTCACCCTATCTGGAATGACCTTTGCTTCCCTATTTCAAACCCTGCCCCGGTATTTAAAAGCAAAAGTTTTAGTACAAGGCAATATATTAATTTATTCGCTTATTCATTCGTTCAGTGAACATTTCTAGAGGGCCCTTTCTGTGCCAAATATTGTTCTGGGCGCGCTGGAGATGCACCTGTTAGGTAGACGAAGTCCTCGCGCTCATGGAGCTTATACAATGAATGGGGGAGTCAGAAGCAACAGGGACCCCCAAGCAGGTGCCTGTGAAGTGAGGAGGGGTGGATGGTAGAAAAACTAATGTTATGACACAGGATAGGTAGTTTTTGTTGTCCTTTGTTTTGTAAATTGTGATCAGAAGACTACCTGCATCAGAATCACTCGGGCTGATTCTTGAAATCCTGGGCCCCAACTGGTGTCTCCAGAATCTTGGAACCTGTATTTTTACCACCTGCCCCCCTCCATCGCCCCCCCACACGCACACACACATTCTCCTGGTGATTCTCATGCACACCATAGTTTAAGAACCATTTCATTAGGGAATTACTAAATATCCCAAAGGGTGTCAGAAAACAGCTTAACAAAATCAGGGTGCTTTAATTTTCAATAAGATTACATTCATCTAAAAATTCAACATAACCAAAGGCGTAATGTCTTTTTATCCTGCATTTTCTAAGAAAGTGAATGAGTGTCACCCATCTACCACCCAGGTGCACCAGCCAGAGACCTAGGAGTGATCAATTACTCCTTTCTCCCTCAAGTACCCATAACCAGTTAGAGCTTTAAAACTATTGTTCCCTGTCATTTCTTACTTTGGTTTAAGCTGCTATTATCTCTAATCAAGATGCTAGAATAGACCCTTCCTGGTCTCCCTGCCACAGGAATTGCCTTCTCTAATCCATTCTCCGCCCTACAGCTTGAAGAGTGTTTCAAAAAAGTAAATCATGTTATTTCCCAGCTTTACAGACTTAATAAAATCCCATTACACATAAATTAACGTCTAAAATTCTTTGAGATGGATTCAGGGCCCTTAGTGACCTCGTCCCCTGCTGCGATCTCTGACTTCAATCTGTCAGACTTCTCCCTCAGGCTACAGCCAAACTGGGAAGCTCACAAGTCATATAAGACAGGAAGTTCTCTCACCTCATGACTTTTGCAAGGGCTGCCCTCTCTGCAAAGAACTTTCTTCTCTTCTCTCTACTCCTTCCGTTCAACTGCTTAAACCTTCACCTGAATAATTCCTGCTGGTCCTTTAAGGTCTCAACATTAATACCATTTCCTCCAGGAAGCATTCCCTCATCCCCCGCAGATTGAGTGCTTCGGCCCTTCCAGCATCACAGCCAGTACTTACTGCCTGTGTTTGTTGAGCACTCACGATGTGTCAGGCCCTATTTTAAGTCCTTTATAGACATTATCTCCTTTCTCATTTAATTCTCAATTAGGTCCATGAAGTAGGCACTACTATTGTTGTTATCTCATTTTGCAGATGGAGAAACCAGGACCTTTAGGGATTACTTGCCCAATCCCAGACAGTAAGAGGTAGACCCAGGTCTGAAAGCCATCAGCCTGACCTCAGAGTTGTGCTCATAACCAGGGTTTTTCAGTTTGCAGGTCAATAGCCACTGATGAAGCACAAAATTAACTTAGCGGATTATGACCAACATTTTATAAAAGAAATAGAAAATATCAGAGAACATCAAACTTAGTAAGTCTCTTGATTTGTGAAACTTTTGTTTCAGATATATATATGTATGTACATAGGTGTGTATGTTTGTACTGGATCATGATATAAAAATGCATTTCTTATTGGATTACAATTGCAAAATGTTTGAAAGCACTGCATTGCTCCTTCTCCACAGCACTTCTCAGATTATGTGTATCCTCCACAATCCAGCAGCTGTGGGAGGGCAGGAATTTCATCTTGTTCATGATTGTATATCAGCATCTCATGCAATGCCTGGCTCATGGTAGACCTTCAATAACCATGTAATGAAAGACCTCTGTGTCCCCCCTCCTGAGAAATGCAAATTAGTTTCTTAAGACAAATAAGTCTGTGAACCTCAGTTGCTCTGTCCAAAAGGCTCTTTGGATGACCAAAGATTCTAGAATCAGTCTCAGATAAACAGCAGAAAATTCTACCCTAAGAGATTAGAGAACTGGATTCCAATAAAGTTGGATTCTCTTCAGCACAAGGGAGTCAGAAACTGTAGATGATATAATGTGGGAAGAAAACTCCATAAGGTAAGGTATAGGTAGTAACTGCATTAAGAAAGAAGGGATAACTTAAGATGACTTAACCTTGGGGCCCAGAGCAAAGGAAAAAGGAAGCCTAGACCATTATGAAATGGCTGGGAGCTCAGTAGCCTCGGCAATGCAGGAGATTCCCAACTTGGCTTTGCTTTCAGTAAGCTGATGGTCATTTGATTGACTGATTACCAAAAAATTACAACGTGTGCTAAGAACCAAATGAGTGGTGATACAGATAGTAAACGTTTCCAGAAGTGAAATTATGTGGGAAATTTCAAGAGAACTGAACCTTGATTTGGCCTTGAAGGGTGGGCAAGATTTCTATGAGCATAGAAGGGTAAAGACAATAACTGGGTGGAGTGTTTGGAAGACTGAGCAATAGGTGGAGGTGGGAGGCCCAGAAGTGTTTTTAGTAAGTGAAGCAGCGCAGTGGGTCTCAGTTTGAGCAGTCAGCATTCAGGCCTGTCTGCAGTGGTTTGCTCGCTTGGGGGACAGACCCTCTAAGCAACAGTCGCCAGGAGCTGACTTGCAGGAGGCTTTTAGCTGTAGAAGGTAGTCTTCTCTTCTAGTGTTGCCTGTGTGCTAGCGGGAGATGGAGATGAAGAGAGATGGGCCGAGGCAACTGTTTTCACAGAGGACTCTTCAGGATAAACTGATAAACTTCGTGGTGTCCCCAGAGCAGCAGCTTCCCCATCTCTACTTAGGAATGTGCACAGCCCCAGCCCCATAAGGATTAACAGGAACCTGGCACTATGTGAACAGTTCAAGAGAGTTTTGCCACTTTGGGAACATCAAGGGCTGGCCCAGGCAGGATCTGCATTTCCAGAGAGCACTGGCCCCAGCGGCCACACCCCATGATTTCAGAGCCCACAGGTCTCAACTAGGGAGGCATGTTGCATCATAACATGGGTTCTGGAGTCAGACTTCTGGTTCACAGCCTGGCTGTACCACTTCCTACCTGTGAGACCTTGGCAAGTCACCCTTTAAGCCTCTGTTTCTTTGTCTATGACATGGAAGTTAAAAGAGATAATACTCATAAAGGGCTCAGAACAGTGCCTGGCACCCAGGAAGCACATGGTAACTACTGGGTATTATTAGCTTTTCCCAATTACCATTAATCATGTAAATTGCTTGGTATGAAATACAGGTATGATAGATGGTGGCTGCTGTGATCATAATGGTGATGATGATGATGATGATGATGATGATGATGATGAATAACTGTACTTGAGCACATGTAATATCCCTGGGGACTCCCCAAAAAAGTTGGAGAGAACATTCAAAGGATACCAAGACAAGGGATTTGTGTAAGGGAGCAGTGTGTAAATGGGTTAGAAATGTCAAGATGAGTTTTTTTAGGCCTGAGGATGATTTGGCAGGGAAGGGATGGAAAAGACTATTTATTGTTACTTTTTTAGAAATTAATATTTGATTTATTAAGGTAAGAACGTTTTATGTGTGTGAGGAAGATTGGCCCTGCGCTAATATCTGTTGCCAGTCTTCCTCTCTTTCTTTTTTCTGCCCAAAGTCCCAGTGCATAGTTGTATATCATAGTTATAGAGTTGTATGTTTTCTACGTGGGATGCCACCTCAGCATGGCTTGATGAGTGGTGAGTAGGTCCGTGCCCAGGATCCAAACTGGTGAACCCTGGGCCACCGAAGCAGAACACACGAACTTAACTGCTACACCACTGGGCTGGCCCCCAGTAACAACTTTTAAAACCTATTTTTCTTTAAGCTTAATTCACCAATTTCATCTATTTATAAATCTAGGAAATTTTAACAATCATTTTCAAAGGGTCCTCCTCTCCCTGAACCCAAGCTTTGCTGATGATCCCCTGTAATATATATCTCCTGCTCCAGACTGTTTCCCGAGTGTCCGCCCTGCATGTGAGACTGCGAACTGTGGTCAGGAGCTCGTGTCACACAGACACTGCAAGTTTGAGAGGTTAAAACCTGGCTTCATTATCTTCCCTCAATGCTGTTCCTCCTCCTGGTGTCCCTGTCTCAGTTAACAGTGTGTGTTGGTTATAATGTCTTAGAGTCTTTTTTATATGACTTCTCAGTTCAAGTCAGCACAAGTTTATGGAGCACTTACTGTGTACAAATTTCCTCGATGCTGGGGATACAGTGGGAAACGTGGACCCTGTCCTTCTTGAGAGGAGGCTGATTAATACTCCTTCAACTTGACTGGAACTCACTGAACTCCCTTAAATAACTGCTTCATGTATGACTTTGTTAATAAATTTTCCTAAGTATTTAAACAGCATTTATTTACATAATATATTCACTTTACCTTTTAAATACTGTATTTAAATGCCTGAACTAACAAACTAAACCTCTTTATATAAATAACAACAACAACAACGAACTTATTGAGCATTCACTAAAAGTCAAGCACTATTGCAGGCTCTTGTATAAACTCATTAATTCCCTCAAAACAACCTTATGAAATAGGTACTATTATTATACTCATTTTACAGGTGAGAAAACTGAGGCACGAGAAGTTTGTTACTTGCTTTTAGTCGTGTGTTAGCAAATAGCTATTAATCTAATAACTCTTATAAATCTAACATGTTAAACTTATAGTGAATGTCAGATTCTCTTTCAATATTATTTGCAAACTAGTAAAATTCACTAATACAAGTCTAAAATCAATTATTCATTTATATATTTTACATTGTAATCACAAGACTAATTTGTCAGATTCTCTAACATAAATTCTCTGAATCTTATAAACATTGAAAATACCAAATTACACAGAATATTACTAAAGTTAACACAAAAATGTGAATACTATGGATTTGATTTATTTCATCATTCTTATTTTTAATTCTGAACCTTCTTAGGATTAAATGATATTTACCATCCCAAGCAAATTCAGGTCACTGCCTCAAGCTGACTGGTCTTACCTTTGCAGGAAAATGGGGTTTACTGTCTCAGCAGGCTAAGGTTGCCTTTTGGCCAGAGATTTTTGGCCAAGATGTGTCAGAGAGATTCTTCTGCCACCACTGCAAACGCACCAAGTCCCTTTTATATGATGCTATGTCAACAGGATTCTCCCAGACCCCACCCTACAGTTTAGATTCCCTTGATGCCTTACCTACTTCTTTCTGGACCCATTGATTAGGTTATGAGGTAGATAATATTCTGGTAACCACCCAGGTTCCTTCCCCTCTTGATTAGATCCAACTGACTTCTTTATTGGATGATTACATTTGGCATTTTTTTCCTATTCTTGCCCTCTTTGCCACAATCCTAAGGTCATTCTAATGACAAAAAAAGGTAGGTTGAGCTAGGCTGTAGAAGGTCCCAATGGCCTACTTAGGAATTGGGTCTTAACTCAGTAGGCAACAGGTAGGTTTTGACAATTGTGAGCAAGGCACTAGCAAGATCAGAATAGTGTAGATTCATCAGGAACTCAATAGGAGCCGAGCCGCTGGTCCCTAGAGGGCACTCAAGACTCTCCCCTTCTTCACCCTCTCTAGGGTGGAGTCAGAATGGTGAGCAGGAAATTTCACCCCGCAAAAGAAGAAAATGGTGCTAAAATTGGAGAATGTGGATTCTGTTACATTTTCTAGGGGTTGAGCCTTTGAAAGTTAAAAGGTTCAGCACGGATAGGTGCAGTCTCTCCCATCTTCAGTTTATCCTGAGTGGTAACAAGGGCTGTCCTTGCTCTACTTGGAGGCACCCCAGCCAGCATCTTCTCTCTTCCTCTCCCACAAGGCAGCCAGACCCTGAGGCTACAGCCCATCTATGGAGGCTTGGGACAGCCCCAGCTTGGGCAAAGAGGCTGCATATTTATCTTTCTCTCCAAGTTCTCTGGTGAGGGTGGCTTTTTGTCCCACTAGGGAGTAAGGTTCTAAGACTCACATTTGGGCATTGATAGGGGAGAATAGGTAGAGACGACCAAAGTCCAACCAATCTTTCCTGACTTGTGCATTGTGGTTTGACGCCAAATAGCCAGCTAATGATAAAGTTCTCTGTCACCTGGTTGTGTCATTGTTTCCTATACATGTATTTCCCCCAGGGACCTCATGGAGAGGAGAGATGGCTGGCCAAGGCAGAATTCAGGCATTCCCAGATCCGCAAGCAAATATCTTCTCCATACTGTCTTAGTATCAGTCCTTGAAAGATACACTGAACTCCACAACAGACCAGAATTAGGCTGGAGATGGCTAAAAGAAATGAAAAGGAAAAGACCAGTGAGGGAAATAATCAAAGGTAAACTCAACACTGCTTGGTAACTGATGAGCTATTGAGGGACTAGGAGGGCAAAGGTCCGAGGTAATTCCAAGGTTTTAAGGACAGAAGGAAGGTGATGTCGTTGACAGTCGTCTAAAGGAACAGCCAATTGAGGGGATGGCCCAGTGGCGTAGTGGTTAAGTTCGCACATTCCGCTTTGGCCACCCAGGGTTCTCCGGTTCGGATCCTAGGTGCGGACCTACTCACCACTCATTAAGCCATGCTGAGGCGGCATCCCACATAGAAGAGCTACAACTCTACAACTATGATACACAACTATGTACTGGGGCTTTGGGGAGAAAAAAGGAAAAAAAAAAAGAGGAAGATTGGCAACAGATGTTAGTGCAGGGCCAATCTTCCTGAAAAAAAAAAAGGAACAGCCAATTGAGATGGAAAGAGGATGTATTTGGTTTCAGACAGATTGAGTGAAGGGTGGCAAGAGGGAAGCCATATGTTTTGGGAAGATTACTCGGCACAATCAGCAGCATGGAATGGAGGTGGGGAGGCTGAGGCAGAGCAATCAGGCTTGAGTGCAAATGGGAGATGCCAGTGGAATAGAAGGGAGGGAGGATTTGAGAGACATCAGGAAGAAAGCTTAATCAGGGCTTGGAGACTGATTCGATTTTGAAAGTGGTGGAGTGAGCGAGTTTTCCAATAATCTCCTAATACTTAGCTAATAGTGTTGGACAGTTTCTCTTTGTAAATGAGATCATTCACTGATTTCATTTATTTATTCAACAAATACCCTGTAATAGTCACTTCTGGGTCTGACTTGCTACCTCAACAGATTCCCCCTTCTCTGGAAACTGCCCTCATTCACAGAAATGGCCCCAGAAGTCATGCCTATACTTCAGAACCCCCCTGACCCCATTGCTGAGTGATCCAGGCATGGTCACCTGACCCAAGCTGTGCCAAACAAACGTATTCTGTATCCCAGGAACTTAGAATGTTTGGCTAAGAGACACAGAGACTGGAAGCATGCTGGAGCTGAGTCGCATTAATGATGGAGTTACAGAGGAAAGGTCCATGAAAAGGTCCCCAAGGCTGCAATATCCCTATAGTGCCTTCTGACCACAGATGATTAGTCCAGAAGCAGGTACCTAACTCAAGTTGGGCTAATCAGATCCTTTCATGGAGATTTTGAAATTGAAATTGAGATCTCTCTCTCACTCTGTACTTAAGCTACAACTTACTTAGCTTGGAGCTGTAGGCAGAGGTCATTTAGCACCAAATGACCTGGGAAACAGAAAGTCCGTCAGTAATGAGAGAAGAGTGCAGCAAACACACACAGAGAAGCACATATGAGAGAGGATTTCCTGGAGTCCCCACAGTGCTCTAGTCCCTGGTTCTCTCCTGAGACCCACAGTATCCCTGCCCATGGGTTTCATAAGTTCCTGAGTATCCTTCTAATAAATTGCCTTTTTGCTTAGAGCAGTTTGGGCAGAGTTTTTGATGGGCAGACACTCCCAACCAAAAGAGTTCTAATGAATATCCATTTGCTGTGTATGAGACTCTGGACAAGGCACCAGGGATCCAATATGGATCAGGATTGGTTCTGTACTCAAAGAACTTAGAGGAGTGGGGAGAAGATAAACTCTGTTATCCATAACTACGACACAAGTAGGAACAGAAAGCCCATTAGAGATGTACGAAGCAAGCTCCTTGGGGGTCTGGAAGAGGCCTAGTACCAGATTTGAGAGACATTGGGAAGAAAGCTAATCAGGGCTTGGAGCAAGGCTGGACTAGAGTAAGGCAAGCAAGGCACAGAGGGCACAAAATTTAAGGAGCTGCTCGCTCTCAGGGTTGTATAAGTGCAGGGTTGGCACTTGCATGACCCGAGAGTGAGTGCCTCCTTAAATTTTGCGCCTTAGGCGACTTGGGAGGCTCACCTCATTCCTAGTCTTGGCTTATAGTGAGGGTCAGGAGGACTTCACAGAAAAGTTAGTATCTGAGCTGAACCTAAGGGCAGGGAGGATTTGGACTCGGTGGCAAGGTAATACACCTCAAGGTAAAGTAACATAATAAAAAATACTCCCATGAGAACTCACAAGGGCTGCTCCAGGATCATCAGACTCTTGAGTATGACTTAAGTGAAAAGGGTGTGAAGGAGGAGGAGACAGTAACAAAAAAAGGAGTGGGGGCCGGCCCGGTGGCGCAAGCGGTTAAATGCGCGCGCTCCGCTGCTGCGGCCCGGGGTTCGCCGGTTAGGATCCTGGGTGCACACCAACACACCTCTTGTCAAGCCATGCTGTGGCAGTGCCCCAGTCTTCCTCAGCAAAAAGAGGAGGATTGGCAGATGTTAGCTCAGGGCTGATCTTCCTCACCAAAAAAAAAAAAAAAAAAAGGAGGGAACACAAAGTCAGATTCTGCAGGCAATGAGAAAATAGTGATGACTGTTAAGCTGGGAAATGACATAATCAGAGTAGTACTTAAGAAGATCAACTGAACAGAATAGCATGAAGTAAAGAAAGGGCCAAGGTCAGCACAAACAGTGAGAGGCTGTTGTGTCAATCCAGGCAGAAAGGTGAAAGTCTAAACGAATTGAGACTGGCAATGGAGAAACTGTAGTAAAATAATATACAATTAATATAACTTGGCAGTTGATTTGTTGTTGAAGATGAGGAAATAGAGAAATCAGAAATACTGCTAAACTCTATTCAGCTACAACAAAGAATGAAGAAGCATTTGGTAAAACAATGTCCAAGATATACACATGAAAAAAGCAAAGGGTAGAACTGCATTTGGGATGCTATCATCTGTATTTTTAAAAGGGAAAAAATATGTAAATAAACATATTTGCTTACATATGCAAAATATATGTCTATATCTCTAAAAGAATACACACAAAACTTACGGCATTAGTGGCTTGTTGAGAGGGGAAGTGCTTGGTTGGGGGTCAGTAGTGAGAGAGAGTCTTTCCAGCGTTCTTCATTGAACCTTTTGAATCTTGAACCATTTGGATGTATTACCTAATGAAAACAATTGCTTAAAATTGCTAAACAAAAACAACCCCAAAGCCCAAAGATGATGCTGAAGTGTGGAGCTGGTGACGGTAGCTCCATTAACAAAAGTAAAGAAAACAGGAAGAGAAATTCATTTGAGTAAAAAAATGATGTTTTTTTGATTGCAACATACTGAGATGGAGATGCCAGTTGTACATGCATCCAGTTGGAGATGTCCAGCTAGCAATGGAGCGGGGGAGAGCTAAGCAACATGAGATCATGAAAGACCTCTACCAGAATAGTCTCTGTGGCATGGTGCAAGCCAAAGCCAGAATTCAAGGGGTAGCAGAATGAAGGGGAAGTGGGAAAGTAGAGGTAACTAGAGTAGACTATTCCTTTAAGAGTGATGGATGAAAAGGAATAATGGAGAGGTTGTAGTAGCTAGAGAGAGCTAAGGGCAAGGTAGAATGAGGGAGAGTTGAACATATTTACAGGCTTCTGGAAAGTAGAAAGAGAGGGAGGTTGAAACTATAGAAAAAAGAGGGGAGAATTGATGGAGCAAGGCCCCTAAGGAGCTGGGAAAACACAATACTGGGGTGGGACTGAAGGGAGGTGGGGCACCTCCACGTTTAAGAGAAGGTAGAGGGGAAGAAGGAAGGATGGGTGAGGATGTGGATGTGAGTGTTTGTAGGGAGTGAGGATTCAAGTTGGTTAGTCCCTGTTTTCTCTGTGAGGCAGGAGACTAAGTCATCTGCTGAAAGGGGGACTCAGCAGTCAATAGGGAGCTGGGGAGCAACGGTGAAGGTGTGGAACAGGCCTTGCTTAGGGAAGAGGCACCAAACAAAGGCAGACAAGAGGGCTGACCACAGTGTCTAGAGCCCATCTGAGATGAGAACCCACTCAAATATGGTGGCACCAATCAACGTGGCTCATAAAGCACTTTCTGTGACTTTCCACAGCAGCCCACAGACACTCAGGTGGCCAATAGATAGTTTTGTTTGCTTGTTTTGGACTTTCTCTTTCTTTAAGAGTCAACTTAGGTTTATTTGTTTTTAATTGTGGTGAAATACACCGTATTAGTCTGCTAGGGGTGTCGTAACAAAATATCACAGACTGGGTGGCTTACCCGACAGAACTTTATTTTCTCACAGTTCTAGAGGCTAGAAGTCTGAGATCAAGGTGTCAGCTGCTTTGAATTCTTCTCAGGCCTCTCTCCTTGGCTTGCAGAAGGCTACCTTCTCAATGTGTGTTCACATAGTCTTCTCTCTGCACGTGCACGTGTTGGGTATCTGTCTCTGTCTCTCTGTATGTCCAAATTTCCTCTTCCTATAAGGACACCAGTCGTATTGGATTAGGGCCCACCCTAACAACCCCATTTTAACTTAAGTAACTCTTTAAAGGTCCTATTTCCAAATACAGTCACATTCGGAGGTACTGAGAGTTAGGACGTCAACATATGATTTTTGGGGGGGGACACAATTCAGCCGTAAAATACACATAACATAAAATTTACAATCTTAACCATTTTTAAGGGTATAGTAGTGTTTTCTTTATGTATTCATTGTAGCTTATGTGACTTATTTGCTTTCTATAGCAAGAAGATATCCCAGGCAAAATAAGATTTCTCAGGCTCATTCCTGCCATATCCTGGCAATCAGCTGTTCCTACACAGAGCCCAGGTTTCTTTTAGTGGTAATGGTATTTATAGACTAGAATCTAGACACTAGGAGTGATCGTTGCTACTGGTTTGTCATTTTCAATGGACAGTGCTATGAAATCAGTATTTCTGAAAAGAACAAACGTTTATACTGATATTTCTGATTCAAATTTAATCTTACAATTGTTTACTTAACCTTACTGACTTTATACTTGTCAGTATTCTCTTACACTGAAAATATTAGTTCCTAATAACGTTAAGGCAATTTCCTATTTGCTTTATCATATAATGTATGTAAAATGGTTTCAAAGTGATAATACCAATATTACTATTTACAATAAGACTATTCAATAAAGTTTAAGATTTCTTTGCAGCTTTATGTGTCTTTAAAAAAATATTCCATTAAGGATATATAGTCAAAATACTCTGATCTAAAGTGACTTGAAATAATTTTTTTCTCTTTGTTGTGATACCAACTCGATATACACTTAGGCCCATTCATCCCTGCTGTGTTCAAAACTGTGTATTGGCCACCTGAGTGTCTGTGTACTGCTGTGGAAAATCGTGGGACTTTATTAAGTTTTCTTTTTGAATACACAAAACATTTACATGATTGCAAAGCTGAAAATACAAAACAAAATATGTTCAGAGAAGTCTTACTTTCAGCCTAGTGCCTTCCGCTTGCCCTCACCCATGGATAATAATTTTATTAGTTTTTATTTCTCCTTCTAGCACTTCTTCTTGCAAAGTCAGCATGTGCAAACACACACACAAACGTTTGCTTCCACACACATTCATGTTTCTTGAACAGAAGGTAACATTTTATAGTTAATGTTTGAGTAGTATATAATTTTCCATTCTTTTAATTTCAACTTCTCTCTGTCTTTATATTTAAAGTGTATTTCTTGTAGACAGAAAATAGTTAGAACTTGCTTTTTTATCTGATCTGATAATCTCTGCTTTTTAATTGGGATATTTAGACTATTTCCATTTTATATGATTACCAATATTGTTGGTTTTAAACTTATCATCTGCAAATTGTATCCTATTTGATCCATCTGTTTCTTGTTCTATCTTTGTATTTGCCTTCTTTTGGATTGAGGATTTATTTTCTTTTATGATTCCACTTTATCTCCACTATTGGCTTACTGCTACACCTCTTTGTTTAGTTTTTAGTGATTGCTCTAGATTTTACAAATATGCACCTTTGATTTGTCACAGTCTACCTTCATTTGATATTACATGACTTCACGTTTAATACAAGAACTCAACTACAATATAAATCCATTTCTGCCCAACTATCCTTTCTGCTATTTTTGTCATAGGTTTTTCTTCTGTATATGTTATAAACATCACAGTACTGTAGCCTATGTTTTTTAACAGTGAATTATATTTATAATGAATTTTAAAATGAGAAAGAAGCATGTGAAAAGATGCTCAACATCATTTGTTATTAGGGAAATGCAAATTAAAACAACAATGGGATACTACTACCTATCTATTAGAATGGCTAAAATCCAAAAAACTAACAATATCAATTGCTGGTGAAGATGAGTAGGAGAATCTAAATTGACAAATTGTAACTGATAAATTGCTGGAGGCTCAGTGTGGAGAAGTTTGAGAGTTAAAAACTCCAGGGGGCCCAGTATTAGGGGGGCTTCCATACTTTTGTGCATTTTACCTCTACCGGGTTCTCACACTGAAAATAGAAAAATTCCCTCATGCTTTTGAGTGGAGGGGAGTGGAAAGTAGCCATTTTGAAATATGCCTTGAGTAGTCTTTTCTCCTAACAAGGCCTGTCCTCAGTAGAATCTATTTCACCAGAAACTAACTGACCTGGGGGAAGGAAAATACCCAACTCCAGCCTCCTCTAGCCTTCTTGTCTTACATAAAGAGGAGTGGGGGAGATTAAGAAGCACTTGAAGGGTCAGAGCCCAGGAGTACAGGCTCATTAAAGGACTGAGACCTAGTCACAGGACTTTAGAGTGCTTCCCCTCCCCTTACAACCCAAGCATCAGAACCAGACCCAGATATGGCACGGAGGCTGGAATCATCAGACCAGGAATTTAAAACAACTATGATTAATATGCTAGGGACTCTAATGGAAAAAGTAGACAACATGTTAAAACAGCTGGGTAATGTAAGCAGAGAGATGGAAATTCTAAGAAAGAATCAGAAAGAAATGCTAGAAATCAAAACCACTGTAACAAAAATAAATGCCTTTTATAAACTAGTTAGTAGATTGAACACAGCTGAGGAAAGAATCAGTGAGCTTGAAGATATGTCAATAGAAATTTCCAAAACTGAAATGCAAAGAGAAAAATACTGAAAAAAACCAGAACAGAATACCCAAAAACTGGGGGACAATTACAAAAGGTGTAATGTACACATAATGGGAATACCAGAAGGAGAAGAGAGAGAAAAAGGAACAGAAGCAATGGTTTAAGCAATAATGACTGAGAAGTCCTCAAGATTAATAATAATGTGAGCCAGCTGTGATGGCCTAGCAATTAAAGTTCAGCGCACTCTGCTTCAGTGGCCTGGGTTTGGTTCCCAGGCGCAGAACTGCACCACTTGTCTGTCAGTAGCCGTGCTGTGGTGGTGGCTCACACAGAAGAGCCAGCAAGAAGTTACAGCTGTACACAACTATGTACTGGGGCTTTGAGGGGGAAAGAAAAAAGGAGGAAGATTGACAACAGATGTTAGCTTAGGATGAATCTTCCCTCCCCACCCCAAATTTTTTTTTAAATGGTTAATAATAATATGCCAATATTGGCTCTTTTGGCCCTGCTCCAGTTAAGGATAGGCCAGAAATCCTGCAGAGTTAGACCCCCAGGAAAAGCCCTCATCAACTAATGGATGAGCGCTGGAGGATAACTACCCCAGCTTCCTCCTTCTTAGTTGGGACCTTGTGAGGCATGTTCTCCACCGTCTCCCAGAGTTCTTCGTGGGATCTAACCTCAATGCCCCCAACAGGACCCTGGTCTATCACACATCCTCTGTTGCCTCTCTTCTCTTCTCTGTCTCACTTCCCCATTTCCACAGGGCTTCCTGGGATCAAATAAAAGACTTGCACTCAAATCCTTGCCTACTGATTATCTTCCCAATTAAAAGTCTTGCACTCAAATCCTTGCCTACAGATTGCTTCTAGGGGTACCCAACCTAGTACATCAAGGTTATGTTCAGTATGATGTGTTACCTCCATAATAGAGGAACATAGGAAAAAAAGGATCATCACAACTATAAGGTGTTTTTAAGCATGAACCCAAAGATAACATTTTAGCCAGACTCTAGTGTATTTATATTATCTAAGTAGCCAGTCATTGATGCATTTGGAGATCAGGGAATGGAGGAGCATTAAGTATTTCTTAGTTAGAAGAGGTAGAGTTCTTTAAGTTGGATATTTGATATTTTGGTGACTAGGCCCACTGTAATGCAGAAGCTGGGTAAGAAAACTTGCAATCTAGTTGTGGCCCCATAATCAATCAACCATGTGCCATGTTTTTCATGCCTAAAGAGTAGAGAAAATAAAACATTGTCCCTTTTATGCAAATAAGACTATCAAGAGTATAAACTGTTTTGAGGGACTTGGAATTCAAGATATATTATTACACTATTTTTTGAACAGCTAAGTGAAGTTTACTTTGTATTTTTGCTTGATGTATATTCACAGTGCTAAGCATTTTAGAGATGACCTTAAATAGTGGGTAAATATTAAATTTAAATATATTTTTAAATTATAGAGAAAGTGACTAAAACTCTGAATGAGAAAAAAATTCTCACTAAATTTAAGACCACCTAATGTTTGTGAAGGAGAAAGATTAGAAGAACATGTATTAAAATTAGAAAGTAATTTGTGTTTAAATTGATGAGATAGGTTAAGAGTTTTGTTTCTGTTTTCCAAGATTTTGTTTATATGATTACATTATTTTCATAATGAATACAATATTTTAGAAGAAAGATTTGCGGAAACAAATGATACCAGATTTAATTAAAGGAAAGCTACTGTAATATTCAGCTGTCTTCTTGTTTACGTTTGAAATTTCCACAGTAGGGAAAAAAGACTCGAGAAACTACTGGGCATAATTTTGTCTGCCACTGGATTATTATACAGGGTCTCCTCACTGATTTTTAGAAATAAATTTTGTAAATGACATATAACATAAAAGTGCAAAAATCAGAAGTATAGAGCTCAATGAAATTTCAGTCACCTCACCTGTTTAACCAGCACCCTGAGGGAGAACTAGAACATCACCAGCACCCCAGAATTCCTCCTCATTTCCCCCCTCAGTTATTACCACCCAGTCCTCCCCAAAGGCAGCCATCAGCCTGACTTCTAACACCAGACATTAGTTTTGCCTGTTTTTGAAGTTTATGTAATTGGAAATTTATGGTATGAATTCTTTTGTGACCTGCTTCTTTTGTTCAACATAGTTTGTGAGATTAACCATGTCATGTGTTGCTATAGATCCTTCCTACAGTTTACAAATATACCACAATTTATTTATTGTCCTGTTCCGGACATTTGAGATGTTTCCAGTTTGGTATTATTATTAATAATGCTTCTGTCTTCTTGGGCGTGTCTCTGGGTGCACATATGCATATGCAGTTCTGTTGAGTAGATACCCAGGAGTGGAAGTGCTGGATCATCGGTTATGTGTTATGTTCAGTTTTAGTAAATATTCCCAGTTTTCTAAGGAGGTTGTACCAATTTACACTTCCACCAGCAGTGTGTGAAAGTGTCGTTGGTCCATGTTCTTTGCCAACACTTGGTACTTTCAGTCTCTCTAGTTGTCGCCATTCTGGTGCATGGGTGTAGTATCTCTTGGTGGTTTCAATTTGCGTTTCCTTGTTGACTAAAGAGGTTAAGCACTTTTTCACCTCCATGTTGACCATTTGTATAACTTATTTTATGAAATGTCTGTTGAAGCCTTTGCCTAGTTTTCTGTTGAGTTTTACCTTTTTCTTTGATTTGTAGATGTTGTTTATATATTCTAGATGTGAGTCCTTTCTGGGTTATATGTAGTGCAAATGTCTTCTCCCATTCTGTGATTATTATTTCACTCCCTTCATGGTGAATTTTGTAAACAAAACCAATCTTTTTCTCAAAGGTTAGTGCTTTGTATCTCCTGTTTAAGAGATCTTTGTCCACTCTAAGATCATGAAGATAGTTTCCTGTATTATCTTCTCAAAACTATATTATTTTAATTTTCACATTTAGATCTACCACCTACATGGAATATATGTTTGTGTTATGGTGTGAAGTAAAGGTCAAACTGCTTTTTTTTCAAACATGAGGTTATCCACTGGACCAGCATCATTTATTAATGACTGTTCTTTCCGCAGTTTTCTGTATTGCCACCACATAAAACAAGGGATTGTATATACGTGAGTTTGTTTCTATATTTGGGCTCTCTATTCTGTGCCATTAGATGTCACAGATTTTTTTAATTCATAAAAAATTTTGGGGGGGAGAAAGGAAAAGGTTAGGGGCATTCATTATAAACATATATAAATAGTAAAATTCATTAGTATTATCTTGTTTGGTTTAATTTCAAAGTTATCTATTTTTCTTTTTAAAAACAAACATTCAAAACTGCAGCATAAACTGTCAGCCACTTAATGTTTTGTTCATTCTTTTTTTTTAGTTCTATAGACTATTGTGAAGGAAGGGATGCTGAGGTCACATTGAGCAAACCTCAAGATGATTCTCCACTGGACCGCTTTGTCCCAACTGTTTAAGGCACTGAGCTTTGAATATAATCTTTTAAGATTATTCCTACAAAGGTTACCATGCTTTATTAGAGACTTGTTTATCTAAAAAGCATTTTATATACAAGTCACTGTTAGACTCCAACAACAGTGGAGCATACATTTCATAGTTTAAACAGCCTGGGATATGGAATGTGGAATTCAACTTTGGTTAGTATCTTTGTAGGGAAGTATCAGCCACTTAATTTTAAAAAATTAGTTATTTAAGTTTTTGAATGTGTAATATATGCTTGTGGTTCAAACATTAAAATGTATATAAAGGTATACAATGAAAAGTCTCTTTCCACTTCCATTGCCCTGTTTAGTTTCCATCTACCCCAAGAAGTAACTACTGCTATTAGTTTCTTATTTTTCTTCCAGATATTTTTGTGTGTGCGTGTGAGGAAGATCAGCCCTGAGCTAATATCCATGCCATCCTCCTCTTTTTGCTGAGGAAGACTGGCCCTGGGCTAACGTCTGTGCCTATCTTCTTCCACTTTATATGGGACGCCACCACAGCATGGCCTGACAAGCGGGTGCATCTGTACTGCCTGGGATCCCAACCCGGGCCTCCAGCAGTGGAGCTCGTGCACTTAACTGCTACGCGACGGGGCCAGCCCCTAAATATTTTTGATGCATATATAAGCTACCACGAAAATATATTTTTCACTTTTTTACAATGATCTTATGCTCTATACACTCTTCTGCACCTTGCTTTTTTTTAACTTAACAACATATCTTAAAGATTTTTCCATAATAATACAAAAAGTGATTTGTCATTCTTCTATATAGCTGCATAGTGTTCTGTGTTAAATATATGTATCATAGTTTACTTACACTGGTGATGGACATTTAGTTTGTTTTTCTTTTGCTATTATAAATAATGCTACAAAGATTAATCTTGTATGAATGGCATTTTACCAGCGAGGGAGAAATTTCTAGAAGTGGAATTGCTAAGTCAAAATGTTCCTTGACCAGATATTGACAAATTCCCTTAGAGGCTGTTCCAATTTACACCCCCACCAGTAACAGATGAAGGTGCCTCTTTCTCAAGAACTTTGCCAGCATATCATGGTTACTTGTTTGTCTGGAATAACGCAAAGTACATAAAATCAAATATATGTAATTACATTACATGTTATCATTTTTATTTTATTTTTTTTATTTTTTATTTTTTTGTGAGGAAGATCAGCCCTGAGCTAACATCCGTGCTAATCTTCCTCTTGTTTTGCGGAGGAAGACCGGCTCTGAGCTAACATCTATTGCCAATCCTCCTCCTTTTTTTTTACCCAAAGCCCCAGTAGATAGTTGTATGTCATAGTTGCACATCCTTCTAGTTGCTGTATGTGGGACGCGGCCTCAGCATGGCCGGAGAAGCGGTGCGCCGGTGCGCACCTGGTATCCGAACTCGAACTCGGGCTGCCAGTAGCGGAGCGCGCGCACTTAACAGCTAAGCCACGGGGCCGACCCCCATGCTATCATTTTTAAATAAGATTTTATTTCATGGCTACTTATTGCAAAAGAAAACTCTATCCATAAGTGGAATATGCTACCTGCCCCAAATCTTAAGATCTTTTGTGCTCCATTTTTCCTTTCTTTTCACATTGATGATTTTTTTTACTTCCCTGTAGCCCAAAATAATTTTGGACAACTGTTTTATCTATTTTTAAAAAACTTTCTCACTTTAATGGCATCATAGGCCTTTAAAAAAATATGTTTTCATCATATACAAGTTTATACAAATAAAAACTAGAAGGAATAGCATAATGATCCTCCCATCACCCAGCGTTAACTCTTCATTTACGGCCAATCTTATTTCATCCCCATCTTCCTGACTCAGGATTATTTCAAAGCAAATCCCAAACTTCATATCATTTCTCTATAAATATTTCCGGATGTATCTACATAGGGACATAACCACAATAGCATTATCCTACCTTAAAAAAGTAACAATAATTTCTTAATATCATCAAATATCCCATCAGTGTTCATTTTCCTCTGATCATCTCTTTAAAAAACTTTTTTCTCATTGTTTATTTAAATCTTGATTTGAACAAGGTCCATATATTATGATGGGTTAAATTTCTTTTTAAATTTTTAATTTCTTTTCATCTATAAGTTCACCCATCTTATTTTTCCTTGCAATTTTTGGTTGAAGAGACTGGATAAATGGTCTTCTAGAGTTTCCCACAATGTAGATTTTGCTGATTGCATCCCCATGTGTAGTCCTCTGTATTTCCTGTAAATTGGTGATTAGATCTACAGGCTTGATTAGATTTTAGTTCAAAAACATTTTGAGGGTGAGATTACTTCATATGTGGTGGTGTGGGCTTATATCGGGGGAACAGTGTTTAGTTGTCTATTTCCATGTTATCATGAATTCATGTCTATATCCTTTAAAACTTTATAGAGCTTTAATTACATCACCTTTCATTCCCATAGTGGACATACATACACTTTTTTAGTCTGCCCTGTGTACCTTCTTTGGAGGTACCACTGTTCCCTCACCCTTGGTCTTTTGGTTCAGGTGGGGTAAAACTCACTCCTATCCTCATAATTCCAGGGCAGGACACAGTGTCCTCCATCCCTGACCACACTGATTAATTCAAAGAAGAGATCACAAGGTCAAAGGAAAGCATCCATGGGCTTTTTGCTAACGAGAGCAGAAAGGAAGTGCTCTCTTTTCTCTGGGATTATAACCTATAAGAATCAAGTAAGCCTAGAGCAGCTGGAGCAGCCTTCTCTGCTACCAAGGGAAAGAGCTGCCTGGGAATCAGCCAATCCAGGGCAAAGCAGAGCCGAGAGATGGAGAATGATGTGAAGGAGTCCCAGATCCAACCTTGCCAAATCCAAGTGGTGACCTGTGTCAGGAATAACTTCACAGTTTCTCCTTCTCCTCTTTTTCTTTTCCCTCTCCCTCCCTCTCCCTCCTCCTCTTCTTTTTTTTCTTCTTCTTCACTTATGCTAATTTTAGGTTTTTTCCTACAACTTGCTATCTAAAGAGACTCAACTAATACAACTATCCACCTTCAAGTTCTTAAAATAATTTAACGTTTTAGTTTCCTGAATAAGATGTTCCATGTTCTTCCTTTACTTTCAACTTCATTCAACTCTCCTTCAATTTTGCTTTTCTAGGACCTACTTCTTGTTTAATTAATGAGTCATCCAACATTGAATATAATACCTTCGAGAACCCACTGTAGTTACTATGGGAGACACAGCCCTTTCTCTTAAGGTGCTAAGGCGTGGGGAGGGAGCCAGACAATTACACAGGAAAAGGTGATCAGCACCACCAGGAAGATCACAAAATGCCAAATATAGTGAAAGGGGGCCAGAGGAAAAAGGCCTCCCTCTTCCCCAGAGTAGTCAGAAAAGAATTCACATAGAAGACAAGACTGTTTTGTCTTTTTGTGTTTTATTTTAGTAGATAGTACATTGACATAGACCAACGTTCAAAAGGTACACATAACGTAGCATTCACATCTTAACTATTTTTAAGTGTGCAGTTCTGTGGCATTAATTACATTGACATGTTGTGCTACCATCACCACCATCTAGCCCCAGGCCTCTTTTCATCTTGAAAAACTGAAACTGTACCCTTTAAACAATAACTCCCCATTCATCCCTCCCCCCAGGCCCTGGCAACCACTCTTCTACTTTCTGTCACTATGAATAAGTGGAATCATACAGTATTTGTCCTTTTGTGTCTGGCTTATTTCACTTCACATAATGTCCTCGAGGTTCATCCATATTGTAGCATGTATCAGAATTTCCTTCCTTTTTAGGCTGAAAATATTCCATTGCATGTATATACCACATTTTGCTTATCGATTCAGTTACATTTTGTTTATCCAAATTCAGTTTTTTGAGAGTTTTACAGATCCTGCTGTTCCACTCCTTCTTAATGTGCACAATCAAGCACTTTGCTAGAAGGTCAAAGCCCTTACATGTCTCATTTATTGGGCAGAAGGACCTACTAGTGTGACTGTCTTTTCCCAGGGACTACAAGAATCCTAGCTGACCTCCAACACCTCTCGAGGCCAGAGGCCTCGTCTCTTTGTTAACTTGGTTTCTTTTTTTTCTGCTGAGGAAGATTGACCCTGAGCTAATATCTATTGCCCATCTTCCTCTTTTTGCTTGAGGAAGATTTGCCCTGAGCTAACAGGCTTGCCAATCTTCCTCTATTTTGTATGTGGGTCACCGCCACAGCATGGCCACTGACAAGTGCTGTAGGTCCGCACCCAGGAACCAAACCCGGGCTGCTGAAGTGGAGCACTCTGAACTTAACCACTAGGCCGTGGGGCCAGCCTCTTAACTTGGTTTCTTTTCTTTTTTTCTTTTTTGTGAGGAAGATCAGCCCTGAGCTAACATCCATGCCAATCCTCCTCTTTTTGCTGAGGAAGACTGGCCCTGAGCTAACATCCTTGCCCATCTTCCTCCACTTTATGTGGTATGCCGCCACAGCACGGCCTGATAAGCGGTGCATCGGTGCGTGCCCAGGATCCGAACCCAGGCCACCAGCAGCGGAGAGTGTGCACTTAACCGCTAGGCCATGTGGCCGGCGCCTCCTTAACTTGGTTTCTTGAAGGAAACACTTCCTTTCAAAGCGCTTCAGGATCTCAACCCTCTTAGCCAGAAATGTCCTTCTGAAACTGGGCTCCCTGTGCTGACCCAGGGCCGTCAGCATTCTGCTGAGCAGCTTCTGACAAAGGCCTTCTGAAGGGTTTTTCTTCACATCCTCAGCAAGGAGCTTCCAGAAGTGCTGCCTTTTTTCACCCTGCCCTGCTCTTTGGGCGTCTGAGGCATATCCTTCTCTGCACCTACCCTCAGCTATATCCTTTCAGATGCTTTATCTTCTGTGCGTCTGGGACCTTTGCTGAAGGTGTTGCCTGGCCCTTTGCCAAATTTTCACAGGGAAAGATTGGGACCTCTCAGTCTCCTTCATTCTTGCTCTTTTTTCCTGTTGCTTTTTCGCTGTCTTAAAAAACCAAGCAATTGTACTGTAAGAAAGTGGCCTTATTCTTAGGAAATATGCCTATGTAACACACCTGGTGAATACACCAGATGGTTATGGGCTGCAGGCAAACCCAGTTCCTGCATATTTAGGGGTGAAGGAGCACAGTGCCCCCAGTTTACAAATGGTTCAGAAAAAAAAGTATCTATATAAAGATATAAAGAGAAAGGATGATAAAGCAAATGCAATAAAATGTAACAACTGGTGAATCTGGTGCTATGGGTTGAATGTTTGTATCCCCCAAAATTCATATATTGAAGCCCTAATCCCCAGTGCTGTGGTATTTGGAAGTGGGACCTTTGGGAGGTCATGAGGTTGGGGTCCTTATAATGAGATTAATGCCCTTATCTAAAGAGGAGGAGACCCAAGATTTTTGTGTTCTCCCACCAAAGAATGGCACATGACGACATAATCTGGAAGACCCTCACAAAGGACCCAGCCACACTGACACCCTGATCTCAGACTTTCACCCTCCAGAACTGTGAGAAATAAACTGTTGTTTAAGCCACCTAATCTATGGTATTCTGTTACAGCAAATTGAACTGACTCAGACGTATGGGTAAAGAGTATAAGGAGTTCCTTTTAGTATTGCTACTTTTCTGTGTTTGAAATTATATCAAAATTTAAAATTACGGAAACAAACAACAAAGCTTCTGTTTTCAAAACCCCACTACTCCCCAAGAATTAAAAACACAGTTTGGTTTTTAAGCTTTTTTTTGTTTTTTAAATGATATCCCAAATTGCAAAACAGATATTTTCACATCTATGGTCACTGTCAATCTGTCAAATATTTATTGAGTGATTAAAAGATGGAGTCCTGGCTTTCAAGGCCTTCATGGTTTAGCAGGGAATACAGAAAATTAAACAGACAGTTAAAATACGGGGAAGTGTTGAGCACCGTGGGCATACATGCCAGAGTGGGGGTTGATATTTCAGTGGGTAGAGGTGGAAAGGGTCCAGAAAGTCCTCTCAATTACAAGCCAAACCTCAGCTGGCTCGTGAAGGATGGAAAACACTGAGGAGGCAAAGAAGCAAGGAGGGAAGACAGAGAGCAGGGAGATTTGTTAGTGATGTCTAGTGAGGTGCTTATTATATACCAAGCGCCGTGCTAGAAGCTGTCCTCTGGTATCTGATTTAAACCTTGGAAGTCAAGTCTCACTTTACCAGCGAGTTTCAGGGGGAGTCAGTCACTTTCCCATCCAGCATGTGACTATCCGAATTCCAGCCAGATGTGCCAGACCCCAAGCCACACCACTCTGCTTTGACACAGAGGAAATAGCCACTATTCTTGCCTCCATTTTTCAATTTGTTGTTGAGCTTCCTTAATTTCCCCAAGGACCACATCTGAGACACCATGAACAAAATTGGGTATGAGAAAATGTAGTGAGGTGACAGAGTTGCCCAAGGCACGCATCTCACCAGCATGCTAGCTCAGTGCATCGACCACCCATCTGCTTCATAGGAGGCTGGAAAAGAGTCATCCCGCTGGAAAAATGTTAACTCTTTCAGATGGAGAAGGAAAAAAGGGAACCAGTGAATTGATGGAGCCCCTTGAAGAAATCTCTGGAATGGTACTTGTTCTCTTTTCATAAGTTGTTTTGTCTGGCTTTATGGAGTTTCACTCTATGCATGCAAATTCATATTCAGCCAAAAACGCAACCAGACCCCAATGAGATGTCTAGACCCCCTTCTTTGTGTAGCTCCTTCCTCTCAGTACGCCCTGCAAATTCTAGTTGCCTTGGCCTCCCAAACACCAGTTTCCATCTTCTCAACTCGGCAAGAATGCCAGCCTCTCCTGGGAACTGCTCTCTGTATGCTGTAGTCTGGGTACTATCTCCCCGCAGACAGTCAGGGGACGGTAGGGCTCACCTCATTTGTTTCCTTTTTCTCAGCGATCATAGTCCTGTGCTGCCTTTGTCTGTTTGTGCTGTGTTTGGGTCAGTTTTCTAGTTCTTTATGGCAGGAGGGTAATTCTGGACTGTCTTACTGTCTCATCATCTGAGGCAGAAGTCTCTACTGTTAAGTTTTAGTGACATACACGAAAACTTCAAAATAGCACATTTTATTCAACATGAAAGTTAATTCAGAGAACTTGCAATGATACCATCGGCCTCCTACATATATGAACTTGACTCAATACATCTGCAGTCCAGAATAAGTTTGTAATTTTCACAACTATTCAAGTTCATTTCACGTGCAGTTTTCTTCTCCAGCCCTAGGGTACTGCATATTCCTTTGTTTAAACAGTAGATACAAGCTAAACCATGATAGCACAGCGATTGCAAAGATGAAGAAGCCAAACTTGAGTTACTTCAATTCTGTCATCCTTTGTGACCACTGGGAGTTTTTATGTGTGTTTGAAATTTTAAAAAGGACATACAATATTTTTGTTTGGCAAATGCAAGTTTTAGTTTATACATAAAATATTTTAACAAATTTAAATAATATCTTTAAAATTGAAGTCTTTTTAAAAAGTTATTATTTTTTGTGTGTGTGAGGAAGATCAGCCTTGAGCTAACATCCGATGCCAATCCTCCTCTTTTTGCTGAAGAAGATTGGCCCTGGGCTAACATCCGTGCCCATCTTCCTCTTCTTTATATGGGACGTTGCCACAGCATGGCTTGACAAGCAGTGCATTGGTGTGGGCCTGAACCTGAGAACCCTGGGCCTCCGAAGCAGAGCATGTGCGATTAACTGCTGCACCACCAGGCCAGCCCCAGTTGTTGTTTGTTTTAAAACTAAAGGACAAAACTGGAAAATAAAATATTACATCAGCGGTAAGTTTTAGAAGTCAAATAAATTGTATCTTTTGACTGTAATTAAATGCATTAATTAATTAATCACTTTTTATATCCTAATATTTTAGTTACTTTTTTTATTGGCATGATTATTTACACAAAGTTCGATAATGGAAAATTTTCACTGCTTGCATTTCTTTTCTGAGTCTTATTATTACTCGTTTATTTTTGTAATTATTACTAAAAATAATTGTCATATTATATCTATGAGTGTCAAATATATTAGGTATGCCACTGAGCCTCATAGATAAGAGAAGTTTGCATCCATGAAATAAGAATACGATGCCATGATAAAGTATGATCATAAAACAAGAGAGAGATTTTGGAAATTTTTAAATTTTACTAGCAGAAATTTAAAATTCAATAGAAGATAAAATTATGGAAATCTTCCATTAAAGGCACAATAAAAAGAGAAAGAAATGGTTGATATGGAAGAAAATAAAAAATTAGTACAGCAGAGCAAGACGTTCAATCTCTGACTAATAAGAGTTGCAGGCAGGAAAAAACCAAAAAGCCAAAGAGAAAATGGAGGAAACTTTCAACGAAATAATACAAGAAAACCTCAAGTACTGAAGGATATGAGTTTCTAGAATGAAAGGCCCACCAATTGCCCAGCACAACAAACAACTGAAAGAGAAAAAAAAAAATCACCTCTTTAGGCATATTCATGAAATTTTAGAACACTGGAAATAAAGGGAAGATCCTGTGGAAGGCAGAATAACAGTCCCCCTAAATATCTACATCCTAATCCCCAGAACCTGTGAATATTCAGGTTATATGGCAAAGGGAATTAAGATGGCAGATGGAATTAGGCTGCTAATCAGCTGACTTTAAAATAGGGAGATTATCTGGGATTATCCGAATGGACCCACTGTAATCACAAGGGTCCTTAAAAGTGAAAGAGGGAGGCGGGAAAGGAAGAACGGGAGAGATGGCAGTGTGAGAAGAAGGTGGCCCAAGGCTGCTGGTTTGAAGATGGAGGAAGCGGGCCGTGAGCCAAGGAAAGTGGGCAGCTTCTAGGAGCTGGAAAAGGCGAGGAAACATTCCTTCCTAGAGCCTCCGAAAAGTAATGCATGCTGTCAACACTTAGATCTTAGCTCAGTGAGATCCGTGTCAGGCTTCTGATCTACAAAACTGTAAGAAAATAAATTTATCTTGATTTAAGCCACCGAGTCTGTGGTGATTTGTTACAACAGCAATAGAAAACTAATGCAGCTCCTAAAAATTTTCAGAGAGAAAAAGCAGATCACACAACAAGAGCAAGGAATTAGAATGACATCAAACTTCTAAGAGTAGCAACGAAAGCTAAAACACACTGGAGCAAAGCCTTCAAAGTTACGAGGAAAGATGATTTCCAACCTAGATTAGATACTCAGCCAAACTATTAATCAGAATAGGGTGGATGAAGACATCTTCAGTCAACTGGGTATTGAAAATTTTTGTACCACGCACCCTGTGCTCCAGTGAAACTCAACCTAGGAAATAGGGGCTTCAACGCAGGAGAGAGGTGAGGAAGTTCACAGGGTGACGATGAGGGAAAATCCCAGGACAATAGGACTAGAGAGGCACCCTTCGGGGACTGGAGCAGAGGGGCAGAGTTCCAGGAGGTAAATTCCTGGGTGTGTGTGTATGTGTGTGTGTGTGCATAATAAAAAGGAACTAATACAAGAGGAAGCATCCTCTACTGCTTCCCTTTCTCTTGTCTGGGCTACAATAAGAACTTCCATCCTTCCAAAATTATTGGCAAGAGTAACTTTGGCCCTTCTTTCTGCCCGTGAACCCACTCCCTCCCTCTTCCCCAGGGAAGGGGGTGGCACTTACTGATTGCTGATGCTGCAGAAGGACCTAACACGTGAGGCGCCCCTTTCTTTTGGAGAGGCTTATCCTCTGGATGATAGATCCTGGCCTGCATGTGGTCAGCTATAGAGCGAGCTCTGCTCCTGCGGAGGGGCAGCCTGCAGTTCTAAGTGGCAGGTCTAATGTGGGGGGAGAGACCCAGCAGAAAGTGTATGGCTACAGGTCTAAGTCCGGTTCTCCAATCCCCTTCACCTAACAATGTTGATATTTTATCTCCATTTCTGCATTGCTTCTGCACTCAGAGGGTGCTATAGACTGAATGCTTGTATCCTCCCAAAATTCATATGTTGAAAACTAACCCCCATGTGGTAGTATTAGAAGGCAGGCCTTTGGGAGGTGATTAGGTGATAAAAATAATAATAGGTACAGCCCTCATGAATGGGATTAGTGCCCTTATAAAAGGGACCCCAGAGAGCTCCCTCACCCCTTCCGCCACGTGAGGACACAACGAAAAGATGGCAGTCTATGAATGAGGAAGAGAGCTCTCACCAGACACTGAATCTGCTGGCACCTTAATCTTGGACTTTCCAGCCTCCAGAACTGTATGAAACAAATTTCCATTGTTTGTAAACCACTCAGTCGATG
Organism: Diceros bicornis minor; assembly: GCF_020826845.1. Classification (NCBI taxonomy): domain Eukaryota; kingdom Metazoa; phylum Chordata; class Mammalia; order Perissodactyla; family Rhinocerotidae; genus Diceros; species Diceros bicornis. The sequence goes on along the minus strand of NC_080742.1, from coordinate 78,172,356 downwards.
GTATTCTGTTATAGCAACCTGAACAGACTAAGACAGAGGGAAACTCTAAACACAGCAAATTATCTGATACATTTGTATGAAAAAATTGGATTGAAAGGCTGTTGGAGGTTGGGCTCCATAGAAAACCAAGTAAATGAAAAACCAAGGTAAATATTAACTTTGGGGGGGAGGGGGGATTGTACAATGAAATTAAAGCACAGGAAATCAATAGGCTCAGCACTGGTTCACTTCAGATGTTTATTGATAGCCCTCTTTGTGCCAGGCATGTTCCTAGGCCCTGGAGGACATAGCAGTAAACGATCTCCCTTCTCTCAATAAATATATAATCAGTATTTAAATCAATAAGTATATAATGTAATAGAGTGTGTGTGTGATCAGTCTGTGAAGAAAAGTAAAGCTGGGAGAACGGATGAGGGATATTATTTTAGATAGGATAGTCTGGAAAGACTTCTCTGATCAGGTGATATTTGAGCAGATTCATAAATGAAATAAGGAAGCAGCTCAGGCAGACATGACAGAGGAGAGAATTCCAGTAGAGGTAGAGCAAGTGCAAAGGCCCTGGGGTAGGAGTGCACTCAACGTGGTCACATGTTTGAGGAACCAGGGAGGCCACTGATGCTGGAGAGCAGTGATGGAGAGAGAAACAGCAGGAGGAAAAGGGAGCCAGGGGCAAGATCCCATAGGGCTTTGTAGGACGTGGCAAAGACTTGAATGATTCGTAATCATAATAAAGTACACACTGAATATTGATTTAACTAAAACTTGTGATAAGATGATGGAGATTTGCCCAAAAAGTCAAATCCTCATCTACCATAACAGAAAGTCAATGGATAATATCTCAAATTGGAAAATTAAGAAATATAAGAATAAGCATATTATTTGGAAATGTGGAGATAAATACCAGAAGAAACAGCTGAAAGGGTTGACGGTGGTTGCCTCCCAAGAGGAGCCTGGCTGGGAGACAAGAGAGTGGGGAAGGAGACCATTGTTTATTGTTACAAGCCTTTTAGCATAATGTAATTTTAAAAACCATATGCCATATTGCTTTGACAAAACCAAAAAACAAAATAGGAAACAAAAACACCAGAAAAACCAATGAGTGACCTCCCATGTCCTAGTTTCAAAGGCGATGACAGGGATGACCTCTTTCTATGAAGCTGAAATCTGGCTCCCAGTAATCGTCACCCATTGGCCTAATTCAGCTGTTTGGAAAGACCCGGGAAAGCCGCTCCCTCCTCCCACGATGGTCATCGGGTTCATGAAGCAGATCTCTCAGGAAACAAACTCGCTGGGACTGCCAGCTGCTCTGGCTCCCTCACCAGACAAGGTTTTCTCATAGAAGCAACTCAACTTGGCGATAAGCAGCAGCCACAGATGGCAGGCTGGGGGCTATGATAAGGGATGGGATAGGGTTTGAACTTAAAACCAAACCGACCAAGGCATTCCAACTCAGCTTCACAATGCTGTGGGCCAAGTTTAGTGAGAGAAGTTATGAGAGAAGAGAACTTACATCCATTGAGAATTCACTGTGCTCTAGTTTATGTGCTAGAGGCTTTAAATACGTTATTCCATTTAATACTCAAAAACTACCCTGTGTGTTTAATGCCGTTGAACTGTACACTTAAAAATGGGTAAGATGGTAAATTTTATGTTATGTGTATTTTACCACAATTTAAAAAACACAACCTTGTATGGAAGGTATTGCCCCCATTTTTCAGAAGAGGAAACAGAGGCTCAATAAATTAAATAACTTGTTCAAACTACCCAGTTAGAGGGTGTCTGAGGCAGTGTGAACTCAGGTCTGTCTGCCTTCGAAGCTGATGGCTTTCTGCCCAGTTGGGAGGTCTCAGGTGATACGGTAAATGCTAAATGAAATGGACAGAATCAGCTTTGGGAGGGGATTGTGGTCTTTCTCTGAGTATCACAATTCTGCCCGCTTCCTCCTCCCCAGAGCAGTGAGCAGCTGCGGAGTGAGGCTTAGTAATTAACATTCCCCAGCTCAGCAGCTCTGGGAGAGGGGCCCATCACTCTGTTTCTCACCCATGAGGGCCAGTCAGGGAGGGGCTGCAAACGTCTGCAGTCGGTAAGCAGGCAGCTCTGAGACATCTTAGATTCTCCACGGGAGGTTTCCTTCACTTGATTTCAGGTTCTGAATTAGCTAAATTTTTAGATGATGCAAATCTGATTCTCTCCCTGCCGGAGTTGGAGGAAATGACAAGTACTTGACAGAGGGCAAAGAGAGCATCCGCATATCATTAAAATCCAGTTGGGTAGGGGGTAGGGGAAGAAAGTCTTAGGAGGACAGGTGAAGGTGTGGAGAATAATTACAATAATAACACCACCAAACACTTTCCTAAAGCATGCCATGTGGCAGGTACTGTTCTAAGCACTTTATATGCATTAATTCATTTAATTCTCATAACCACGCTACGAGGTTGTTATCAGTTGGCTAAAGAGCACACAGTTTATAAAGCACTGAATTATCCTATATGCCAATTTCCACCTAAGAAAGTGGGAAAGTATTACTTAGACAAAAACTAGAAACCAGCTAAATGTCCAACAACAGGGAATATTAAAGCCATGGAATGTTATGCAGACAAAAAGGATAAATAATAATAATAACCATAATTTACTGAGTGCTTGCCATCTCCATGCATGCTATACATAGGTTATGTCCTTTAATCTTTACAACGATCCTATGAGGGAGGTCCTAGTAGGAGCCCATTTTACAGGTACGGAGACTGAGGGCTAAGAAGCCTTATAATGTTAGCTAGAGTAGATTTGAAATCCAGCCACGTCTAACCTCAGGACCCAAGCTCTTGCCCACTGTGTTATCCTGCCTCTGAAGACTGGAAGGTAAAAAGTATTGCACAAAACTGCTGCTCACCAGGATTAGAATCACGTAAAACCTGAGGCCGTGGGAAAATGCCAGTCGTGACTATAAGATGTGAACTGGGTAAGGGGGTAATTTGACTGAAATGAGTGGAAGCTGCTCTCTCTAAATACAATTGTTAAGCCTGGAACAGGGCATTCTTTTTCCCGCTTTCCCTGGTAACAGTCCCCCCTGTAGCTGTCATCACACTCTGTGCCACTTTGAGCATCTGGGCCTTCTTGTCCTGGGTTCCAAAAGGGAGAGAGGGGGCAAAAAGTAGGACTTTTCCTTTCCCAGATTCCCATGGGACCTGCAGGCCTGCACCAACACACTCCTCGCTGAAGTCACCCCTGCTTGGAGCAGAAGACCATGGCCAGGGTGTGTCTGCCGCCTGCATTTCAGTTGAGTCCCAAGCCTCCTGGAGCCTGGGACTCCACTCATATGGACTCCTCTATGTCCTGGGCATCAGTGTCCTTAAAATATGCACTCTCGGTGGCTCAAGGTGTCTCAGAGGTGACATTTGGCTCCTTCTTTGACTTCCACAAAACCACTCCCCCAAAGCGTCTGTTAGCACAGTGAGCTTACTGATGACTTCAGAGGGAGACAAGAGAGGTTTACGTGGAAGCCATACAAAGTCATCACCTTTCTAAAAGTCCTTTGTCCTTTGTCACCAGTCCTGTCTTCTCACCACCTCTCTGGCTCTTCTCCATGCCTTTAGCTTGTCCCTGTCACTCTTCTCTCTTCTTCACTGGTCTCCTCCCCGTTCAGGAGCAAAGCCAGGGATTCCTCCCTCTGCTTCGTGCAGAACCGCTGCCCTTCTCCCTGCTAATTCCATTCACACCGGTCACACCAAATCCCCAGGAGAGTCAGCAAATTTTTTTCCTCAAAAAATACGTCCTTTCCTAAGAGGAATTTCAGTAACAACTGTTCAGGAAAAAAGATTTTAAAAAACCCTCCTTTTACATTTGCAATCATACGAGGTCAGCTTCCCCAGAAAACAGACTCTGAGCAGAGATTTGTGTGCAGTCAGCTTTGTGGGACGCGCTCTTGAGAACAACCTCTGTAAGGAGTGAGGGAAGCAGGATGGAACAGAGGGAGAAGTTAAGCTTCTATGCAGTGTCAATAAGAGTTTTCACCCAGTCTCAAGGAAAGTTCTGGAACAGGAATGGCCCTTTGGAGTTATGCCATTGAGGCAAGGGGGCCAGGCCTTTGCACTCTCCGCTCCACACATACATGCTGACTGGTCAGTCACTGGATGCCAGACAGCCCACTTGGCTGATGACAAGTCCAGATAGGGACAGAGATGTGAGCCACCAGCAGGCAAACTCCAGCAGCTGGGTGAGTGAGAGACTCCCTCCTAAGGCGGTTGTGGGTGGCACACCACAGCAGCCACTGCAGCAATAATAATTTTTTAAAAATATGAAACAACCCAAATGCCTATCTATTGGAGATTTGATAAATAATGATAAATAACGGTATATCCACGCCATAGAATACTATGCAGCTGTTAAAGACTCAGTTTGTTCACTGACACGGAATGGTAGTTACAATATGTTATGTGAGGGCCAGCCAGTGGTGCAGCAGTTAAGTGCACGCGCTCCACTTCTGCAGCCCGTGGTTCGTGGGTTAGGATGCCGGGCACCCACCGATGCACCGCTTGTCAAGCCATGCTGTGACAGCGTCCCATATAAAGTAAAGGAACATGGGCATCGATGTTAGTCCACGGCCAGTCTTCCTCAGCAGAAAAGAGGAGGATTGGCATCGGATGTTAGCTCAGGGCTGATCTACCTCCCCCCCCCCCCCCAAAAAAAAAGATATATTATGTGAAAAAAGCAAGTTGCAAAACAGTATTATATCCTTTTTTATATTTAATAAATATATATTTAAAACATATGTATAGTCTAAAAATATTTAGTCCAAAATTTTAATACTGACAGCCTCTGCAGAGGGTATTATATTAAAGCCTCTGGAGAGGGTATTATATTAAATAATTAACAATAAACATTATTTTTAGTATGATAATCTTGACAGTAAAACTTTTCTGGGGCAGGGGGTGAGGGGGAGCCCTAGCCAAAGGAGACAAATTTAAGTCAAGGAAGCGACTTTTCTTGCTGCCGGCTTGAATTTCTCTTCCCATCAGTCTTCTGTAAGAAACGGCATTTCTCTCCAATTCCTGCTTTAAATTGGGCTGCAGCCTGTGCAGCTGTTGAGCAGCTGTCACTCCCTTCCACCACAGAGGCGGCTGCAAGCTCCTAACGGGAAGGCTGTTGGCTCCGTGTGCACTGTGGGAGGAAGAGGAAGAGCTGGGGTGGCCCGGATTCCACAGAGCCGTGCAACAAATTCCCAGGCTGCGGTGGCTGCTCCGCGTCCCTCATGGCACGCATCCCGGGCTGCTGCCGCCTCATCCGTCATCCTTGTCATCATCTTCGTCAAAATAACAATGCCCACTTATTGAGAGTTTCCTGCGTGCCGGGCAATGTACCAAGAGCTTTATATTCATTATCTCATTTCTTTCTCACAGCAATCTTACGAGGTTATATACAATTATCCTGTTTTACAGGCAAGAAACTGAAGTCTTTGCACAACTTTGTGAATATACTAAAAACCACTCAACTGTACACTTTTTTTTATTTTTTTTTTTTTGTGAGGAAGATGGGTCCTGAGCTAACATCCATGCTAATCCTCCTCTTTTTGCTGAGGAAGACCGGCTCTGAGCTAACATCTATTGCCAATCCTCCTCCTTTTTTTCCTCCCCAAAGCCCCAGTAGATAGTTGTATGTCATAGTTGCACATCCTTCTAGTTGCTGTGTGTGGGACGTGGCCGGAAAAGCGGTGCATCGCAGAGCGCGGGAGATGCGACCCCGGGTCGCCAGTAGCCGAGCGCGCGCACTTAACCGCTAAGCTGCGGGCCGGCCCCTCAACTGGACACTTTAAATGGGTGAATTTTACGGTACATTAAAACTATCTTAATAAAGCTGTCTAAAAAACCAGAGAGAAAGCCGAAAGTCCTATCAGTTAGATAACTTGCCCAAGATCACGGAAGTGTACGGCGGCAGGATATCCTTAGCAGGCGAGAAGCAGGCAATGGTTCCTGTGCGGTGTCTGCTACACCAGAATCTCCTGACAGCCTGCGGCAGACACTGGAGTGCTCAGTGTCACTGACAACCTTAGGTCACGGGGACGATGGAGGGTCTGGGGTGGCAAGCCCTCTGGGCAGTCACTTCTGGCTGTGAGCAGCAGCATCTGGGCTCCTCAGAGAGTGGCCTCAGCAGCGTGGGGCTGGGAGGGGACAAGAAGAGGGAGCGAGAAAAATGAATGCCATCTGTCACTGGAAGCCCCATGCCGAAAATGCTTCACCATGTGGACGCCCACATCAGTAGCTGCTGCAAATCGGGTAGGCATGAGGTGGAGAAGGGGCCCAAGGAGGTCCTGGGGTTTCTGTTCCAAGTGTCCTGCAAGCCTGGCATCCAGCTGAGGCGATGGAGAGCAGGGAGGCGGCTGCTGCTGGAGGGGCAGCACCGGGCTGGATCCCAAAGCTGTGTCTTTGCCCACGCTGGAATCTGTCCTTTTGCAGCCCGCGTGCCCTTTGTGCGGTAGCCACACAGGCTGTGTGGGGTGTGCTCTAGTGACGCGTGCGTGTTCTGCTAAACAGATCGTCAGCGTTAGCTTGAAATAACTGCTATGAAAAAGTTTGATGGGTTTGAAATCCTTTGCCTTTTGACAAGAAATTTCCATAAGAGCTGTTAAACTCTTTAAAGATAATTTCAACTGCTATGAAAGTTTGAAGGGTGGTAAAAACGCTTTTAAGTTTTTTATCTCCCACTTGGGCAAAATTTCTCATTGATGGTGATTGCCAAGAGCTTGAATAGATCGTTATTTAAAAATCTTCATTGGCAATTATTTATCACCATTGCAAACCTATAAAAAAGAATGTTTAAGGGGGCCGGTCTGGTGGCATAGTGGTTAAGTTTACCTGCTCTGCTTCAGCAGCTCAGGGTTCAAGTGTTTGGATCCTAGGCGCCGACATACAGCACTCATCAAGCCATGGTGTGGCAGCATCCCATGTACAAAATAGAGGAAGATTGGCACAGATGTTATCGCAGGGCCAATCTTCCTCACCAGAAGAAAGAATGTTTAAAAGAGTTATGTTCAGGCTATATTTACCATCCTCACTGCAGAACAGTGCTGTGCAATCAGGCAGCCACTGGTCTCATGTGGCCACTGAGCATTTGAACTGTGCCTGGTCCGAATTCAGACATGCTGTAGGTGAAAATACACACCAGATTTTGAAGACTTAGTAAGAAAACAAGAATGTGAAATATCTCATTAATAATTTTTATATTGACGACATGTTGAAATCATAATATTGTGGATATATTAAGGTAAATAAAATATTTTTAAAAAATTTATGTTCGTGGAAGCAAGCTCAAGTTTCTCATTAAAAATTTGAAAATATTTTATTTGGAAAATTTTATACAAATTCAGTATTTAATATGTTCTCTAATTACTTTGTATTTTATTTTTAAATTCTTTAATATAAAGAAAACATAATTACTTTTTCCATCAGCCCCCACACAGATGTCCTCAAATCCCCTCCAGTTTACTTGAGCCTGCCATAAAAATATGGTCGTTTCCTATGACTGTGATGACATGAAACAGTTTCAAAGTAGGTATTTTTGAGCATCTTTAAGGTTTGGAAAGAGCACTTTTGGCATCTCTCCATGCCAGGAACCATGCTGGATTCTGGGGATACAGAGCTATACATATGGTATATTGTATTGTATATAGAGCGACAATTATCCCAGGGAAATCTTTTTGTTGTCTCATTAAAGAAAGAAACACCTGGTGAGGAGCTCGCAGCAACTGCTTTCTTGGCAACAGAATTCATGGGCATCTCAGTGAGGCCTGGGCCAGCCACAGAGCAGTGGGCCAGAAGGCCTAAGTCTGATCAGAGTGACAAGGAGAGGTGGGGCCCTTTGCTTTTTTGAGCTTATGTTTAAGTAGAGCCCTTGGCCTGGCTCCTTATTGCGTATTTCCACCACACGAGGCTTTCTCTCTGTCCTCTTGTAAACTCCAGAAGCCCTGGCTCAGCTGCCAAGCATCTGTGTGCAGATTTCCTATAATCCAAATGCCTGAGGTGAGGTGTGTCCAGAAGTCAGAGGCCAGGCTACCTGGGTGCTTGTAAACTCGGTTACTTTTCACATGTGTGATGTTGGCAAACCATTTACTCCTCGTTATGGGTCAGCCTAATGCCAAGGCTGACTTTCCGTTTCCAGCCTTGCTCCCCTGGGCAGAATCTTACACTCTCCATCAACAGCCTCTGCCATGCAGAAAGCCACTGGTGTATTCTCACTTGCATAATTGGAGATGCTGGCATTTTCTCAGCTCGTTGGAGGTGGAGCCACTTGACTATCCTTTTGGAAAATCATCAGGGAGATCTGAAGGCAATGAAAGCCGTTGTTAGGTCCCGGACTACAGAGCCACTTCCTGGAAATGCAAAAAAACAATATGGCGTCTGTTCAGATAAATATGGCTTTCTCAAATTCTGTGTGGCCTTGGGCCTGCTCTGTGGTGTAACTTTGTCATAACTTTCTCTATCTTTGCCCTAAAATACCTATGTAATTGTGCCTAAAGCAATTGGTATACAAGTGTAGGTGGTACACATTACATAAAAACTATGTATAAGTGTAAGTGTACGGTGGAAGGGGTGTACTTGGTTATAAGATGTGTTGTATCGAGATGGCAGAGGTCATGGGTGTTATTTACTGTTAAGTTTTTAAAATATTAAATAAACATTTAAACTTTAAAAAACTGTTTACTTGAGCCTACCATAAAAGGGAAAAACTGCCTGCCTAAAGGGAAAAATCTGATAAAGCCCTTTGAAGAAAGCCTGTTAAAAGAATTTCAGCTATTTAAATGTCCAACAATAGGGGAATGATTAAATAAATAAATTAAAGTAGTAATGAGTTACCACTTACTGTATACCTTACTCTGTACCAAGGCTAAGTCCTTTATATGAATTATTTCAGTTTTTTAAAATGTTCAAAATAACCCAATAGAAGAGGACTATTGTCATCATCATTTCATTTTATAGATGAGAAAACTAGGGCATAGAGACATCAAGCCACTCACCAAAGACCACATAGCTAGTTAGTGGCAGAGCTGGGATTTGAACCCAAGACTGTTGGGTCCTATAACCAAGTGTCAACCACTAGGTTACCAGACAACACATGTCACACAATCTTGGTAAATTTTCACAGCCATACACACTACTGGTGGGGCTACAATGGCTAGAACCTTCTAAAAGGAAGGCAATTTTGCAACATAGATCACAATGTTAAGATGCATAAACCATTTGTCACACAATTCCACTTCTAGGACACCATTCAAGAGAAATGCTCATGCATGTACATAATGACGGTTGTACCAGTGATTAGAAACACTGCAAATGTCCATTAACAGGGGAATGGCAAAACAAATGATGCTATATCTATAGATGAACTATTTGGCAGCTTTCTTAAAGTGCAGTAGATCCCTGCATACCGATAAGAAAATGTCTCCAAGACACATTGTGACATGAAAAAGCTAGTTGTAGGACCATTTGTTAAAAAGCTGTTTTGTATAAGTATAGAGAAAGCTCTGCAAGGATAAAAACTAAACTGTTAAAAGTGGTTTACTTCTGAGGCATGGGAGGAAAAAGAGGAGTGAAGGGAAATTTTTACTTTTTCCTTTATATATTTCTGAATTATTTTAATTCTTTACAGTGACTGTGTATTACTTTTGTAATTAAAAAAACTAATACAGAAAAAATTTTAATGTTTTCAACCAATTTTTAATGATATGGGAAAATATTGGAACAAGTGAAAAAAATTAGAGCATGAAATTATGTATACAGTATGATCTCAGCTACAGAAAAATGCATTTAAAATCCAGGAAGGAAATATATCAAAATGTTAATAGGGGCTGCCTCTGAGTGGCAGGATTATAGGGTTGTTTTTTTTTTCTGCTCTTACTTTTCTATACTTTCTAAATGTGCCTTATTATGTTTATAATTAGAAAAAAAGTTAAGCAGGTCTGCCAAAGATGCATGGCAGGTTGTAAAACCCGGGCAGCTGCCCACGCTGGGTGGCGTGCCAGTCCAAGATTCCCAGCCACCTAAGGAAAATTCCCTAATTGCAAGGGGATGGATGAGGAGAAAAGACGGTTTTTCTCCATTTTGCTTTTCTGATTAAATTGCAAGAGGAAAAAGGAGAGGGAGATACCAAAGGAAGGAGAGAGTCTCCTGCAAAGAGGATGAGACTTCCACAACGGGCCAGGATGAGGTTGTGAAGGTGACAGCACCGGGCCTCGTAAGGAAAGGTTTCTCATCCTGAAGGTCAGTGATGGGCGTTCCGGGGACTGGGGGATCTCTGTGGCTTTAATGGTTTCTGCGTCCTACAGCTGAGTGACTGGGCCCAGGCGGCTGCAGGGCCTGGCAGCACCGCAGCGGGGTGGAGCGAAGGCAGGCGCCACACCGGCTGCAGGGTCTTGAGTGGTTCCCAGAGACTGGCTGGGATGCTGCCATGACACAGTGCAGAGGTTGGGGTCACAGTGGTGGTGGCTGCAGGGAAAGCAACTCTCCCTGGACCCATATGACAAGGGATCCAACACTTCTTGAAGTTGCCTGGGATACTTTTTGGAGCCCGTGGCAATCATAATGGCAAGCTCTAGGATTCTGAAGAAAAATGTATCTCTTTCAACAAGTAATTATTCTCCCTTTGATAAAGGGCTCTTGGCTTATGTGCCAATTCTAGGCCTGTTTGTCAGCAGATGCCTTTCTTGCTCTTCTCCTGCTCGGCTCTGTTGTACAGAAGGGCTGCTCCCTGAAGGCTGTGTTTCCAGGCCTCCTGTGTCAGCAGCTGGGTTTAGCCAAAGGGAGACACTGTCAGGAGACTGGAAGATAGGAGGCATGGGGAAGTCGGGGTATTTCTCCTCCTTCTCTGCCTCACATGATGTCTCTGGCAGCAAATGAATTTCCTCCATGACTCCTCTCTTTGTCCCCTTCAGCGTAGGGGCAGTGGTGGCTTCCTGTTGTTGCTAATCTCCAGGTCGTTTGGTTTCAGGTACCTTGTTTGGCTTCACAAGGCTTCTACCACATGTGTAATCAATTCCCTGCATTAAATTCTCTCTATTGAAAGTACTTTAAATGGCTTCTGTTTTCCTGGTTAGATCCTGAACTAATATCTCCTTAGTCTGGGGTAGTCCCAGTATAGAGAACCTCAAGGTGGGAATATTGAAGAAGATTTACTATGTGCAGTTGGCTTACTCTCTTTCACTATATCCCCCAGGAATGCCCAGTGCTTCTCGGTCTTTAATTTACGTACATATAACTGGGGATCTTATTCAAAGGTAGATTGGAATCCAGTAGGTGTGGGGTAGGGCCCGAGGATCTGTATTTCTAACAAGCTCCCAAGTGATGCCAATACTGCTGGGACAGACCTGCTGGATAAAAAGGCAAAAAGGCATATAAAACTATATGAGGGAGGGAAAAACCAGCGTCCTGTAGTAGCTCAGTGGCAGTGGTCCTCTGTAGCACTACCTCTCAGAGGCATAACACTTGGTGAAACTTTGTGATTCTTAGAGGCAACACAATTCCACATTTGAGTATACTGTTCTGACATTTATTGAGTGGGGGACAGAAGGTGGAAGCCGGCTATCTGGTGGCGGGTTGACTACATTCATGTGGCTGCAAGAATCCAACTCTCGTATTGCGACACCTAGAGTTGTTGTGCCTGAGCATTTACTTGTTTAAATATGTTTTATTTTTTATAAATTATTTATTTCCCCTTTATTATACAGTTAGGAATATATATGTACATTTTAAAAATTATTGTATGGTTAAGATATTTTACTTCTGAATTTCATTTTCAGGATAGTACAGGGGATGTTACAAAATATTTCTTTTACAAAGAGGCCCTGGGGTGGAAGAAGGTGGTGAACCCCTGGGTTGGAGGATCTAAGATGGGATCTAGAGGAGGGTGGGCACCACCGGAAGTCCTGGAGCAGAGGTGGAAGTAGGCATGATAAGACTCTGGGTTGTTTCCCTTTCTGGGGAGGGAGGCACATACTCTTGATTATACAAGGGGCAATGTCCTTGTGTTGGTGACAGCATTTTCATTTTCAAAGTGTAAGAATGGGCAGAATTGTTTATATTTTGGCCAAGGAGCCAAGACGTGCATTCTGGTGGGCATCTGTCCCTCCTCTCAGCTGCCGGGCCCCTGAACACCCTTTCTCTGGGTTGGGGACATTCCTCATCTTACGGGGCTCAGCAGCAGGCAGAGCCTGCCTCCCACTGCAGAAGCTAAGAGTCCAGACACGCTCTCCCAGGCTACCCTACAGCTGAGTCCACACTCATGTCCTCGGCACACATGGAGCAGGTGCACCTGCCCTGGACTTTGAACGAAGACGTGATTGCTTTTCCCTGAGGAAGGAGGGAAGCCATTACTGAGGAGGTGGTATTTAAACAAGGCTTTGACGGATAAGTAGAATTTCAACAGGGTGGGTGGTTGGAGGAGTGAGCGGTAGGCAGATTGCGGGATTGGGAGGCAGGCATTCCAGTAATGGCAAAGGCATAAGTGTGAAGACACTTTAAAATAGGTAAAATGCCATTAATTTTACTCAAGAATGTTGGAGTCAAGGGCACTGAAAAGGGATCACAAGACTTAGATTCAAATATGGAACCTGCCTCGTGTGGCCTTGGGCAAGTCCCCGACCTTCTGGGCTCTGTTCCCTTACCTGCAAAAGGAATCTACTACCACTGATCTTCCCTCCTCACATTGTTTTTGTAGGATCAAACGAAAATGAGTGTAAAAATGCTTTTAAATGGAAAAGTCTAAATGAAAATTAGCAATTATGAAGAATTGAGGGAGGAGGGACAAACAAGATAGATGAGAGTGCATGCTGAGAGAGGTTGGAAAAGAATCAACAGACTGGGAAGGAATTTGTCTCTTCAAAAGGCGACCTCTGGGGGCCAGTCCGGTGGCATAGTGGTTAACTTTGCACGCTCCGCTTCGGTGGCCCGGGGTTCGCAGGTTCGGATCGCTGGCGTGGACCAACGTACCACTCATCAAGCCATGCTGTGGCAGGCGTCCCACATATAATAAAAATAGAGGCAGATGGGCACAGATGTTAGCTCAGGTCCAATTTTCCTCAGCAAAAAGAAGATTGGCAACAGATGTTAGCTCAGGGCTAATCTTCCTCACCAAAAAAAAAAAGGCCAACTCTGCCTGAAGTGAGGGGCCTGGAGGTCAGCTTGGGTTGGGGGTAGGCGGGCAGGAAGTTGCCAGGAAACTCTCACACCTGGACAAGCAGCAGATGTCACAAGGAGCACAAATATCCAGCCAGGAAAGGGAGGAGACTCGCAATTCCCTTCTTCCGGGGCAGGCGCAACCCCCACCGCCCTGAGGCCCTGGTCCAACCACTTCAGCTGCTCTGTGGGTGTTCCCCATCTTTCAGCCATTCTTGCTACAAATGCCTTGTGTTATTTGCTGTCTCTAGTTGGCCAATGTCTTCTATCACATTTTGATTCTTAATTTTCATCCCAGAAAGTAACTCTAACTTTATTTGGGGGAAGCTTTGCCAACAGCCCCATGTTCCCCCATGTAGAACGTGATGTATGGGAGTAAACGGCCCATCTGTTTTGCATAGAAGAGGGGCAGAGAGGCTTCTTCTCAACACTGTTCATGTAAATATTGTCACTTGGGTGGTCCCCAGAGCCCTCTAGTTCAAGCCCCTGCCCTCCTAATTACCTAGGCTCAAAATCAGCAAACAGGGGCCTGCCTGGCGGCGTTAACAGTTAAGTTTGCACACGCTCTGCTTCAGTCGCCTGGGTTTCGCAGGTTTAGATCCGGGGCATGGACCTACACACTGCTCATCAAGCCACGCTGTGGTGGCGTCCCATGTATAAAATAGAGGAAGGTGGGCACAGATGTTAGCTCAGGGCTAATCTTCCTTAGCAAAAAGAGGAAGGTTGGCAACGGATGTTAGCTCAGGGCCAATCTTCCTCACCAGAAAAAAAAAATCAGCAAACAGCAAACCTTCCTGTTTGCATCCCAAACCATCACTAAATCCTGATAAAGCCAGAGGCCTTTGGACTTTCACAAGTTACACAGTGAAGGGTGTGACTATTTGCAGCAACTCCAAAGTCTGTGACCTCCTGCCATTTGGAATGGGGTCACCACCCACCATGTAGGGTTGTTGTCAGGAGTACAGGAGAAGGTGATGCAAAGCCTCAGCAGGACTCTAACCCACAGCATTTACCATGTGAGACCAGACAGCCTGCAGCCCCTTCAGCCCAGCGAGTGATGCCCTTAACACTAGGGATTCCAGAAGGTCTGCAAAAGCACCACCCTTATGTGACAAGGATCCACTCCTCCCACTGTAATATCTGCAGGATCCCTCTCCTTTCCACTCCCCCAGCCCCAGTTCCGGTGCCCATCTCCACTTGGGCTCTGGCAGTGACTCCTCCCATTTCCTCCTCTCCCTGTGCACATGGCCTCCATTGTGAAGATCCTCAAACACACACCTGGCCACACCCTTCTGAGACCTTTCGGTATGAGCCCCGCCTGGCAGAATCAAGACTGAGCCCTGAGCCTGGCTCTCCACACATTCACAGTTGGGCCCACAGCCTTTTCTCCAGCCTTCTCTTCCACCCAACATTTTCCTTGCCACCTGCCTCTCCTGCTCCAGCCAAATTCCTCTGTGCCATGACTCCATGATTGAAAAACCAGCCCACGTCACATGCTCTGTCATTTTAGTCAGTGTTGCCATCACCCTGTGTCCTCACATTGTTACTGTTACCAACATTCCAAAGTGCAAATTGTCAGATAAGAAAAGCAAGACCAAGGCCAGCCTTATAGCCTAGTATTTAGGTTCAGTGCACTCTGCTTCAGGGGCCCGGGTTCAGTTCCCAGGCGTGGACCTACACCACTCATCGGCAGCCATGATGTGGTGGCGACCCACATACAAAATAGAGGAAGACTGGCACAGATGTAGCTCAGGGCAAATCTTTCTCAGCCAAAAAAAAAAAAGCAAGACCATAAATTACTGAAAACTGAGCTGACGATTCAAGTTGCATAAATTAATGGTACAGGGGAGAGAAAGAGAGACGACAGGAGCCTGCTGGCACCCGGGTGCCCCTGGGCTAAATGGCTGCCTGCTCATCCCACGAGGGCCTGGAGCACTTAGCAGATGGTGGGTAATGGAGGAGCAACGGAGCCCCAGCCCCGTCATGTTCCTGGGCCTCATCCTCTGCCACGTCATCCCCGCAAAGCCTGCCAAATACACAACGTCAGGAGATTCAACTTCACATGAAGGAGTTTTCACACCCTGTGGCTGGAAAAAGTCCTAGAGGCAAACGTGTTCTCCCCAGAGCCCCGGTAGATTCAAGCAGGCGCTGATGTGAGAGAAAAAAAGAGAGAGGAAATGAGGTCAAGGTCATGTCCTCGAGCTGGTCCAGGCCTGGCCTCTCCCTGAACACAGACCTGGCCTCTGGGCTTTAGGCGAGAGGGCAGGAGAGGCAGAACTAGAGAGGTGAGGAGCTCTAATGCCAGAGGAAGCGGGGGAGAGCAGCAGGCTAGGGGTGAAGCCAGGAGGCGGTCTTCCTGTAAGGGGCAGGGTAGGGCTTCAGTGAGAGTGGCCACCCGGGCCCCTCCCCTTCCCCCTTCCCTGTTTTGTGTGTGTGTGTGTGTGTGTGTGTGTGTGTGTGTGTGTGAGGAAGATCAGCCCTGAGCTAACGTCTGTTGCCAATCCTCCTCTTTTTGCTGAGGAAGATGGGCCCTGGGCTAACATCCGTGCCCATCTTCCTCTACTTTATATGGGACGCCGCCACAGCATGGCTTAATATGTGGTGCGTCGATGCGCACCTGGGATCTGAACCTGTGGACCCCGGGCCGCTGAAGCTGAGCATGCGAACCTAACCGCTGCACCAAGTCAGCCTCCCCTCTTCCCTGTGTTTTAAAATGAGCCCAGGATTTTGTATTTATCAGGTCTGGTGAAGCCAACAGCTCAGGAGATGTCTGCCATCGACAAAGGTTTGTTACTAACTGTCCCCAAGAGGAGGGGGTACAAGACGCACGCAGAGTCTCACAGGGAGGCACCAGGGTCTCAGGAATGAGAGGAAAGCCTGGGCCAGAGGCTTTATTGTGGTTTTCATGGGAAGGAACAGGTGAGGCTGGGTAGGGAAGCTGGGCAGGCTTGGGATGGGATAGTTTGGATAATGTCAGTGGGCCCTGGTGATGGGGTCCCTAGTTGTCTGGTACCTGGCCCTGGGGTGACTTAGGGTAGAGGGATAGTGTCCCGGGCTGCAGGAATCTGATAAAGGAGGTGAATGGGAGGATTGGTTGGTTTGCATATCAAAGGTATGCTCACAGGCCAGTTGTTCTCTCTCTCTAGAAATTAGCCAGCCTTGGGAGAGGCGGTCCCTCCCCGGGTCTGCAAGGCCCCAAGATGTCAAACATCAGAAAATACAGAAAATAAAGAGCAGAATGTCTTTGCCAGAATTGCCAGAGCATCAGCGAGTCTTTGTGGGGGTGTAACGTCTCCATGAACCCCACCCAATGAGGTAGGGCATGAGAGCCCAATAGCGACGTGGAAGTAGGATGTTCCCAGGTTCCCTCTACAACCCCATTCAGCCGTCAGCTACTGACAACTTACGCCCTCACCCTCTCCCAGAGGCTGCTGTGTGGGGTGGACTAGAGCTCTGGCTTTGGAGTCTGGCACACAGACCTGGCTTGAATTTCACCTCAGTGGTTGCTGCTGTGTGACCCTGGGTAAGTTACTTCACCTCTCTGAGCCTGAGAGGCTCCTTGGGAGAATTAAACAAATCAGTACAAAAGCTTCTCTACTTAGCTTCTCGCTCTGTGAGCTGCACAACTCCTGCTTCAGAGAGCCCTCCGGAGCCGGCTAAAAAATGCGGATTTCCTGGCTCCATCCAGACCTTCATGTGGCCGGTGCCTGGGCGACACTCAGTACATTGTAGAGAGATAGCAAGACGAAGAGCAGTGACTGTCTTAAGGAGCATTTCAGTAACATTAGGGAGACATTGGGGCAACGCCGAATCGCTCCAGGCATCAGAAACCAACGCCCTTGACAGGGAAGCCTGGCTAGGCTGGGCGGGCTGTCATCACTTCACACCTGGGAGTGGGCTACGAGGGCCCCGACCCAGATACTGGCCCCAGCGTGTGAGAAGCTCTTTCTGGTGCCACACGCAGAGGGCTGGCACCCTGGGATGGGTCTGCTGACCTGCTGTAGCCCCAATACTGAAATTAAAGGTGTGCAGCAAACACACAACAGACACTATTTTCAGCTCTGTTACCCCCAGAATGAGAAATAAATTCATGTCCTCAGAGGAAAATGGAAATGTCATATTTTTTTCCAAGTTCCTGGTGGTACCTGTATATTCCAAACCATGGAGAATGGACCATTTACTTATTTATTTAAGAATGGACTTTTTTTTTTTTTTTGCAAGGAAGATCAGCCCTGAGCTAACATCCGATGCCAATCCTCCTCTTTTTTGCTGAGGAAGATTGGCCCTGAGCTGACATCCATGCCCATCTTCCTCTACTTTATATGGGACGCTGCCACAGCATGGCTTGACAAGCGGTGCATCAGTGCGCAGCCGAGATCCAAACCTGAGAACCTCGGGCCGCCGAAGCGGAGGGAGCAAACTTAACTGCTGCACCACCGGGCTGGCCCCAAGAATGGACATTTTTTAAAGCAAGCTGATTTTTCCTGGTCATCTTTTTTTTTTTTTTTGGTGAGGAAGATTGGCCATGAGCTAACATCTGTTGCCAATCTTCCTCTTTTTGCTGACGAAGATTGGCCCTGAGCTAACATCTGTACCCATCTTCCTCTAGTTTGTATGTAGGACACCGCCTCAGCATGGCTTGATGAGCGGTGCGTAGGTCCATGCCCAGGATCTGAACCTGTGAACTCCAGGCCACTGAAGCAGAGCACGCAAACTTAACCACTATGCCACCAGGCTGCTCCCTTTCCTGGTCATCTCTTATCTACAAATTCCATGAAGGCTAAAAATCTGGAGTTCATCTCCTCTACTGCTCACTCCTTAATCCTGCCTACTCCCCATGCAAAGATATCTTTGTGTAATTTCTAATGAGAGAGCAACATCTCGCTGAGGTGATTTCACAGAATTCTGTAGCCAGCAGTCTCTTGTCACCCATCTCCCAGTCAGCGTAGTGACCGTGTGAGCCCAGAGCCCAGGCCCCAGGGCACCCCTGCTTTCTGAAACGCCTGACTCATCCCACCCAGGCTTTCTTGAGGAAAGTGAAGTGAAATTAAACCCTCCCACACTCCTTTAAAAATGTATACTCTAAATTCCAGTTGTCGTAGTAACATCTTCACACTGCCCTGGTGCCTTTTCTGTATTTTGGTGCTGATGGACCCTCAGTTACCATGAGAACAGGAGTGGTTTTAAACACAGCGGATCTTGTGGTGCTTATCTGTGTGTCTCGTGAAAAACAAAACCAGCGTCCACAGGGACAGCCTCAGCAGAGCCCAGGTGCTTTAACAACGAAATGATGGAACGTATTCTGTCAGTGGGACCTAGAAACCACTCGAGTTTCACTTTGTTCTCTGAATTTTATTTTGAAGAAAAGGTGTATATTTTTTAAAGATTCAGTTGCTCTATTGTCACTCTTAAGTGAGTAGATTAGTTTTAAATGCATATTCCTACCTTTGGTCTTGAAGACAAATTTGTCACTCCTGCCACAGAATTGTAATGACTTCCTGAGCTGTGCTTTGCTCTGCTCCTCCAGTTGGACCCGGCGACCCACTAGCAACGGGGAAGTGCCAAAGACCAGGCGTCCCCTGCTATTTCAGGCCCAAGGTCGGCACATTTACTCTTCCTTTCAAAGCTGAATGTTTGAAAAATGTGAGTTCTTTGGGTTCAAGGACATAACACATGCTTCTTCAGAACTCTCTGCATAGTTCTCTTTGTTAATTGACTTGATTTTAAGCTTTCCCTTCTAATATGCAGAATTAAGTTTCAGCTGAGAATTTTAAATAGTTAATTTCAGAGGATTTGTGTGTGGGAACAAACTTGAAGGTAGGAAGAAACCAACCCCACAGTCCAAATAGCAGGCTGTGTCAACAACACGTTCTTTAATTAGTCCTGTTGATATAACTGACACGTGTTCCTACCATGTGCTGGGCACTGGGCTAAACACAGGACATTATCTCATTTAATCCTCATAGTACCTTATGAGGTAAGTTCTGTTTTTAATCTTTCATTTTACAAATGAAAGCAGAGCCACAGATATTAGGCAAATTGACTCAAAGTCACACACCTGACAGCCCAGTGGAGCTGGGATTTGATTACAAGCATCTTGTGCCACAACCCAGGCACCTGACTTCCAAGCCAAGTAAACCTACCTTTTACAAAGACATCCTAAATCCAAGGCCAAGTGTATGGGCTTTGTATGTCTGCGCAAACTCGAGCAGCAGATGGCAGCATGGGGACCCTGTTTTAACTGGTCATTCCCTGAATTCTATCTTTCTGTGTTACCGCTTTGCCACGACCTCCCCAGGCAGAAGCAAACTCGGCTCAGCTGCAAATGTGAGAATTGAGTCACGGCCAGTGGCCCGGCAGATCAGTTCCTGGTCCTCTGGAAAACAACGCGGCCCACAGAGAAACAAGGGGCCCCATAAACGGATTTTACTTTTTGACCCAGTAATCCCACTGAAGAGGGAATTTATTCTAAGAAAATTATTCAAAACAAATCTATACACACAAAGGCATTCATTCAGCGTTATACATAATAGCAAAAACTGGAAGCCATATAAACGTACCACTTTAATGGATCTTCAGGTAAATTATAGCACATCAACTAAATGGAACACCACACAGACCATAACAGATAGCTATGAAGACGACGAAACCACAAGTTAAAATGCTTATAATTCCACAAATATGTTCAATTCAGCATCTGAAAATTAGCCTTCACCCAAGACTATGACAATGCTTTTTAAGAAAAATGTTTATAATGTTAAGTGAAAAACAGAATATAAAATGTTTGTGCTATTACAATAATAAGTAAACAATAAATCAACTATGTTCGCAAAGGGCATGGAAAGATGGGAAAAAATATGTGAAAATAACAGGAGTCAAGTCTGATTCATCTTGATATCCCCAGTCCTTAGCCAGTGCCTAACACATATGAGGTATTCAATCAGTATTTTCGGATGAATTCTAAAATATGAAAAAAAAATCAGTTGCTATATCAGTATGGGGGAATCCAGGTTATAATTTTTCTTCCTTAATAATGAATTTATTGCTGATATAATAATGTTAATATAGTTTTTAAAAGGCAGGGTCCTAAGCGTCTTCTGGATTTGGAGGTTGGGCAGTATATTAGTCTGCTTGGACTGCCATAACAAAAACAGTGGCTTAAACAACAGAAAATTATTTCGCCCAGTTCTGGAGGCTGGTAAGTCCAAGATCAAGGTGCCAGTAGGGAAAGTTTCATTCTGAGGCCTCTTCTCTTGGCTTGTAGGTGGCCCCTTTCTCGATGTGTGCACATGTGACCTCTTCTTTGTGCAAGGGCAGAGAGTGAGTCCCTGGTGTCTCGTCTTATACAGACACCAATCCTATTGGACCAGGACCTCACCTTCATGACCTCGTCTAGCCCTAATTACTCCTCACAGGCCCCATCTCCAAATACCATCACGTTGAGGGTCAGGGCTTCAACATATGAATTGGGGGGAGAGAGACACAAACATTCAGTTCAGAACAGGCAGTTCTTGCCCCAGAAAACCCTCTGTATACGATAGCAGCTAGAGACCATTCTGGGCTGAGCTGACCCCAGTAGTGATGGTGGCAAGTTCCACAGTGGGGCTGGATAAGGTATTTTGACATTCCTTGTCCATCCATGGAGCCCACAAAGGGCTAGGGTCAACTTAAGGGCTCTAGGGAGTTAGTGGAAGACCCCAGTAGGGCCAGTGAATGGAGAGACCTGGGTAAGAGGCAAGATCTGGGGCAGCGGGGAGGACAGATGGACTTCTACCACACCCAGTGGCTCTAACTGGTCACCGTGGTAAGCCAGATTAGTCATCCAAGGGAAGGACCAGTCAACAGGCAGCTTCATTTTGACCAGAGGCTGAAACCAGAAGGGGAATTTAAGCTGATCCGTGGAAGAAAGCAAAGCTGGGCAGAGAGATTCCTCACCCTACCACTGCTCCCATAGTAACTCGCGGCTGTACTGCAGCAATAGGCTGCCATCGTCTCCTCCTGGTAGGTTCTGGGATGCTGACTTCCGCAGTGTGGATGGAGCTCAGCAATCTTACAGAAGAACAAAGCCCACGGGCTGCACACACCTGGCAGCAGACTGTTGAAGAAGTCAAGGCTGAAGGACACAGGGAGACAGAACGGACCAAGTGGCACTGGGCGATTCAACTCCCACAGCCCACGGGTGGACCCGGATGGGTGGACACTGCTGTTTGTAGCTCTCCTGGTCACCTACTTGTGGCAAATACGACTATGGTCAGTACGACGGTGATTGGTGTCCCAGAAGCCAGGGACCAGGAGGCCCAAGAAGATGCAGTGTGAGCGACACTGGTGGGTGCAGCGGCCTGAAGCTGATGCGCTGGCGGGCCTCAGTCTGCCAGCCTCCCAGCGCCTGCGCACTCTCCCTGCGCTGATTCTGCCGTGAGCCGTGAGCCTGACCTGGCACTCGCAGCTTCCCTGCCGCGTTTATCGTTAGCGCGTTTCACATCCTAGTCCGGGAGAGAAAACACAAGGTTGAAATAACTGGGGAAGGCTGTTCCCAGAGTAACAGATCCAAGGTGCAAATTAGCGGGTAGGAAGCGCAGACTCCGAGCCAGGGAAGGCAAGCGAGGGCAGCGGTGAAGTGTTTTCTGTAGGAAGTGGGTGGAGGTAAAGGCGCGGGTGGTCTAGTGGCACGTGGTGTGGCTCACAGGCCCAGAGGGCGAGCTGTGTGGGAGGGCCGAGAGCGCATCACCAGTTTCTCTGCATCACAGGGAAAAGATGGGAAATAAGGCTGCGTGCGCGGAGGGAGGGAGCCGAGTGAGGGAGGAGCACTGGAGCGGGTATCCTGTCTTTCCGGGACAGTCCCCTTCCTTCCTTCATAGCTGCCTCCCCTCACCCCCGCCCCCCCACTGCCCAACTGGAGAGAGGAAGCCTCTTGTGGGAGGTCTGCTCTGCATATGCTGTCTTTCCCTCCCACGTCTACCAGAGATCTAGACCAAAGAGGGAAAAGCCTTGATTGATTTTGTATTTTTTTATTGTGGTAAAATATATGGAACATAAAAATTATCATTTTAGGGCTGGCCCGTGGCTTAGCGGTTAAGTGCGCACGCTCTGCTGCTGGCGGCCCTGGTTCCCATCCTGGGGCGCACCGACGCACCGCTTATCCGGCCATGCTGAGGCCGAGTCCCACGTGCAGCAACTAGAAGAATGTGCAGCCATGACATACAACTATCTACTGGGGCTTTGGGGGAAAAATAAATAAATAAAATTATAAAAAAAAGTTATCATTTTAACCATTTCTAAGTGTACAGTTTAGTGGCATTAAATACATTCACAATGTTGTACAACCATGACCACTATCCATTTAGAACTTTTTCATTATCCCAAACAGAAACTCTGTACCCATTAAGGAATAGCTTCCCATTCCGTCCTCCCCCCTGGGCCCTGGTAACCATTATTCTACATTCTATCTCCATGAATCTACCTATTCTAGATGAGTCATATAAGCGACTCATACATCTGTCTTTTTCTGTCTGGCTTATTTTACTTAGCATAGTGTTTTCAAGTTTCATCCATGTTGTAGCATGTATCAGTATTTCATTCCTTTTGATGTCTGAATAATATTCCATCGTATGTATGGACCACATTTTCTTTATCCATTCACCTGTTGATGGACACTGCGTTGTTTCCACTTTTTGGCTATTGTGAATAATGCTGCTATGGGCATTGATGTACAAGTGTCTGTTTGGGTCCCTGCTTTCAGTTCTCCTGGGTATATACCTAGAAGTGGAATTGCTGGATCACATGCTAATTTTATGTTTAACTTTTTGAGGAACCACCAAACTGTTTTCCACAGTGGCTACACCATGCCTTGAGCTATTTAAATGAAGAACAAATCTATTCCAAAAGCCTCATGTCAGCCTGGACTGGAAGGATAGTCTAATGTCCAGATTTCAGGAGGCAAGAGTGTCACTGGGCTGTGAAATGTGGGTGCCCCATCTTAGCTACAGGGGCAATGACAAACTGGTGGCATCCAGAAGAGGGTGACCAAGAAGGGTCACATCAAGTGAAAAGTGGTTGAAGGGACTGAGTGTTTGGCTTGGAGAAGAACAGGTGTTTTCTCACAAAGAACTATCTCCAGGAGTGTGCAAGGCCGTCATGTGGCAGAGTGGACAGACGTCTCTTCAGCTATGGAGGTAGACAGGGAGCACTGGGGGAAATGCACCAGGAGACCAACTTTGGCTGAACGCTGCTCTGAGGGCCAGAGTCCACTGCGGCAGCAATGCCCCCACCTGGGCAGTGGCAGCAGGTTTTGAGAGGATTTGTGATGGGTCATTGCTAAGCTCCATGACCCTAGAGGCCAGTGAAGAAGACAGCACAGAGCAGTGGCTCACACTTCACGAGATTCTTTTGTTGCTGTTCTGCTTCTGAACAAATGGGAAGGTTGAGCTCAGAAGATTTTTTGCAACTAACAAAATCTTACACTTTCCTTTTTACATTGGAAATTAGGAAGCACACAGTCTCAATGCAAATAGTACTGTAATTGCTGGATTATGAATTTCATTTTGATAAATTTAAACATTAATCAAAATGAAATATTTAAGAACGGTCATCTTATTTGAACGGTTTCTCTAGAAGTTGGAGGTGCAGAAGAAAATGTGATCAGAAGTAAGAAGAGTTTTGAGACTTTAAAACTCTTCTTTGGGGCCGGCCCCATGGCCTAGCGGTTAAGTGCGTGTGCTCCGCTACTGGCGGCCCGGGGTTCGGATCCCAGGCACGCACCGACCCACCGCTTCTCTGGCCATGCTGAGGACGCGTCCCACATACAGCAACAAGAAGGATGTGCAACTATGACATACAACTATCTACTGGGGCTTTGGGGAAAAAAAACGAGGAGGATTGGCAATAGATGTTAGCTCAGAGCCGGTCTTCCTCAGCAAAAAGAGGAGGATTAGCATGGATGTTAGCTCAGGGCTGATCTTCCTCACAAAAAAATAAATAAATAAAATAAATAAAACTCTGCTTTGCGCAGGTATCCTAACGGCTGTGGACCCCCACAGGGGGCTCGGTAAACCAACACAAGTGCACACAGGCAGCATCGTGGGATGCTTTTCGTCTCTAACCCAACTTGGACACCACTTGTTTCTCAGCCTTGTGTTTCCTTTTTTATTGTTTTCTGAGTCTTTTTTATTTATTACAAAAGTAATGTGTGCCTCAGATGGTTACTAGTGCTGTCCAGCAAATACTTCTGGTTCTCCTCCAGGGCACGTTGTGGCATTGTCTCCCCACTCCCTTCAAGTGAGGGGTGGCCATGTGACTTGCTTTGGCCAGTAAAATGAAAGAAGTGACCTGTGCCACTTCCGGGTGGGAACTCTGAGTCCATGTGCAATTTACACTTCTTGCTTTCTTCCCTCCGCCCTGTAACCTGCAACAGCCCGAATGGTGGCTGTTCTGTAAGCCTGGGTCCCCAGCCCCCAGTCCACCCTCAGTGGACATTGAGCCTGAAGGAGAAATCAACCTCTGGGTCAGCCCTCCATGAACTATGACCTTAATAAGAAGTAAATCTGTGTTGTTTTAAGCCACTGAGATTTTGGAGTTCTTATTGTAGCATAACTAGCTTGTTAGGCAAAATACTTCCGCAAACATTCACGTGCCAAGGTGCTAGCAATAGAGCTGGTGACGAAAAAGCCATCAGCAAGCTGACCAGGCCTGCTACCACAGAGCTTCACTCCAGCAGGGAAGAGAACCATTCAACAATGAATTGTACAATTAAGTATTTAGTTGTAAAAGAATGGAGAAGAAGAGAGCAGGACGAGTGTGAACAGCAAAATGACCTAATCAGGTCCGGGTTCAGGGAAACTTCTCTTGGAGGCTATAAAACTGGGATCTAAAGGATGACTAGTAGTTAGCCAGGGGAAACAGATAACAGTGTTCCCTGCAGAGAGAACAACATGAGCAAAATCCCTGAGGCAGAAGAAAGGTGGAGCTGGGGAAAGCCGAGAATAGGGGGGGAAGTGCTCGGAGGCGGCAGGTAGGCAGGGCCTGACTACTCGGCGCTTGTGGGCCATGGCGGGAAGTTTGGTCTTATCCCAAGAGCAACGGTCTTCATGGGAATGTTTGAGGCAGAATTCCTCAAATGTGATCATATCTGTATTTTTAAAGGGCAACAGCCAACACAGGATATGTGTGTGGTAAGAGATGTCAGGTGAGGAGAAAATCAATCCCAAGTTGGCTCTGACCGGCAAGACAAAACACGATGCAGCCCTAAACCCAGCAGCGCGTGGCTCTGCCAGACGTCTGCCCAGCCACCAGGAGTATCTGGCCACTGCAGTGAGCCTGCCTCAAGGAGGCAGCATCTCCCGGCTCTCCCAGAAGCTGAGGGAGGCACGCTGCATCCTTCCATCACCAGGGGGAGACAAGGAGGCATTGGCTGCAGCCGGATGGGCAGGGCGCATCGGGTGTTGGTTTTTGGACCAGCTGAAGCCCCTCCTTCCTCCCTTCTACATTTATTCTCATCTCCTACTTTATGGAGGAGCCTGAGACAAGGATGACCCCCTCATCCAGCAGATCATGGTCCCTGTCCCCATTCCCTCATCCTCCTGACGTCTCTGCAGCATGCAGCTGACAGACCCCCTTTTCTTCTAGGTTTCCTCCCCTTTCTCGTTTTCCTCCTCCATCTGTGACAGTTCCTCTTCTTCCTTCTGCCCCTAAATGAGAGGAGGTTGTTCCCAAGGTTCCTAACTCAGTGCTCCTTTCTCATCTCTCTATACTATCCTGACCAGCTCTTGGTTCCAACCACAAGATTTCATTGCATAGTCTAAACCTACACCCCTGGCCAACATCTCTCTTCTGAGCTTTGGTCCCAAATTCCCCAGTGCCTACAGGACATCTCCCTGAATTTTCCACGGCCACCTCATGTCTCCCAGGGCGAAGGTCTGATTCACTTAGCTCGTGTTTTACAGCCAGGTGCCCAACCTGGGTGCAGTTCAAGGGGGAGTGGGAAGGAGGAGAGGGAAGTGGTACAGAGCACAGCCAGGGGGTGTGGCTTGGGGAGAACCCTGTGGGCACCAACCTGTAAATGGACGCTCTGTGGACAGGAAGAGGAGAAGCAAAAACAGATGCAGAAGCACAGAGATAGGAGCAGAGCCAGAAGAGATGGTGTCCAAGAAGCCAAGAGAAGAGAGAGTATTGAGAAGGGAGTGGATGCAAACAGGGCATTGGCTTCGGCAATTACCAAAATCCACCCATTTGAAGACACTTTTTTTTTTCACATTTGAACACAATGTGTCATACAATTGACAGCATTTCATTGTTAACTGGTGGTGGGTTTTTCCCCTCTTTCTTAGTGGTACATAAAATGATGGTATGGTTTGCCTTCTATGGAATTTTAGAGTTGATACAACAATGACAGTTATCAAGCAATTTCACTGGAGCAGTGGAGGCAGAAGTCTGAATGTAGTGGGTTGAAAAGAGAGAAAACATTCCACAAAAAGCAACTGCGTCTGGACTTTCAAAAATGTCAACATCATAAAAGACTGAAAAAAAAAAAGAGGGAACTGTTTCAGATTAATGGAGACCACAGGGACATGACAGCTATATCATCATGAGAGAGACATCACTGATCAGAGACCATAAAGAACATTATTGGAATAATTAGGAAAAAATGAATATGGGCTATATAATAATATTGTATGGATGGGTAAATTTCTTAGCCATGATAATCTTATTGTGGTTATATATGAGAACATCCTGGTTCTCAGGAGCTAAAGTATTAAGAAGTGAAAGATAACGATGTATGCAACTTATTTTGAAATGGTTCAGGAAAAAAAAAGTATGTGTACATATATGATTGTGTGTGTATATATTTGTATATATTTAACATTTTGCCACATTTACTGTCTCTGTATATGTATGTAAAATACACATATATGCATATATAATACATATACGTGTATAATATGCATATGTATTAGAGAGATCCACAAATTAATATTTTGCCACATTTGCTCACTCTGTATGATTATATGTATATAAGAAATATGTATGCACATATACATAAATGTATGTTTATATGTGTATATATACATGTATGTATTTGTATTATATATGTATGTAATACATAAACATATATATGGATATAAACACACAGAGAGTGTGTGCATGTGCGAATGTGACAAAACATCAGTTCCTGAATGTAGGTCAATGGTTCTCAACTGGGGGCAATTTTGCCTCCCAGGGGACATTTGGCAATGTCTGGAGACATTTTTGGTTGTCTCAGTTGAGGACCTTTCACCCCGCGGCCCGGGTTCGTTTCCCCATCAAGGAACCACATCACCCATCTGTCGGCTGTCATACTGTGGCGGCTCAGTGTTGCCGTGATGCTGAAAGCTATGCCACCTGTATTTCAAATACCAGCAGGGTCACTTATGCTGGACAGGTTTCAGCGGAGCTTCCAGACTAAGACAGACTAGGAAGAAGGACCTGGCCACCCACGCTCAAAAAAATTGGCCTTGAAAACTCTGTGAATAGCAGCGGAGCATTGTCTGATACAGCGCCAGAAGGTAAGAGGATGGTGCACAAAGACTGGGCAGGCTTCCGCTCTGCTATTCACATGGTCACTAGGAGTCCGGAATACACTTGAGGGCACTAACAACAGTTAAGGGGGTGCTACCAGCATCTAGTCAGTAGAGGTCAGGAATGCTGGTAAACATCCCACAATACACAGGACAGCTCCCACAATAACGAATTATCCGGCCCCAAATGTTAATAGTGCCAGGGTTAAGAACCCTGGTCTAGGTAAAGGGTCTGGGTGTTCACTGTACTTTCTCTTCAACCTTTCTGTAGGCTTGAAATTTAAAAAAATACAGAGTTGGTGTAAAAAAAAAAAGTGAGAGAGGAAAAATGTGTGACAGAAAGGTGAAGAAGTGAGGAAAAAAGTATCAGCAAATTCTTTCCAGGATCTTGTCTATAAAGGGATGAATTACAGCTAGAGGGAAAGAAAGCTCTCCTATCAACCGCACACCAACACCCCCACGAAGAATCACCCTGTATCCATGTTTAGTTACACTCGACCAGCGACACCTGTACCTACCTCAGGCCCAGGGGATGGGACCAGCAGGAGCCCCCAACCCTGAGAGCTCATCCGCTGGCTGCTACAACAGAGCCTGGTGCATTGTAAGACAAGGCGGGTCTATCAGAGTCGCAGAGAATGAGGCACTTAGGAAGCTGACACTCAAGGAAGCACAGGAAGAGATCACAAACGAGAGCCGGCGTCACAGGGATCACAACAAGCTGAGTTGTGGCAAAGCAGAAAACCAGAGTAAGCAGAATTTAGGAGGAGAGAACAGACGTAGAGCACAGAGGAAGGATAAAGCGTCCGCAGCTGGCAGAATCGGTGGTCTCACTGCAGCGGGCTCAGGAGTGGGAATCCCAACTGCTGCTGAGCTCCCTGGCACCGTCTTGGACCCTGGCCCCAAGGGGTCCACTAGGACCCACAACGTTCTCATCTCATGCCTCCCACGTGCCCTCTGTGCTCTTGTTCAGTTCCTGTGACCTGCCATGCTCCCTCCTGCCTTTGCACATGCTCTGCCCCTGCCTAATTTAGTCCTAGTTAATGCTTTCCTGGGGCAGATCCAGGTTTTGTGGGGCCTAAAGCTTGGAGGCCCTCTAGAAAAAGAACACAACAGCAAGAATACAAATTGCTAGGGCTTCATTAGCTTCATGGTAACCTGTCCCATTGCCTACGCCTCTTCAGTCTCAACACCACTTCCTTGGTAACATCTACTTGCCCCTCACCCTCCCCAACTCCGTCAAATCCCTCCATATGTAATTCTGTGCTGTCCAATACAATAGCCAGTAACTACATGTGGCTATTTAAATTTAAATTAATTATAATTAAATCAAATAAAATATTCATTTCTTCAGTCTTCACTAGCCCCATGTTGGACATGTGCTGGTATTATATGGTGCATATTCTCATAGCACTAACCAGTGACTACTCACACTCCATCCCCCTCGAGACTAGCTCCCTAACAGGATTACTTGCCTGTGGGCCTCATCACCGTCATCCCAGCCCCTGGCACACGACAGGCCCTCTATAAACATTCATTCAATGAGTGACTGACGGACTGTGCCATTCTTGCTGTTCCAGGCATCTCCTTTCAAACCCCCTTCCCCCACATCAGACTTCAGCCAGCCCCCATCCTTGCTTTTCAAGTGAGGAAAGAGCTTCCCTCGAGGGGAAGGAGCAGGCAGAGAGGGAGAGCTTGAAAGTGCAGGAGAAAGACTTGCCCTAGAACTAAAATCCACATTCTCTCGTATATGGAGATGGATTCACATCACCGCGCAGGAAAAAGCCTAAGTATACACCAAATATGCCGCATGTTGGCAGAGTTTATCTCCAGATGCGTGAGGTGGGTGATTCTAATGATCTTCATGGTGGCTTTTGTTTTTCCCAAGTGTTCTCCCGTGTACAATATTAAAGGGATGATCAATGAAGCAGGCTCCACGCCCTGAGATGAGGGAGGAAGGGATTCAGAAGCCAAGAAGAAGTGACTAAAACCTGCAGTCCCGTCCCCATCCTGTCCCGTCGTCTCCCCCCACCCCGCCCTCGGCCAAAGCTGTGTGAGGGTGGAGGGGGCAGAAGGTTGAGGGGACCTAGTCAGCCCTGAGAGCCTCCGAGTCCCCTGTGAAGGGGAAGACGAGGGTGGAGCGTGAGGCTGGGTAAGCAGCCGGAGAGGGAGCTGTGCGGCTCTGCCAGATGGGAGGGGCTGAAAACTCCTTAGTTGAAGGATGAAACAAAGAACAAAAAGAAGTTGGAGAAAGGCCAGTGTCCTGAAACCAGGAAGTCATTGGTGGCTTGAGAAAAGTTTGGTTAAGTGATAAGAAATAGAATCCCAGATAACAAGGGTTTGGGGTGGTTCAGAGGAAACACAGGCTTGACCACGCATTCAGGAAATAAGGCAAATAAAGAAAAAAAGAAAAGAACAGGAGAGGAATGGAATGGCAGCTGAATGGGGTGGCAGGGTCACGCCAGGGCTTTTTGAAACGGAGGTCACTTAGGGGCGTTGAGGACACAGTGGAGGGGTGTGGAGCAAGGATAGAAAACTTCCTCCCTCACGGCACAGGGGCATCTAACAAATGACCACTGAGAACTCAAATTACAGCCGGATCTCCCTGAAGTGGGAGTTCGACTGTAAAATTACCTGCTCAGGGATGAAATGGCACGTATGTGATTTGCTTTAAAATGCTAAAAAAAATAAAGTGGGGGATAGATGAAATGAATAAGGCGAACGGTTCGAAGTTGTTGAAGCTGGGTTTGTTGTACTCTTTTCTACTCTGCTGTGTGTTTGGAAATGGTCATAATAAAAGTTAATTTTCAAATGTAAAATAAAATAAAAATATTCAGGTCCCAATTCCTAGAGTTCCACTAATTTCTGTTTCTCTTTTCTTGGCTATGGCCTCACTTTCCCTGGGGTGATGAGGTGACTGGGGACAGCTGTGTGTGCGTGCTTGCAGGGTGGGCTGGCAGGTAATCCCTTCCTGTGGGTTAAATGTCTTAGCGGTCAACTCTACAGGGCTGGAGGAATGAAGGTGCAGGATCAGGGGACAGTCAGTATGAGAAAATGTCCCTTGAGAGCCTTGTAGGGCCGGGGGAAAGGACAAAGGGGGAAAGACCTTCTACAGAGAGGAGGTTGGATTGTTTCAATAAGATATTGGCTGTTTCGAACTCTTCCTGTGCCCTTGCAGAGGGGCAGGTCTCCTACTCAAAAACATGTGGGGTGGGGACACTTCCCCCGGCAGGGAGATCAGGTCGCCTGCTGAGGGTGAGGTCTGGAGAGGGTGGGTAGAAGAGGTGATGGCGGTTGGAACTTGAGTGAAGCCGAGGCAGTCCAGACCCTGGCAGCCTCCTTCCCTGCGGGAAAGACGGACACTGTGGGTCTGAAGTCCCCACTTTGGCTGCACCTCCCAATTTTTCCTGCTCCGGGCATCCGGCTGCAGGTGTTTGACCAGTGCCTGTCCCTCCGCCTCATCTCCGTGTGGGGCACCTGCTCTGGCATTTGGTACTCGCCCTCATCTCCTTCATCTCCCAGTCTTTTTGGACCTTTGTCAGCTGTCATCAGCTTGTTAAATTGAGATATAATTCACATGCCATAAAATTCACTCTTTTCAAGTGTACATTTCAGTGATTTTAGTATATGCATAAGGTTGTGCAACCATCTAACTCCAGAAAACTTTTATCACCCCAAAGAGGAACCCCTACCCATTAGCAGTCACTTCCTACCCCTGGCAACCACTAATCTACTTTCTGTCTCTATAGAGTTGCCTATTCGAGACAGTTCATATCAATGGAATTACATAAGATGTGACCCTTTGTGTCTGGCTTCTTTCACTTAGCACAATGATTTCAAGGTTCATCTATGTTGTAGCAGGTATCAGAACTTCATTCCTCTTTATGGCCAAATAATATTCCCCTGTATGGACAGACTACATTTTGTCTAGCCATTGTTGATAGACATTTGGGTTGTTTTCCCTTTTTGGCTGTTATGAATAATGTTGCTATGAACGTTCATATACCAGTTTTTGTGTGAATGTATATTTTCAGTTCTCTTGGGCATATACGTAGGAGTGGAATTGCTGGGTAGATGGTAACTCTACGTATAACATTTTGAGGACTTGCCAAACTGTTTCCTACAGCAGCAGCACCATTTTACATTTCTACCAGCAACATACAAGGGTTGCATTTTCTCCACATCCTCACCAACACTTGTTATTGTCTCTCTTTTGGATTATCATGTCATCAATTTTGCAAGAGGCACTTCCAATCTAAAAAATGTCCTCTAGGGGCCGGCCCAGTGGTCAAGTGGTTCAAGTTCCACACGCTGTGCTTCTGTAGCCATGGGGTTCGTGGGTTTGGATCCCGGGTGCAGACCTACTCCACTCATCAGCCATGTTGTGGAGGCATCCCACATACAAAATAGAGGTAGATTGGCATGGATGTTAGTTCAGAGCGAATCTTCCTCACCAAAAAGAAAAGGAAAAAAGTCCTCTATCCACAGGCTATTGCCAAATCTTCCTTCCTCCTCAGTGCACATTTTGCATAGTCCTGCAGTCACTGTTCCCTTCCCTCCCACTATTTTACCCTGTGGGGCCCTGCCTCAGTCCTCACGTCCTCATGAAAAGCTCCTATAGCCTCACAGAAAGGAGGCTTGCCTCCCACAGACAGCACACGGCTTGTGTGCGGACTTTCCCATCATGGCTCCTTTCACAAGCTCCCATTTGAATCCGCACCCAGGAACAATCAGGATCCTTGCGGATTTGGGTTTAGGTGAAATAAATACAGCAGGGTTCAGGGACTATTTTATCATCGGATGCCCTCCAAGTGTCCTATAAAGGTCTCTTAGTCTTGCTCTCCTCTTAACCACCTTCATAATTTGTATGATGAATGTGCTTTACGAAATTGAAATAGAAACGTAACCGCCCTCCGTCACGACAGCACCTGTGCATCAGCCTCCTTTACCAGGCCAGAAGCCTGGGGGTAGGGAAACGTGATTCTTCCCCCTCGTGCCAAGCATAGGAGATGTTCAATAAATTGTTGAAATGCAATAATTTTGTTGAAAAGAGTTTTAAATGTAGTGTTCCACCAAAAAATTTTAATTTCTCTCAAAGTAAAATGTGTCAACTTTTATATCGCTTATGTATGACAGTTTATGTCATACACTATAATACCACCAAAGCTATTTAATTCAAAATTCCTAATGGCTTCTCTCAGAACCCCAGGGTTCCAATGAGCACAAGACTAAAACAGCCTTTAGCCACTCTGCTAAAAGCTGGGTGTAAACCCGAGTACACAGCGCCCCATCCAATTGGATTAGTACTTCCTCTATTCCAGTGCTGACAATCCCTTCTGCTCATCACTTAACCATCTCAGAAGAAGAAAGCATTTCCACTTTTAGATGCTCTCCTAAGCCTGGAAATGTCTTCTGACCAGCATGTCTCTGTAGCCCCTAAATGATATTATCCCTCCTCTGGACGAGATCAGAAGGATGCTCTGCAAGGGCCACCTCCCCAACGTCCCAATAAACACAACTGCTGAATCTCGAGCTCCTGAACCCAAGCGAGGTGGAGAAGGGCATCAGACATCCTACAAGTTCAAAGACTCAACAACCCTTTTAGCATCCGGTTAGGCAGCATTAACTAGGGCAGTGCTTCTCCAAGTGTGTGGTCCAGCAGCAGCAGCTCAACCTGGGAGCTTAGTGTAAATGCAAATTCTCAAACCCCATCCCTCCTACGGGATGGGGCCCAGCAGTCTGCGCTTTGACAAGTCCTCCAGGTGACCACGATACACGCTCAAGTTTGAGAAGGACTGAACTAGTTAGTGTGTTCACAAACAGAAACCACTTGGATCCACCCAGCAACCTTGAGCAGAGTGGGAAGGTGCTTCCCGTTTCCAAAGCCTGTAGACAGAGAACAGAAAGGTCCCCCTTCAGGTTAAGGGGAGCACCAACCTTTACCCGAGCGAGCTCCTCTGGCAACTAGCCAAGGCCTCACACTGACTCTGCACAGATGGTACAGCTAGACAAATGTCATTCCCAACAAATTCACATGGGTTATGAGCACCCCACTTCTCTACTACAAAGTTTCAGGTGACTTCCTTTTTTCTCTGCTATTTATGAAATCCTGAGTTCTGGGGTGCAGCCTCCCTTAGCAAGCTTCATGAATCTTTGAGATCCTCACAAGGCAACCTGCGGCATTATTAGAAGTAAGTCAGACACACTGGATCATCCCTGGACAGGTGCTGCCTAGGGTAATCAGCTTCGGGCTCAGAACTGTGAATGGTGACAATAGTGCAGGTGTCTGCATTGGGGGAAGAGGCAAGACACGCCAGGAGAGACAGCAGGAAGCAGGGATGAATGCTAAGTGATTCAGAGATGGTGTTCACACTTAAAAATGTCTTTCCTTCCAAGTTTCACGTTTGGGGCTTTTAGGCCTTTTGGGCTGGGAGAACTGCAGTTTTCTCTCTTGGGTGTCTCCTCACAGGCTAGGGAGATCCTGGCATATCAGCAGAATGCCTACGGCAAACTTCTAGTGCCAGTTCCATAACTCAGGGTCCGTCAAGTTTAAAAGAAAGCCTGCTGAAGGTGGGAAGAAGAGGGAGAAGGGTCAGGTGGAATAGACACAAGAGGGATGAGCGCTGACCTGCGCCCTTCTCCATGCACCCCCACCACTAACTGCTGTCAGCTCTTGGAACCACTTGTTTACAAGCCCAGCAAGGTCAGAGCAAAGTGACAGTCTCAGTCTCCACTGGGGTCTGTGGCTAATTCAAATCAGACAAGAGTCAGACTGCTGAGAAGAAAATTACAGAAACAAGATATTTATTATTTTTCCTGAAAAAGATGGGGAAAGGAAACAGCTCCCAAGAGAGGAATGTTCATAAGCAAATCCTGTGCTTTTTGCCACATCTCTAAATAACAAACCCCCTTTGGCAAAAGAAAAAAACTCATGCAAGAGAGAACAGCCTTTTGAGAGCAAGGTTTAATTCTGACCCAGAATTACAATAATTTTTTAAAGTCCTATCAATTTCACCATGCTATGTAGGAATATTCAGACTTTTTTGCCCTTAACTTCTGAAAAACCAAAGTGGCTAACCATACCTGGATTTAGCTGAAGAAATGAAGTGCATTTCTTTATCATTAACTATCACACTTAGAAAAGCACGCTTAGCTTGCAACTCAAGCCGCTTTCAGTAAAGTCTATTTTGCTTCTAAAAGTCGTATTCTCCCGATTTCTCTTCCCCAAGTTCTGTTCTCTGTAGATATGCTGTGAAATGCTATCACTTAAGTCTTGTTTTTCCCTTTTGACTTGGGAGCACCTGGCCACCGGAAGCCCCGCAGGCGAAGGCAGTCGGTGATGTTGTGGGCGACGTAGTAGAGGTTCAGCATCGCGGCTGGGCTGAGGATGTCCACTTCTGGTCTCTTCTGTTTCTTCCCATGAGACTTGCCCCGGCCTTTTCCTCTTTTCCCTTTACCTGGCTTTCAAAGACAAGTATATACACAGGGCAAAAATTAGTTTTTATAACTTTGACATAATTTTCAACATATCCTATTGAAATTAAGGAAAAAAATTCCTAAAAGGAAAAAGTTGTAACAACAAACTTTTGCACAGAGTGGGAGGAGAAGTCAGATGCAATCTAATTCAACAAATGTATATTAAGCATCCTGGATTAAAAGAGACCCAAACCTAGTGCAATGTTTGGACCTTGTTTGCATTCTAATTGGAACAAAAAAGCTGTAAAAAGGCATTTTTTAGGCAATCAGGGAAATTTGATAATATCAATTCAATATCAATAGAATTATTAATTCTATTAGGTCTGATAATGGCATTAGGTCATGGAAGAAAATATTTACACATTTCAGAGATGCACACTAAAATCTGTAGGAATTAAATGAAAGAAGGTCTGAGATTTGTTTCAAAATACTATAGCTTCCTCCCTCCCCCCCAAAAAAAGATCAGATGGAGCAAATGTGGCAAAATCCCAACAATTTCTGAATCTGAGAAATGGACATATGGGGATTCATTTTACAATTCTATTTTTGTGTATGTATGGAAACTTTTCATAATAAAAACTAAATGAAAAACACATTAGGGGCCGGCCCCGTGGCTTAGCGGTTAAGTGCGCACGCTCCGCTGCTGGCGGCCGGGTTCGGATCCCACGCGCACCCCGATGCACCGCTTCTCCGGCCATGCTGAGGCGGCGTCCCACATACAGCAGCTAGAAGGATGTGCAACTATGACATACAACTATCTACTGGGGCTTTGGGGATAAAAAAAGGAGGAGGATTGGCAATAGATGTTAGCTCAGAGCCGGTCTTCCTCAGCAAAAAGAGGAGGATTAGCATGGATGTTAGCTCAGGGCTGATCTTCCTCAAACACACACACAAAAAAAAACTGATGTATCTCAACAACAAAAAAACTAATAACCCAATTAAAAAATGGGCAAAAGACCTGAATAGACATTTCTCCAAAGATGATATACAGATGGCCAACAGGCACATGAAAAGATGTTCAACATCATTTACTATCAGGGAAATGCAAACCAAAACTACAATGAGATATCACCTCACGCCCGTCAGAATGGCTATAATTAACAAGACAGGAAACAACATGTGTTGGAGAGGATGTGGAGAGAAGGGAACTCTCATACACTGCTGGTGGGAGTGCAAACTGGTGCAGCCACTATGGAAAACAATATGGAGATTCCTCAAAAAATTAAGGATAGAACTACCATATGATCCAGCTATTCCACTGCTGGGTATTTATCCAAAGAACTTGAAAACACCAATGCATAAAGATACACGCACCCCTGTGTTCATTGCAGCATTAGTCACAATAGCCAAGACTTGGAAGCAACCTAAGTGCCCATCAAGGGACAAATGAATAAAGAAGATGTGGTATATATACGCAATGCAATACTACTCAACCATAAGAAACGATGAAATCCAGCCATTTGTGACAACATGGATGGACAATGAGGGTATTATGCAAAGTGAAATAAGTCAGAGGGAGAAGGTCAAATACTGTATGATCTCACTCATTAAGTAGTAGATAATAACAACAACAAACAAACACATAGAGACAGAGATTGGATTGGTGGTTACCAGAGGGGAAGGGGGAGGGGAGGAGGGCGAAAGGGATAATTCGGCACATGTGTGTGGTGATGGGTTGTAATTAGTATTTGGGTGGTAAACATGATGTAATCTATGCAGAAATAGAAGTATAATGATGTACACCTGAAATTTATACAATGTTATAAACCAATGTTACTGCAATAAACAAAAGAAAAAAAAAGATATTAAAAGA
This sequence comes from Diceros bicornis minor, assembly GCF_020826845.1. NCBI lineage: Eukaryota > Metazoa > Chordata > Mammalia > Perissodactyla > Rhinocerotidae > Diceros > Diceros bicornis. The sequence goes on along the minus strand of NC_080742.1, from coordinate 78,135,364 downwards.
ATGAAAAGCCAAGCCACAGATCGGGAGAAAACATTTTCAAATCACATATCTGATAAAGGCCTAATAGTAGAATAGATAAAGAACTCTCAAAACACAGTAAGAAAACAACCCAATGAAAAATGGTCAAAAGATTTCGGGCCGGCCCCGTGGCTTAGCGGTTGAGTGCACGCGCTCCACTGCTGGCGGCCCGGGTTCGGATCCCGGGCGCGCACCGAGGCACCGCTTGTCTGGCCATGCTGAGGCCGCGTCCCACATACAGCAACTAGAAGGATGTGCAACTATGACATACGGCTGTCTACTGGGGCTTTGGGGAAGAAAAAAAGGAGAAGGATTGGCAAGAGATGTTAGCTCAGAGCCGGTCTTCCTCAGCAAAAGAAGAGGAGGATTGGCATGGATGTTAGCTCAGGGCTGATCTTCCTCACAAAAAAAAAGAAAGATTTAGATACTTCCCCAAAGAAGATATACAGATGGCCAAAAAGAACATGAAGTACTCAACATCAAGTCATTAGGGAAATGCAATTAAAACCACAATGAGATACCACCACACACTTCTTAGAATGGCTCAAGTTAAAAAAACTAATCATGGGGCCAGCCTGGTGGCACAGGCGGTTGAGTGCGCCTGCTCTGCTGTGGCAGCCCAGGGTTCACCAGTTCGGATCCAGGCGCGCACCAACGCACTGCTTGGCAAGCCATGCTGTGGCCGCGTCCCATGTGGAGTGGAGGAAGATGGGCACAGATGTTAGTCCAGGGCCAGTCTTCCTCAGCAAAAAAAGAGGAGGATTGGCAGATGTTGGCACAGGGCTGATCTCCTCACCAAAAAACAAAAAAAAAAACTGATCATACCAAGTGTTGGTGAGGATGTGGAGGAAGTGAAACTCGCACACACTGCTGGTGGAAATCTAAAATGACAGAGCCACTTTGGAAAACAATTTGGCAGTTTCTTTAAAAGGTTAAACACAAACCTACCATATGATCCAGCCATTCCACTCCTAGGTATTTACCAAGAGAAATGAAAGCACAGACCATTCAAAGACTTATACACGATTGATCATAGTAGCTTTATTTGTAATAGCTAAAAACCGGCAACCACCCAAAAGTCTGTCAGTGAGTGAACAGATAAACAAACTGTGGTATAAGCACACAATGGAATACTACTCAGCAATAAAAAGGACTAGTGATACATGCTACAACATGGGTGAATTTCAAAATAATTATAGAAGTGAAAGAAGCCAGACCCCCCCAATATAATAATACATACTGTATGATTCCATACATACATATATATATATAAAATCCTAGAAATTATAAACTAATCTACAAAGACAGAGAGCAGCTCAGTGGTTGTCTGGGAGAGGGATGCAGGGGTACAGGGAGAGGCAAGAGAAAACAAGTGATTAGAGAGGAGCACAAGGAAACTTTTCGGGATGATCAACATGTTTATTATCTTGAATGTGGTGATGGCTTAATGGGCTCATACATATGCCAAGCCTACCAAATTGTATATTTTAAATATGTGTAATTTATTATACATCAATTATAACTCAATAAATCTATTAAGAAATTATTATATGGGAGTAAAACTTTTCAGTTTCTGAGGTGGTTGGGTTGGTGCAACACCACTCAGAACACATAGCTCCTGACTTAAAACCCTCTAAACTCCTTAATGAAGACCACCTGGTTCCAGCAACACTCGCCTTCCTTCTAGTTCCCAAACTCATCAAGCTCCTCCCTGCTCCCTCCTCTTCCTGCACACCTTCACAGGAGGCAAAATTTGTTTTTTCTCTTTGTGCTGATCTCTGCTCAAATATCACCTCTTTAGAAAAACCTCACAGACACCATGTCTATATTCTGTCTATAACTAGGGTGACCATATAATTCATTGCCCAAACCAAGACACTTCAACAAACATAAACTGGACTGTCCCAGGCAAAAGGGGGAGGAGGTACAGACCGTCTCCCGACATCCCTCCTACCCATGTCACTTTCTATCTCCTACCCTAAATACTCTTCACTATTCAACGGTATTTTTTTTTGTTTATGTATTTACTGTATGTTTCCCTGACCAGAGGTTTTGTCTATGAGTTCACCACTGAATCCCCAGGGCCTAGGCCAATGTCTGGCACACTGTAGGGATGAATAAATATTTGCTGAGTGAATAAATTGCAACTCAGATGCAACGCAGACCCAGGATTTAGAAAGCAAATACAGATTTCTGCTTTCCTGAATTTTAAGATGCCTCCTTCATTTATTCAACAAATATTTAATAAATATCTACTGTGCACCAGGCTCTATGTTAGATGGAGAGCAAAGCAGATCTGGGCTCCTGTCCTCAGGAGACTTACAGTCCAGTGAGGGAGAAAGATACTAGCCACCTAATCACAAACACATTTACTCACCAAGTATGCTGTGAAGGAAGAACCCAGGGTACCTCGTATTATGATTACATGGGAAGGGCAGGGAGTAACCTAGCCTGGGATGTGAAGGAAGAGGGTTCCTGAGAGTGGCCTGTGGACTGAGGGGTAGTGAATTCCCAGGCAGAGCAAACAGCATGTGCAAAGGCTCTGAGGCTGGAGAGAACACACAAACTTGAAGGGACCAAAAAACAGTCAATGTGGCTGGCCCACAGGCAACCAAGAGGGGCAGTGAGAGGAGCTGAGGCTGGAAAAGTAGGTGCAGCTCTGCCCTGCAGGCCTTGGAAGCTAAGGTGTTGGACCTTTACACAAGGAGCAGTGGGAAGCCATTAACTTAAATGCCTTTATTAAGCCTTTCTGCTTCCATTCCCTGAGCTCTGAAAGAAAACGGCAACATCAACCATGTGAAGTAACCTGGGTATGACTCTCACTTTAAATCAAGCGATACAGGGCAGGCCTGGTGGCGAAGCGGTTAAGTGCGCGTGCTCCACTGCGGCGGGCGGGCCGGGGCCCTGATACCAGGCAGCACCAACGCACCACTTATCAAGCCATGCTGTGGCGGCGTGCCATATAAAGTAGAGGAAGATGGGCACGGATGTTAGCCAAGGGCCACTCTTCCTCAGCAAAAAGAGGATTGGCGACAGATGTTAGCTCAGGGCTAATCTTCCTCACACACACACAAAAATAATAAAATAAATCAAGAGGTATTTATTTAGTACTTTTACACTCAATTAACTGGAAGGAACAGAGAGATTTACCAAACACTTTTCAATGCTGCAGTCAAAGGCGGGTGAGGAGTAAGGCTTTCCAAGGCAAAACAGGTAAAGCACAGTGAGGTACAGAGCACTACAGGCGCTTAGGGAGGAATAGGGCAGCAAGAGGTACTTCTGAGCTGGGTGGGTCTTGCAGAAAAGGGGATCAATAGCTCAAGATGGGACAGGAGCAGGAGGCTTCCAGAAGAATGTGGGTCTAATGTGAGATTTTTTTTTTTTTTAAAGCAGAGAATACGACATGGTATATCAACTACACTTCAATTAAAATTAAAAAAAGCAGAGAATACCGTAGATAAAGCTTAAGAGGTTGAGGTCCCTTTACCAAGAGCTCTGAGCACCAAGTTCAAGGAGAGCAGTACTGAGTTCAGCAGACAATGGAAGTCCCTGAGGACCTCGGGTGGGGGCTACAAGCTCACAGACGTTTTGGGACCATCAAACTGGCAGGGAAGGAAGACAAAAGAGACAGAGAGCCCCTGGACAGCGAGGTAGTGGGCTACTGCCAGAATCCAGGCAGTTGGAAAGGAGGGCAGGACTTGACCAGTGACAGTGAGGGTAGGAAGCAGGCTGCCAGAGACTGGACCAGGGCTGAGGAACAGAAGTGCTTGTGAGCTTGAGGCCAGGAGAATGAACGTGCTACTGGAAAGTGCAGAGATGGTAGTGGTTAAAAGAGCTAGATTTTGAACACAGTTTGAAAACGCTCTCTGGTGGAGAACTCTGGCGGGAAGTTGGAGACGGAGTTATGAGTTTTCAGCGAGTAATCTGGCGGACGACTTAGAGGTGAGATGGCTGTAAGGATGTTGCAAGCTTTCCAGGGCATAAAACGCAAGAACTTCCCGCACAAAAGGTCTCCTCCAAGCCCTTTCCTCAGACTGGGGTTGGAAGAGAGAATCACTCTCCAGAGCCGGCAGTCTGGGTTGCATCAGGGCTCACTTTCTACTTCCTTAAACTGCAAAGAATCCCGCATGGGACCCAGGGCGGGGGCAGCAGTAGCTAAGCGCCTGGGCCAGTCGCTGTCGGCATGGCTTGTACTGGCGCCCTGGAGTCCACACCACGTTACCAGCCTCTCTTCATCTCCCACATATAAACCATCTTCTGGGTGTGAAAGTGGCTCACAGAACCAAGGGACTAAACCAACCATCTTACACAGAGGGCTTAGCCTGATTCTGCTGCCGCTGTCCCCTTCGGCGGGCGCAGACCACCTGGGAAACCCCTCTCCGCCCTCATCTTTGCCCCAGTGTTCAGATCACTGATCCGCCACCACCCACAGAAAGAGGAGATGAAGGGTGGGTAACATCTTAGTAAAGCGTGCCTCTACAGGGCAGAACGGTACTAAAGTAATATAGCTAGAGCCCCGGAATCTCATACTTAAATAAGACGTGTATTACCATGGTAATTCCTCTCTCAGTTGAGCAGGTGAGGGTGGCATAGGTTCCCAATCCTGAAACAAGGAGAGAGACCCCAGTTCTCCGCATCACCCGGGGACGGCGCCCCGGCGCCCATTCCTGCCGCGCACCGGGCTTCTTCCCCCGCACTTGCCCGCGAACCGCCGCAGGCCCGGGAGCTCGCCACGGTTCTCAGGAGCCCCTCCCGCGGCGCCGCGCGCCCAGGCCGAGACGTTCAGAGGAGCCCGGCGAGGTTAGGGGGCAGCCAGCACCGACCTGCCGCCACGCCGGGCTGGAGCAGCCGCCGCACCCACGTTGCGGGCTGCGCGACTGCCGGCGACGAAGCCGCGGGGCTGGGGAACGCCGGCCGGCCGCGCGCGCCGGGGGCCGGGCCGCGCGCGCCGGGGGCCGGGCCGCGCAGTGTTTGCCTGTTGCCGGGACACCCGGGCCCAGCGTCCAGCCGTTGGGCCGAGCCGGCCCGGCGCAGCACGCGCCCAGGCTCTTACACCCGCTTTCCTGGTAACGTCTGCCGCCCTCTGCTGGCCGCGCCGCTGGCTGGTGCGCCTCACCTTCGACGACGACGACGACGACGACGACGACGACGACGACGGCTGTGAGCCCCGGAACCCGGCTCCGCGCTGGGGCGTCCGAGTTTGGGCAGCCCGGGCGGGCGCAGGCGAGCTGGGGGCCGCAGCGGGCCGGGTACGGGGCGAGGGGCGGGCTGCGGGCGGTGCTCGGGCGTGGACGGCACCGGCCTTGGAGTGGGCCGACTCCAGCGTAACTAAGAAGTCGGCCTCTCACTGGCTGACCTTGGAGAAGTCATCGAAGACCCCATGACCTTTTTTCGAAAATGTGATACAGCCTTTGAGGGTTGAAGTGAGAATAACTTGGGGAAATGTTTGTAAAAGATCCTGAAAAAAGTTCTTATACCCCGCATGGGATTAGGCAAGAAAGGATGCAGTAGGTACAGTTCCGTTTCCAACCTGCGAGTTCCTCCTGACCTCCGCCCTGCAGGGGAAGAACACGATTTGGGAGCAGGACTCTCATTCCTTTTTATGATTCTTATTCCTTCTTATACAGAAGTTATCGAGCATCAACCATATGCCTGACGCTCAGTTCTAGGCCCTGGGAATTCAGCCCTGAATAAGGCAAAGTTCTCTTTCTTGTTCTATTTCGTTTTTTGGGGGGGGTCAAAATGGGGGACATGACAGACATTAAAAATGATAGGTGCGACAGGGTGTACTACATGGGTGTATTATATTGATGTGACGGCTGGGTGCCCTTTTACGTTAGTGAGTGGGCAAGTTAAAACCTTTGAGGAGGTTTAAACTAAGATTTGGATGATAAGGAGGAGTCAACTATGCCAAGATCAGGGGGCAGGACATTGCAGGCCCAGGGCAGGAAGAGGAGACTGGACGGGGGAAGCAGGGTTGGGGTACTGAAAGGCTCCCCGAGCAAGGAGAAGGTGTTTTTTGTTTTTCTCCGTTTGATTGATGACCTGGCTTCCAAAGGGGAGTATTTATGTACCAGGTTCTCATACATATGCTTTCCCTAATCCTTCATCAACAAAGCATACCCAAGTTCCAACTACTTTTAATTTGGTAATTTTTTCGTGAGTCCATATGCTTTTGATATGGCAAATTCTCCTGCCCTCTACGTGCGATTTCTCCTCTGCTGGCCCCTCTCTTAATTCCTGCATGGTGGCAGCCCACACTTTCTGCTTACACTTCTTTGGGTCATCACAGTTCTCTCAGGTTAACCCTTATGGGGGTTACTCTGGAATCTGTTTTAGCCCTGCTTTTCCTGAATTCCAGCTTGGAGGTCCGGAGCCCTGAACCTCCAATTCAGCTGTCTCAAAAGTAGGCCCATGATTGGGGGGGTGACTCTGCAAAGGGTTAAGAGGAAAATTTGGGTCTGATGGAAATATTCTGCATCTTGATTGTGGTGGTAGTTACACCAGCGCAGGGCTGGCTGTGTAATTTGCATGGCTCAATGGAAAATGAAAATATGGGGAAGTAGGAAAAAAATGCCACTAAAGGTAGTAAATTATAAAACTTTTTCCTTTTTCTGTGGTCTCTATCAACCTCTCTATCATGCTGTTTTTGTTTGCTATTTAATGTTGTGTTTTCCTGGGGAACAGGAATACTTCTTTTCCCAGGTATCTTTCCTTCCCATGGGCTGCCACCCCACGAGTGACCTCCAAGGAAGTGCAACCTCTTTGCTGGGATGTGCGTAGTACCTGGATCCTGATGGGTGAGATGCTCACGTGTTGCTCTCTGAATGTGCTGGGGTGCCACCATGCCCTGCCCTGAGACACCTGGGCGTCAGCCTGACCCTGAGGTGGGGGTAGGGGTGAGTGGAGTGGGTGAGAGTCAAGGTTGGGGGCAGTGGGGGTGATAGAAGATGAAACTCAGCAGGAGCTCAGGCTCCAAGCCCCTCCCCCACAACACCATCCACTGTCCCATTGGACTTCATTCACAAAACACAAATTCAAACATAAAATTATTAAGAATTTCAAGACTGTGAGCTCATAGCATTCAACTCCAAGCCCAGGGCCCTTCTGAGAGTAGCATCCTGTGTGACCACTGGTCACATGCCCATGAAGCTGGCCCTGCACAGGTGTATACATTTGTCAGAATTCATTATACACATCAAATGAATGGTTTATTATACATAAGTTATACCTCAATAAAGTTGATTTTAAAACTTCACCTCCTAGGAACCTCAGCCTTACCATATCTAAAATCGAACACTTCTCATAGCAAATGTGCATCTCTTTTCGTTTTGGACAATGGCATCAGCAGCCATCTAGGTACACAACCATAAACTGGTCGTCTTTGATTCCTCCCTCTTTCCTTATATCCAGAGCTTGCTCTCACTCGTACCTACCTGAGCTGCCTCCAGACTTGCTTATGTCTGTGGATGGTGCCGCCTGTGCCCAGTCACCCAGGCTCAAACCTGCCAGTGTGCTCTCCTCCACTCCTTGTCAAGCCCTGTCTCTCTGGGATACTGCCCTTTTGTCCTCCACGATATTGTGATTTATAAGAAATATATATTTGGTCGTTCAGATTACCAAAATATATTTCTCATATATATTTGGTCTTTGTCCGCAGTTCCTGGCTCACAGCAACCCAAACCCTTGGAATTTCAATTTTCTAAATGATGAGAGCCATAAAGGTGCCTTTTGTCATGTTAATTAAGGTGACTTTTGGACCCCACCCTAGGGTGGGGGCTGGTTGCCAGGAGAACCAGCCCTGTGATCAGAGGATTAGAACTTTCAGTCCCCATCTCCTGGTTTCTGGGGAGGGGAAGGGGGTCTTGAAGGTGAATCAAATGCCAGTGGTCAATGACTTAGTCAATCATGACTATGTAATGAAGCCTCCATAAAAACCCAAAAGGACAGCTCCTCAGCCCTTTTTCGGAGACCTTCCATGTTGGGGAACCAGAACACTTCCTCGTACCACCATGCAGGGCCCCAAGCTCCACAAGGACAGAAGCTCCTTTGTTCAGGACCTTGCCCTATGTATCTCTTATCTGGCTTTTGATTCATATCCTTTGTAATTTTTGATTTGTATCCTTTGTAATAAATTGGTAATCTAGTGAATAAAAGGGTTTTCCTGAGTTCTGTGAGCTGTTGTAGTGAATTAATCAAACCCAAGGAGGGGGTCATGGGAACCTCTGATTTATAGCCAGTTGGTCAGAAGTACAGGTAACAACCTGGCGTTTCAATTGGCATCTTGAGTTGGAGGGGAGTCACTGGAACCTCCAGTATGTAGCTGGTCAATCAGAAGTACAGGTAACAACCTGGGCTTGCGACTGGCATCTCAAGTGGAGGGCAGTCTTGTGGGACCAAGCCCTTTACCTGTGGAATCTGATTCTATCTCTGGGTAAATAGCGTTGGAATTGAGTTGAATTCTCAGACACCCTGCTGGTGTCCAAGAACTGCTTGTTGGCATGGAGAAGCCTACACACACACACACAAACACATACATGTTGGAATTGGGTCCAGGCACCCTTTGCACCCTCTCATTTTCCTGTTCCCAGACCACTACCCATGTTCAGGTCTGTACTGGCCCTGCTATCTCTTAGGCTTCTGCATTCCATCCTGGTTTTCTTTCTAAAGCATAGATTTAATCATGTCTCACCCATTTTCAAAAACTTTCAATGACTATTTCCAAAAAAGTTAAGAACTCCTTGGTATGGTATTTATGGCCTTTCAAAATCTTGCCTCCATCTGCATTTCTAGCTTTATTTACTCTCACTGGCCCTACATACCTTATTTTTGCCACACTCCTCAGTCTCTGAGGTTTGTTGCATTCTCACACCTTCCAGGCTTTGCTTTACACAGTCTTGTACCTGGAATGCCTTCTCCCCATCGCCCATCACCTATTCAACCTTCAAGGCCCAGCACAAACTGTACCATCTCTGTGAGCTCATTAATCACTACCGATGCTTTGTGCCCATTAAAGTCAGCCTAGGCCTCTGACATTGCACTTATCTGTGCCATAGTTAGATATATGTTTACTTGTTTTCTCTTCTGCACAGTAAGCAACCTCTTTTAGGCTCATCTTTGTATGCCATGGCAGTAATCATAGACATTAATGGAATAATTTCCATGATTCAGTGGGAAGTATTATCCCCTTCATTCTGCCAAGCCCAGCAAGGGCTTCTTGGTTCTCATTGACCTCTAAGCCTACGTTGATGCTGCTCCTCTCCCCTCCTTCTGTTAAGTCTCCCTGCTTGTTTCTGAGACGTGCATTATGCTCCTTGCTCATCCTGACCTCGCTTAGTCATCTCATGGCCATCTGCCTCCTGCTGCACTCCAAGTGTTGGCCGATCTCAGAGTCCGGTCCTCAGCCCTCTGCCCTTCTCCCTCAGTGTCTCCTCACATGATGGCTCATCTAATGTCAGTGACTACCTCTCTTGGGATGACATAATCTCTGTCATGAAAGAATGGCCTCCATCTGAGCTCCAGTCCTCAGGCCCCATTATTCCCTGGACTTAAGGCATCTGACTTTCATGTCAGCCTCTGTTTCCACTGTCAGTGGCAACACTGCTCTCCTAGTCTCACACCCTTTGTCATCTCTAACTCATCTCTCTCCATCTTGAATGATGAGTCCAAGGCCTGAGTATCCTTTGGAAATTCTCTTGTATCGAGCCCTCTCTTGACATCCTCATCATTCTAGCTAGACCTTCATCATTTTGTATTGCAAATAATAGTTAACATTGAAGGAGTGCTGATTCAGCCAGCTTGCTGAGCACTTTGCACACATCATGGCATTATCCCTTCACTATGACCAGTGTAGGCTGTTATGTTCTCCAATTTGCACATGAGGTCAGAGAGAGTAACTTGCCCATGTTCACACAAGCAGAGTCAAAGCCGGCTCTGTCTGTCTGTCCAGCGTGTGGTGTTAAACACTAAAATTATTCAGGAAGGTGCCCTAGACTTGAGGCCAGAAGATGTGGGTTCAAGTTTTGGCCTCACTGCTTACTAGTTATGCAATTTTAGGCAATTCTCTGAGCTTCACTTTTTCCCTGTGGGTTACTGTAAAAGTGATAGGATAGAATGAATGTGAAAGTGCTTTGTGAATTCAAAGTGTTTCCAGTAAGCCTTGCTTTAAAAGATATAAAGTTGGTGGGTAGGGGAAATGGAATGGGGAGAGGTTGGTAAAAGGGTATGAATTTTCGGTTATAAGATGAATAAGGTCTGAGGATCTAATGTATAGCATGGTGACTAGAGTTGATAATACTGTATTGCATAATTGAAATTTGCTGAGAGTGGAACTTAAATGTTCTCACCAAAAAAAAAGAGGGGTAAAAATGTGAGGCGATGGATGGGTTAATTAACTCAGTTGTGGGAATCCTTTCATAGTGTAAACGTATGTCAGATCATCATGTTGCACACTTTAAATATATTACATATTATTTGTCAGTTATAGCTCAAGAAAGCTGAAAAAGAAAGATAAAAAGCACCAGAAAGCCTGCTTTGTCAGTGGATAGGTGGGACATAAAATGAATGCTCTAGTGACAATCAGAACAGCTTTAGTGGCAGCACGTTTTCCATTGACCAAGCGGATCTTCAGCCTTTGCACTGGAGAAAGCCTTAGCATTGACCTGCAGGGAGGTGAGGAGGGCTGCTGAGCTGTGGGGCTGAAAAGCAGACTTTTTTATAACACAGAGCACAGGTTACTGTTAGAATCAAAAGAAAATGTCATTGACAACATATGCATTTTTCTTAAATACCAGTCCACCTAAGAATCACTTCATGTTTAGGATGTAAGATAAATCTATTTATTCTACAAGAACTGAACAAATCTTCCTGTGTAAACTGAAAGATGATGTTAACTTTAGGTAACTATTCAAACTCACATTGGAATAGCACTAGTTAATTTTATGTTTATTGAGTGCACATCCTTATGCCTTTTAAAGAACTGTGCTGTTCTTTAAAAAAATATAACATTACCAGAATGGAAGCATACATTCTTAGAATATCCAAACTTAGAATATTCCATCACTATCTTTCTTAGAAGTTACATTTAAAAATTCCTATTTCCTCCTTTCTACTCTGGTGGTGGGTGCCTGCCTTCCTTTCTTTTTCTTTTTTATCACATCAAATTCAAGAGTATAGCACTGCATTCACTCTACCCATTACAGCCCTAATATTGAAGAGGACTTTACAGAAGAAAATGAAATGTTCTTTGTAGGTAATTTCTTCCGATCAGCCACTAGGGTTCTAGCAGTGAGAACTTTGGGGTGCACTAAGACCAGCTGGGGCAGACTCAGGAGAGGAAATTATCTAGAGCAGGGGTTGGCAAACTCAGAGAGTGAATATTTCAGGCTTTGCAGGCCTTATGCCTTCTTGCAATCACTCAACTCTACTGATGTAGAATGAAAGCATTTATAGTCAACACAAATGAATGAGCGTGGCTGTGTTGCAATAAAACTATTACGGAAACTGGAATTTGAATTTCATAGAATTTTCATGTATCATAAAATATTTTTCTTCTATGGATTTTTTCCCAACCATTTAAGAATGTAAAAACCACTCTTAGCTCACAGGCTGTATGAAAACTGTCGGTGGGCCAGATTTGGCCCATGGGCTATAGTTTGGCAATCCCTGAGCTAGAAAATTGAAATGTTATTTATTGTTCTTGCTGGGAGATTCTTTAATAGGTAGGGGAATGAAGTGGGAAATAATGATCAGCAATTATTGAGCACTCATGTTTAGCAAGCATTATTCTAAGCACTATATTCATATTGACTCATTTAATCCTTACAACTCTAAAAGGTAGGTAGTATTATTATCCCCATCTTACAGATGGGGAATCTGAGGCATAGAGAGATCAAATAACTTGTCACTTATCACACAGCTAATAGAGGCAGAGCTTGGATATAATAACTCACCCAGTTTGGTCCAGCACCCTCAATCTGAGCCGTTATGCTGTGTGGCCTTTCTGGGTAAAATATCTCGTATGTTGCAGTGAAGATCTATTTTCATAGGCGTCCACATGGAGGATCTTTGTTCTGTCAGCTCCATTAAGCCTTTGAACAAAAAGTTACAGATGTTCAAAGTAATGTTTCCATTTGGAGGCAAGGGGACAGATGGTGCTCTTATTTAGTAAGGAAGTCACTATCACTAAAGGTGTTTGAGCAGAGGTGGGATGATTTTTGTACTTTTGCAGTTCCTTAGAAAGATTTTGGTTATTTTCTTTTCTATAAAATAAAAGTAAAAATTTAAAATCCTGTTTTTTGAAATTTAAATCTGGTTAATTACTAAAGGAATGAACAGCCTGAACAACACCCCCTTGGCCCACTCAGCCACAATCTCATTACGTTTACAGGATCTGGGAGTCTGAATTGCCGGAAGAACTGCTGGTGGGAAATTTTATTGCACATTGCTTTGGTTTATTGCTATGGGAACTGAATGAATCTCCCTTAACGTCATCCCCACAACATACACACGCACATGCGCACACACACACCATTCTTCCCATCTATACTCTTTCTTCCTAGCTGAAAATATTTTAAAGCAGCGTTAGGGAAGAATGATTTAATTATTAACTATATTAAATTTATAGTCATATAAGAGAATATTAATATGGAAAGATAGATCTCCAGGATAAATGATAAAAGTATAGAACAGAATATATTGTGCTCTCATGTGTGTAAAAAAATGTTGGTGGGGAGGAGATGGGTATTATCATGGGAATTTTCTGAACGGATAAAAAACAAAAAAATATTGATAGGGATTACTTCTGGGAAACAAGGTAGGGACTGGGATGGGAGGTTACATTTTTCCTTGTGTACTCTAAAAAATTATTTGAAATTTTTACATGTATCTTCTTAACAAAAATACCAATAAATACTGAAATGTAGTCTTCAATTTTACAGCTGCTTCCTTATGTCATATCCTCTACCCAAGCCTGAAATTCTTTCTTTACTTGAATCTCTTTTGACTACATCAATAGCTGCAAGCATTTTTCAAATAAAAATAACTTCCTCTAGGGCTTGCCTTATGCCTCTAATAATGATAGAGAGGAAGAGTAAATGAATCAATTTTGCTATTCGTTAGGTGTTTGATGAGTGTTATTGGGTGTAGTGGGTTGAATGGTGGCCCCCAAAAAGATATGTCCTCATCCTCAGAACCTGTGACTATTACTTTATATGGCAAAAGATGTAATTAAGTTAAGGATCTTGGGAGGAGGATCTTATTCTGGATTATCCTGATGGGCCCTAAATTCAATAAGATGTATTTTTAACAGAGGGGCAGAGGGACTTTTGAGAGGAGGAGAAAGCAATGTGACCATGGAGGCAGAAACTGGAGTGATGTGCCACAGACCAAGGAATGCCTGGAGCCCTCAGAAGCTAGAAGAGTCAAGGAATGGATTCTCCCTAGAACCTTTGGAGGGAGTGCAGTCCTGCTGACACGTGATTTCAGAGTTCTGTCCTCCAGAACTGTGAGAGAATAAATTTCTCTTGTTTTAAGCCACCCAGTTTCTGGTAACTTGCTATAGCAGCCCTTGGAAACTAATACAGTGGAGGAAAAGGTGCAACTAATAGCTAAAGTTAGGTTTTTGGATTCCATAAGTGTATTCATGGTTATTCTGGCCCAAAGAATACCATAAGTTGATTGTATTGAGGTACTTAATTCTATTGTAGACATTTCAGTTATTACTATTGAAACTATGAAGTAGTGAGGTTCTTGTCAGTGAAAATATTAGAGGCTAGATAAGCACCAGAGGGTGCTATTAAAGGAATTCTGGCATTGGATGGAGATTGGCTTAGATTGGCTCCCATCCCTTTCAACAAGAAGATATTTCCATAGAAAAATTTGCTTCCAAATACTGAGGTTTAACATTTTAAGGCTATTAGAATAGCCAAACATTTAGAAAATGCATTCACCTGGAAAGGGTGTTTGAAGGTATAAGGTATTCGGAACTTACCTTCTGTAAACATTCCAGATCAGGAATTCTGAAGGAATACCAGAGGCTACTGAAAATTCACCAGTGGAAAAATAAGTAAAATACCTCATGTGTTTTCCAAAAACACAATTACCCATACCAATATTTCCAAAAGTATTCGCATGCTGTTACAATGCTTTGCAAATATAGACAGAGCTTTGCTCTCTCCCTTTGTTCTATGCTATTTTAGAGATTACACATTTCCTTATATTGTTAAACTGCCACCATATAAATAGCTCAGTGGTGAGTGGTGAGATTATAAGTGAGGTAAATTGTTCTCTTCATTATCACTATATTCTTTTTTTGTTTGACAGAAAATGTGAAAGCACAAGGATGCCCAGTAGTTATATTTAATGCATAGATAATAAAATCATGATATAGCCATATTTACTCTTTAAATGTATTTTTGATGTTTCTTATGTTGAAAACTATCATATAAAACATGTATTAGAAGGTTACTAGTATTAAACAGATGTAAGACTAGTACTAGCTGCTATAGAACCTACTGGGTATTTCACAAATGTTTATAGCTAAATTCTATATTTTGTAAAACATTCTTTTATTACAGAAAACATTCTCTTATCACACTATTACAGAAAAATCTGGCCTGGAATTATAGGTAGAGGAGATGTTAATTGGCTATGCCCAGTATTTCTCTGATAATGGCAGGACTTTCTTAGCTTCTGCAAAGTATCCTAAACACACACTTAGTACCTAGCTTCCCAGAGTACCAAAAAAGTTGCAAAGCTCATACTCAACCTAGCCTGGATGTTAAGGTGGTTACTTAGCTCATCAATTGTAGCATCCATGAGATCAAGGTCATGAGGAACCAGTGTCATTTTTGTTCTAGAACCACAGCTGCATCTTTTTTTTTCTTTAATTATTATTAATTTTTTTGTGAGGAAGATTGGCCCTGAGCTAACATCTGCCAATCCTCCTCTTTTTGCTGAGGAAGACTGGCCCTGGGCTAACATCCATGCCCATCTTCCTCCACTTTATATGGGACGCCGCCACAGCATGGCTTGCCAAGTGGTGTGTCGGTGCGCGCCCGGGATCTGAACCGGCGAACCCCGGGCCACCGCAGCGGAGGGCGCGCACTTAACCACTTGCGCCACCGGGCCAGCCCCCACAGCTGCATCTTAATCTCAGCTAGTTTTATTGTAAATATGGGTTATCTCAAGAAGCGCTAGAGGAAAGAATTCAAACTCACCACAACTACTTGCGGGGGGGGGGGGACAGAAACCATCAAAACACTCATTTATAGGATTGTCTTTATATGACAATGATTATCGTTAGGTGGAAGAGCTGGGTGAACAATGGACAAGGAAGGTCAAGAGAGCCATAGCTGAAAATATCAGCATAAAAAACTGAAATGGGTGATTTTAAATGCTCCAGAAAGCTGTTGAAATTCTCAAGAATCTCCAAGCAAGTCCCACCAACCTCAAGAGCTCACTGGGAAGCTGCTGTAACTCACTAACCATATGTCTGGTTGCAACTGCCTCCCTGTAGGTAGAGCATGTTTTCTCTGGCCCAATGTTAGGCTTGTCAATGTGAATTGCTTTTCATCAGTGGAATATGAGCAATTGGACTTATGTCACGTTCAAGAGGAGCTTTAAATGTGCTGCATGGGGGCCAGCCCAGTGGCGCAGAGGTGAAGTGCGCATGCTCTGCTTTGCGGACCGGGGTTTCGCAGGTTCGGATCCGGGCACGCACTGACGCACCGCTTGTCAAGCCATGCTGTGGCAGCGTCCCATATAAAGTAGAGGAAGATGGGTACGGATGTTAGCTCAGGGCCGCTTTTCCTCAGCAAAAAAGAGGAGGATTGGCATCGGATGTTAGCTCAGGGCTGGTCTTCCTCACAAAAAAAATAAAAAATGAAAAATAAAAAAAAATAAATGTGCTGCATGGTATAGTTTGGTCTCTTGCTCCTGCCCCTTCATGATGAGAACAGTTATGTCCCAGGTAGGGAATATTCCATTAGCCTAGTGGCAGATTAAGATGACGTGTGCAGCAGAGCTAAATCTAGTTAACCTGAGTAGAGCAGAGCTGCAGCCGATCCCCAGACCCATAAACAAGAAAGGTTTGCTATAGGTCACTGAGATTTTGCAGCTGTCTACCCCCCGGGAATACCAATACAAGATTTTATATACTCATCCTTTTTAATTATACTCTTCCTTTCTATATCTAATATGTCTTTTAAGATTCTCTTGTGTTGAAGAATTGAGAGACCAAATTGCTAACTCCAGTTCAATTTCGTTTTATTAAAGTGCTTTGGTAGATAAAGTGTTATCAACAATCAACACAAACTTTACTGAAATATTCACAAATAAAAATCCCTTACTTTATAATATAAACACTCAAATAATGTTCTATGCAGTAACAGTAATCACCATTGGAGCTTGGTTAATCTGAATTTATTCCTAACCACACACATGGATTCTCAAATTGAGAGATTCAAATCGGTTACCTTAACATATGGGGCTGGCTGGCAATACCTGAATGCTAGTCCCAGCAAGTCAGTGAAAAAATGATGTGATTTGAAACTAATCACTTACCCTTGGTGCCTTAGTTTCTCCATATGCACTGAGGATCAATCTTCCCTTAGAGAAGATTTGTAAAAAAAGTATGAAATGTTAAAGCTTAGCATACTTCTATGCCTCAGAAAGCATTCATGTGCATATTTTTTAAAAGGCAACTTATTTGTTCTTGACACAAATTAAATACTATATGGCTTTAAAAGAAATAGGCTGATGATTGCTCTTTCCTTGAAAATTGTCTTTTCACTTAAATCACATTAAAATCATAGATTAATAGGGTTCATAGATGATATGCTCAGTAAATTATTTTGATTGCAGTGAGGACTGCTGTCCTGTTCAAGTAAAATTTACAAATTATTTTGAGAAGTTTCATCCATTACATACTTATATCCTTCACGACCTTTCCATAAAAACAGAAATCCCGCTACCCTAAAAGCACAAAGAGGTGAAATCCAAGCTTTACTTAGAGTTTTGTTATAGTGCCTTTCGATATCGTTAGTAAATCTATCATGACTTCCAAATGAGACTGTCATTGACAAGAGTATATAAGCCATTTTTGACTAGACTTCCAGGCACAATTAAAGTGGGCTGGTGCTATCATAAAAAAGATTCAGTAGTGTCTACATTGGGGGGAGGCATTTAAAGTAAAAAAGCTTGAAAATATAGATGATATAATTGTAGGGACAGAAGAGAAATAAAATGATCCTGATTGAATCAGAAACTTTTCTAAAAATTTTCTGTTGGGAAGTATATGATTCTGCTGTAAAAGAGAAATGTTTAAAGAAGTTGGTACTTCGACTCATATTTTCAAAGAAATGTGCAGTACTTTTAGGTACAAAAAGTATTGCTAAATCTCCACATGACACTTTGAAACCGCTAGGAGTAGAAAGGGAAAAAAATCATTAATCAACGTAGAAGAAGAAAAATGGTAAGATGTGATGCTCTTGCTGTTCTATTCAATTAAAAAGTAAATCGATCATGAGCACAAATGGACACACTATCTCAATAAATAAAACCTCCTGTAGTTAACTTGTCATTTAAAAAATTAATTGTATGAAAAAGATAATTTTCTGCAGTGTACTCAGTCATTTTAAGACTGAAGTTGTTTCAGCAAAACATGAAACATCCTTAGAGGAGGCCTGACTGTTTCATATTGGTAGTGGCAGAGCACTCCATGCCCTATACAGGGTACGCAGGGAAATAATTTTCACGTTGAACATAGATCTCTTAGGGAATTAAAAAAAAATACTTTACACAACATACCTTTCTATAACATGCAGTATTTAGGTAATAGTAAATCATCATCCTTCAGAAAGAAGGTGCAGGTGCTCTAAAATCATCTTAGATTTTAGAATGATTTTAGAAAAAAGGTGTGTCAAAATTTTAAATTTAAAATACAGACAATTTCAAAGTTGGTTTTGCCAAACCTCTGGTAAGTCCTAGGAAACCAGGGTGTGCAAGAAGAAAATGTTCTCCCTATTTTATAACCTGCACCTCCCATCACCTATGATTAATGCCATCGGTCAAATGCCATAATAAACTTATTCTCACTGTTGGGGCAAGCAAAGGCTAGCCTGGTTCTAGGCAAGACTAAAGCAGGAAGTGGTTCCACAAAAGAGCCTGTCCAGGACTGATCCAGTAGGAGATTTCCAAGGCCAACTGGGCACCCAACTGACCCCAGGGCAAGCTGATCAATTTGTTGTGACTCAGGATCCCAGCCTCGTACTATCTCCAGGCCCAAGGGGCCCCACAATGGCCCTGAACTACACTGGATGTCCTTGGATTAGGTCAGCTCTTCCCTGGGCAAGCACTCCTAGAGTTGGAAACAAAGTTTGAATGGGCGGGTAGGCAGAGCACCATTTATTGGAGCTAACCCCCGTCTAACAGCTGCTTTGTGGACAAGAGCTCAGTCAGTGATTCTGGAGCAGCTCCTCCCAACAGATGGGCTGTGAAAACACCTCTCTCTCCAGCCAGAGCTCATATGAATAGTGGAAATCCTCAGGCAGATCCAACCTCTGCCCCAGCACACTCTGCAAGCAGTTATCCACAGGTGAAAATTCAGAGTCCTGGGGTCTGTCATACCGGCGGCTGTTAAAAGCCTCAATGTTGGCCCTCAAGGTGCATTCCTCTGCTTGGAAGTCCCATGGCCTGGCATCAATGTCTGTGTTGGGAAGAGAGGAAGAAAAAGATGTATACAACTCAGGACATTGCTTCTCTTACCACAGAACATGGTCTATGGGATACCAACAATGGAACTGCTCAGAATTTCCTATTTTGTAAAGAGCAATGTACAAAGTAAGTATATAACATGCTGCCACTCTGGTTTAAAAAATACACACATGCCCACATACATATGCTTGTATATGCAGAGACTATCTTTGGAGGGGCAGTCTAGAAAATAGTAACAGTGATTACCACTGAGAAGGAAAAGTGGCCCTGAGGGAGGTGGACTTCTTTTATTGTACTTCCTTTTCATTATTTCACTTTCTTACAAGTTATATGTATTATATTTTCCAAAATGGCAACTCAATTCCCTTTATTGAGCTTTCCTAGGGGATGGGAGTTTCCCATTTGAATGGAACCACCAGCTCTCAAGGAATGGGAAGAGGCAGGAAGGGGTACAACAAGGAGAATCAGAATGGGCCAGTTATTGAAGACTTTCCTGATTCCCTGAGACCTTCCCCAGCACGTGGTAAATCTGTATGTCAGCTTATATTGAGATTATGAGGTGAAGACTTCCATGGAGATAAAAACAGAAAATAGATAATCTGTTTTGCTTCTACTTATCCCACTTAGGCACTTATTTCAGGGCTAGAGATTGATATTTCCCAGATCTCTTATGTCCCACACTCAACGGTTTATCACAAGGAAGTGCAGTTTGGGTTTGGGTTCATGATGGTGGCAACAACAGACATGCCATTTGCAGGATAAAACATTTTCATGTTTTAAAATTCTAAAAGAATTTGGGTTGGCCTGGTGGTATAGTGGTTAAGTTTGCACGCTCCACTTTGGCGGCCTGGGGTTCACAGGTTTGGATCCTGGGTATGGACCTACACACCGCTTATCAAGCCATGCTGTGGCAGGCATGGAAAGAAGGGCACAGATGGAGGAAGATGGGCATAGATGTTAGTTAGCTCAGGACCAATCTTCCTCAGCAAAAAGAGGAGAATTAGCAACAGATGTTAGCTCAGGGCTAACCTTCCTCACCAAAAAAAAAAAAAAAAAAAAAACTACAGGAATTTAAGTGGTTAATTGTGCTTCATGTCTTATAGTAGAAGTTGCATCCTGGCTTGTTATCTGCCAATCATATACTTCCCTTAGTTCTCTCAGTTCTTTACTGTAGCATCCTCTAAAATTCAGGCAGGTTTCAAATCCCAGCAAAGACAAGTCATTAGTCATCTTACCAAAAACTCTTAAATACCATTATGCAAATAATGGTCAAATCCCACTACAACAAATGTCAATACAATGAAAAAGCTCTCCAAAATAAATTCTTCCAAACTTTGGTCAATCTATAACATCTTGGTAGGGCAACCAGATATTATAATGTCTCCTGATGTGAGGCAATATGCACTTCCCAACATTACCTAGACTGTACTATAGCCAAAAAGTTTTAAATTGAATTCATCAAACCTTTAGATCTAACTTTCAGTTTTCAGATAATACCAGAGATAGAGGAATAAGGTAAATGACACCACAAAGAAGCAAGCAGACAAATCCAGAAGACAGATATTCTGCAGGACAAATGGCCTCGTTCTTCAATTAGTCAGTTATGGAGGGGAAAAAAAAAAACTGCTGGATTCAAAATGAATAAAAGAATACAACAAACATATTGAATTTGTGGCCTTGTGTTGGATTATGACTTGGAAAAATAGCTTTAAATAACATTTTAGGCAACTGGGAGATTCTGAATATGGACTTGATTTTTAGATAAAATGAAAACATAATGATATGGAAAGGTGGAGATAATGTAAGCTGAAAAGAGAAGATTATGAAATAGCATGTACAATTTGTTTTCCTTTTAATAAAATGTGTATATATATATATATATATATATATATATGTAGAGAAAAAGATCTAGAAGAATATACAATAAGATGTTAGTGCAAGCTTTGGGTGGTACAAATATGGTGTAAATATGGTGATATAGTAAAATGATGGCTTACTTGTATTTTCTAACTGCTCTGTAATAATAAAAGGCTATTTTAATTTTTAAAATCTCTTGGAGAAACCTGTCATTTAAAGGAATATTTTGGAAAGGGGGTAATTATCCCCTCAATTTACTTGTTATATAAAATGGATTTTCATAGTTTACACAGGACAGGGTACATGCTGGAATTTGGGGCAGTGCCTTAAAGTTTGTCATATCAGCACCTGACTATAATCACATATTTTCCCATCCAAAATATGTAACAATTCATACCAAAAGAGTAGACATAAATGTTTAGTTTTGTTTAAATCCTGGGCAACTCCTAGAGGTCAAGAGCTCTCAGAATACTCACCATTCCCATAAGCCCAGTCGTCATTCATGCGGTGACGTACTTTCTGGTAAATGGCTGACATGGTTTTCATGTTGCTTTTCCTCCACTGGCGCCCCAGGTACTTGGTCTGTATTTTTAGCAGCTTCAGGACATAAAGTTGCAGCATCGCCTGTTTCACCTTGAGGGCCCGCTTTAAGATTGGAGCAGATTTAAACACCACCAGCATCTGCCCATTTATAGAGGGGTGGGAGTGAAGAGAGGCAGGTAAGGATCTAAAGTTTCTTAGAACTTCCAACTCACAGACAAATTAAGCCAAACCTGGCTGGCCTCAGAATACCCTGGGGAGGTTTTGGGAATCTATGGTCCAGGCTCTACTTAGAATAATTATCTCACTGGTGAATAATTTTCTCATTTAGTCTTCAAGAACATAGAGGAACCACTCCATTTATATTTCTCAATTCAAATTTCTAATATTCAAAGTGCATGATATAAAGTGCAAAAAAATTTTTGTCAGCCACACATCCCATTTCCACTGTTACCAGTTCCTTGTGTATCTTCTAGAGATAATTCTATGTATGCATAAGTTACTTTTATTAACAAAAATGATAGCCAACTACATATCCTGTCACATTGTTCCATGTCTTGCTTTTTATTTAACAATGTATCTTGAAAATTACTCCTTAGCAGTATAGAACTGCCTCGTTCTTTTTAATGGTTGTATAATATTCTATTATAAGGATGTACTATAAATTATTAAACAAGTTGGTCTTGTATTAATGAGTAGAACATTTAGATTGTCTCCAGTCTTTCAGGATTACAAACAATGCTGCAATGAATAATCTTAGACTCGCATCATTTGGGATGTGTGACTATAATCCAAATAACAATGCTAACTTCTCTACCAGAGCTGCCTTGAGGGAGGGTCCATATTCAGCTCCCTCAAAAGAAATGGACTGGTGAATAATTATCTCATATAGAATAAGTACCCAGAATTAGGAGGTGCTAAATCTTGTATAGCATTCAGCGTCTATCTATAGAGCTCACAAAGCAGGAAGTCCATAAATATTTACTAAAGATTAAAATAATTCAGTCAGATGGATACCTTCAGGATCTGAAGCCCCACTCACCATGGTTCTGGAATGCTTCCATTTGGTCAGTTTATTGAGCAGCCTCAGAAGGTTGATGCAGGAAAAGAGGTTCCTCCAACAGAATTGATTGTTGTCTCCAGCTTCCTGTAAAAAGGCAAGCCCGTCGTTATCTCAACACCTACAAGATTTTTGTTCCCACAGAAGCCTGGATGTCACTGTTGGTCAGTTTAGGTGAGGCCTTCCACGTGAAATGCTACTCCTTCACCATACTAGTCTTTACACACTGAAGCCTCAAAGCATGCAATATCCCTCATGTGAAAACACAGCTGCCAATCCTGGAAGTCTCTGTACCTAGAGCAAGTACTAGTTCGAAAGATGATACATGAACATAGGAACTTCATTCAAGCAAGCTTTCTTGTGTAGCTTTCTGCTTTAGGATCAGAAAAGAGATGACAGACTTTTACTCCCCTATACTTTTCACTTACATAAGCTATGTTTGTAACTGCTAGGAGTTTTTATGGTGATTTCAAACTTTGTTGGATGGATCTGATATTCATTATGGTTGAATTTTTTTAAACCAACCCCCACCCTCCTTTATCAAACCATACTGCAGGAAACTGCTTAATTCTCCAGCATGGAAGGAAAAATAGCAGATAGTTAATTCTAACCAGATGTCTCTCTTGTACGTTTCTTAGCTTGTACACACCCAACTAGAGATAACAGATGGATGTCAGGTTAGAAACAGATCTCTATTCACAGAAACATCTTTCACGGACAAAAATGAGAGTCTTTATGGATTTGGGGGCCTGTAAATATATACTGGTTTCAGAAGCTATATAAATCAGTGAGCAGGCATAGTGGCCAAACTAACATCTTGGAAATTCCTCATGTCTACATTGTGATAGGAGAATGTAGGAGGAGGAGATGTGTAGAAGTGAACTGCTGTCTAATGAATGGAAAATTATCCCCTCCTCTCTCAAATTAATTTGAAGCAAGCAAGACAGGCATACATCTAATGTAGAATGAACATCCAAGATTTTTGAGAGTATTAGGCTCTCCTAAGAAACAAATAAGACTAAGGGTCAAAAAGTTTCAGGGAAACTCTTTAGAAATATATTTAGAAATAATGTTTTCCTTCTTGTAGTAAATGTTCAATATTGTGTTTAGCACTAGTCCTAGTAGAACCATTTGTTTCCTTCTAAGGAAAACTTCCACAGGAGTTTCCACTCTAGTCCATAAGCTAGTTTGGCTTGCCCAAAACAGATCAGGTTCTATAGACATTACATCTTGTGTGGCTATAAGAGAAGACAGACTTAAATATTTATTTTTTTAAAAGAAGGGAAACAAACATATAGGAGAGGTCGGAATATTTCCACTGTAACCTTCTTTTATCCTGATTTCTAATATGGTAGCAGCATAAAAAGTCTTGCATTCTCTAGCACCTCAAAGAATAATATAGGAGTAGAGGCATGGCCTTGTTGAAGAAACAATGGAGTAGGCATTATGGCTTCAGCCCTAGCTGTATGATCTTAGGCAAGTCATTTCTTTTTCCTCTAAGAGGTTAAACTAGATAATCTCTAAGATCCATTTAGCTCTGACCACTCAATACTTTTGTGATTTACTTTGACATTCTCCAGTTGGTTCAAAAGTGAAGTTTTGAGTGAGAGTAAGCTGATATTGGCTGACTTTTCCTCAGAGCTCAGTCTTAAGAGTCCCAGGAAAGATGCCCCAGTTCCCTCCTGAAGACAGTCTCATCTGCCCAGGGCCTTGCTCTCCTTTCTTTCTGATAATGCTTCCCCAATGACTATAACTAGCCCTACTTCTTGCATCACCAGATGCTGCCTGGAAAGGGCACCGAAAGCACACATGCTAGTCACTGGCTCTCTCAGGATACTCGAGCCCAGGCTTGTTGTCTCCTTTGCTTGCAGCAGCAGGCTCTACATGGAGCCCTGCTCAAGCCTCTGCCTTCTTCCAAACCAACAGATAATCATTTTCCCTGCAGGCCTTTAGCTCCATGGGTGCCTTTTCAGATTTGCCAAACTTGAGGATTTTTTTCTTTTTGCTTATGTTCATTTTAAGGCAGGTCACCTTCTTTCTCTCCTTTTTTTTTTTTTTTTTGGCAAGACTCAGCATATTAAGTAAGATGTAAACTTCTGTGGGGAGATATATTTTGTGAACAGCACTTGGCCACATTCTCGTTCCTGTTACTTCACTTTACTCACTTTCTACCAGCTAAAGTTAAAAAAGAAAACATTTGCCCATGTTCCACTCTCACAAATTTTTGTTTTCATAGACTTTAGGTCTAAAGATTCAATTCAAGGAACACATTCTACCCTTTCAGAGCATCTCTAAGGCACTACAAGGGTTCTATTCAGTAAGATCCATCCTTAGCCCAGCTGAGTGAGTGAAGCCAAATAAAAATCCAGGCTTATGCCAATTATGTGGATAATGAACTCAGATGACTGCAGAAAGAACAGTGTTTCTTCCTTTTGTATGAGGAAATCAGATTGGTTAGAATCTGAGCACTAGCAGAGACTTAGCTGTCCTAGTCCAATTCTGTCATCCACAGAAGCAAAACCTAAGGCCAGAGAGGGGAAGATGCTTGCCCAAGGTCGCATGATAAGTGCCCCAACCAGGGCTTGAACCTAGATCTCCAGTACTCACTGAATTCTTACACTCTGTGTTTATTTACTGTTCACCTTCTGGTTGCACTTCTGGAATCCTAGATACAGAAGGTGATTCCTGAGAGAAGATTTGGTTTGATCCCCTGTTTTCTCAGCTTCTTCAAGACCTAATGGTAGAGAAGTTCTTTCTTATGTCCTATTATAATTTTTATTTCAAACAAGCAGAAGATAACGGTTTCCAGGAAAAATAATAACAACAAAAAATAGGCGAGCATCTGATTGAGTTCAGTCAGCCTATGATCAGGCTGAGCCTTTAAAGAGCCTCGCTAAGCGTTAAATCTAATACATTTCAAACCTTCTCAATAGCCTATTAAAGTCCCTAAGTGATGATTATTATTTTCAGATTGAAAACCAGCTCTTCACTGAGAAATCAAAATTATTATTAACTTGGTTGTTTTATAATGAATCTAGAGGAATTTTATAGTCCAAGGAAAACAGATGCTCATCTAATGGTCCAATCTCTCTTCCTTCTATAGATGAAACTCTTACAGCTTACAGAAAACTTGCTCAAGATCACTTAGAGCTGAAGTGGCAAAGCCAGGTCTGTCTGCCTTTTCTATACTACAAACTAGTCTATTTCTTTGCTTGAGGCTTCAGATTTTCCATGCCATTTCAGCCCTGCATTTATTTGAACTTATTTGCAAAAACATTTGCTCGGTTTTAGTATTTAGTGATTGAAAATTCACAGCCATTTCTTGGTAAATTATTCTTTTGATTCATTTCTTTATTATGGTTCACACAACTGAAAATGAAGTCATATTTTTAGCTTGGATTTTCTTTTTCCACCACATTATAGAATAATTCCCTTATCATATGGATTTCTGACAATTAAGTTACTGCTAGATTAAGGGCCTAGATTTAGATATCATAAAAGACAGTTGTGATTCCCAAGTGGAGTGAAGGAGTAAGGAAGAAGGAGAAAAGAAAATCTCAAAATCATCTGGGGAGATTTAGCAAACTACTTGTGCCCTGGGGAGGGACATGGGCATGTGAATTTGAAAAATTACCCCAGAGATTCTAATCTCCTCTAGCACCCATTACAGAAATGGTGACTAACAGGAAAATTGATGAAATGCTAAAAAACATTTATCCATGGTCCTTCCTCTGTATAAATACCTCATGGAAAATGAATATATACCTTAAGATGTGTTCACATTATATCTAGGATACAGAAACAATAATGCTAATAATGCTAAGGGCATTATTGGTTTTAAATAGTAATAGTAAATGTCAGAACGAAGATTATATTTATTTAAGAAGTCACACATCATTGATTAAATAATTCCTGAAAGGAATGCTAGAGACCTTAATACTTGAACATAATGATTATATTCCAAAAAGAAAACAAAAACCAAAATAATAACAACAAAAATCTTCTGGGCTATCTGGATTAGGAAGCTATAAAAATTAAATTTAATAAGGATAGATGAAAGGATCAAGGATATAAATTTAAGTGATATGAACATATTTTTATAGGTCTGTCTGAATATAAATCAAACCCAAATTTGAGGAATTTTGCAATTCCTTACTCCCATTTCACCATACTCTAAAGCAGTGGTTTCTAAACTTTTTTTATTGCACATATCTCTCAGTAAATAATTTTTTTGTATACTCCCAAATACATGTATGTTTACTTATAAATTATAAATGTATTGTTGGGGACGGCCCCGTGGCACCGTGGTTAAGTTCACATGCTCTGCTTCGGTGGCCCAGGGTTTACTGGTGCGGATCTCGGGCGCAGACCTATGCACCACTCATCAAGCCATGCTGCGGCAGCATCCCATATACGAAAAATAGAGGAAGGCTGGCATAGATGTTAGCTTAGAGACAATCTTCCTCAAGCAAAAAGAGGAACATTGGCAACATATGTTAGCTCAGGGCCAATCTTCCTTACCAAAAAAAAAAATAATAATAATAATAAATAAATAAAAAATAATAAAATAAATAAATGCATTGCTGTAATAACATTATGTATTTTCTAACATAAACCTATAGAAAGTAAAAATGATATTAGTACATATAAAAGATCTAATATATTCCATTCCTCAAAGCATCATCTTACACACCCTACTTTTCATACCACTGCTCTAAACAACCACCCAGATGCTGAGCATTCTACAATATTTGCCGAGGCCATACCTACTGCCTGCTCTAGCAACTTCCTTCCAAAGACCATACCTAACTTCCACACAATCATAAGTTCACCATCCTTCCCTTACATTTGGAATTTAATTTTAATTTTTTCCTAGTTTAATGGATTGAATTTGAATATAGACATTTGGAGATCCAGAAGTTGTAAGCTTTCCTACACCAGGTGGGTAGGGAAACTGCTCAGTACATGGGGAAGGATGGCCTATTGTAGAGTTAAACATTTTGACAAAATGGGAAGACTTCAGAAATTAATGCGCCATTAACTTTGTTTTTATTTCATGTCCATTATATGTGCAGCTAGAGTTCCAAAAGAAGTTGAATTCAGTTCAAATTCAGAAAACTGAGAAAATATGAATCAATACTACCTCAGCCAAGTAATTCCACTTCTAGGACTCTATCTTAAGGGAATAATCAGAGGTGAAGTCAAAGAAAGATTCATGTGCAAGGATGTTTGTGTTGGAGTTATACAGAGAAAATTGAAATAAATGCCCAACAACAGTAGAATACAATCATTAAAAAAAAAATTAAATTGTGGAATATTATCTATAACTATTAAAAATTATGTTCTCAAGAATGTTTAAAATCACATTGTAAAAATTTAAATTTTACTATGTGAATTGAAACATATATAAAGTCCTTATTTTCTTAAATGATATGTATGTGTATATACATATATATGAACAAATATATACATATATATGGTAATTGCAGCAAAATATTAACAGTAGTTATATGTAGGTAGTATAATTAGGGTATTTTTATTTTCCTCCCCATATTTTTCTGTATTTCTAAGATTTCCTGCAATACTATATATCAATTTTATAATAAGGAAGAAAACTTTAAATGTTATTTAAAGAAAATCCTATACACTTAAAAAACCAGTACATTTTCTGTGTTTATAAAATTCATTGAGCCTGAAACAGAGATAAATTTTACTCATATAAACATTAGTCTTTTCTGAGTACAAGCCATCAGTTTAGATAAACAAACCATTATACTGAGGACCTTTGTGGAGTAAACTTGCTAGTTACTTAAGCCCATGATTGGGCTCAGGGAAGTATTTATATTTTAAGTTCAAGCAAAAAAAAAAAAAAATCTGTGGTTACCAAATGAAACCACCAGGTGCCACTATTGCTTCACAGAAAGGAGAAGAATACCTAGCATGAATTTGTTTTTTATTAAGAATAGATACATGCTTTTACCCACTCTTGGATGATAATAAAGTCTTCTCAGAGACATAACAATTATTTAAATAATTTTATGCTGATATTCCAAAAAGTCAATTGGAAAAGATATGAAAGCATAGTTCCCATCAATTCCTACATATGAAATTGAGAAAAGAGAACACGATGTATCAAGAAATAGATTCAGGCCATAAAAGCTAACTTTATGTTTTGAAAAACCCTACTAATAGTAGAATTTTAATGCTGTGTACCACGGTTTCTGTGAGAAAGTGCATTGCTCATTCCAACTCTGAATGGCAGGGATGCATGTCTCCACTCCGGCTCTGCTACTTTCAGATGAAGGTTTTGGCAGTTATTTAACTTCATCTATAAAACAGTAATACCAACCTCATACAGTTGTTTTAAACATTAAATAGCATCATGTACATAAACAGGGTTAGACAACTTATTACCTCTCTCTGCAGTGATAAGAAGCTCCCAGCTTCCTTGGCTGCTGAGACTACATCTAAATAAGACAGGGAAACTCTGCCCTGGTGCTAAAAAGGG
Organism: Diceros bicornis minor; assembly: GCF_020826845.1. Classification (NCBI taxonomy): domain Eukaryota; kingdom Metazoa; phylum Chordata; class Mammalia; order Perissodactyla; family Rhinocerotidae; genus Diceros; species Diceros bicornis. Next base: position 78,106,667 of record NC_080742.1, on the reverse strand, counting down.
TGCTAGACTTGGTATCTCAGGACATGGTCTTATACCATAGATGACAGAGTCTGTCATCTATGAGGAGTGGACCATGACAAATCACTTCATCCACTGGGCCCTCAGGTTTCTCATCTTTGAAATAGGGAGTTGGGCCAAATGGGGCTCAGGTCCCCTCCAGCCAAGAATTCTATGGTTCTATAAAACTTGTACCACAGAAAGTATCATTCTGTTTTTGCATAATATACTTTTCTGACAGAACATTTTTCAGGTATTAAAGTTGGGGAACAAAGGGTGGTGGCACACATGGGTGCCATATCTGATCATTCAGCATTTATTAATCTCCTTCCACATACCAAAAATGGTGCTAGACTCTGAGGATATAAAAATGAAGATGATACCATCTCTTCGAAGCTTCATTCAAGGAGTTTTCAGTCAGGTGAGAAACAGATACGGATAAATGATTACAATGCAACAGGGTGAGAATATGGACTGAGGGACAGCTAAAGAGCTGTGGCAATACATGATGAGGTAGACACTGGATCTTCAACATGCTGTTGAACAGTCAATTTTGTGGAATTCAGAATAACTCTGAGGGATCTTTCTGATTTGCCTAGAGCCTGTTTCCAGGGAGAGGAACTTTCTGGGTCATCTTTCTGTGGCTATACTGACTTTTGCCTCAGGGAGACCTAGGCAAGGTATTTTCTGAAGTACACACTCCTGGGTTTTATAACCTATATAAAAATGAAAAGTGAATAGCCTGTAGCACAGCAGAAAGAAGACAGATATTTGTTTGGGATAGACCAGGAGAGATTCTCCTGCCATTTAGCACAGATCTTCACATTCAATTTCAGTCCCATTATCTTTCTAAAATTCTTTCTCCTCCTTAGTGTTTTTCACTGACCCCTTTCTCTTCTCTGCAAAATGCTATACTCAGCTTTTCCAAATCTTTCTCAACTGGGTCAGCAGCTCTAAACCTCTACTGCCTCTGTGCTCTTGCCAATATGCCTTTAGTGATCTACGACTCCCAAACCAGGGCATTATGGGGCTGGAGAAGAAATGGAAGAGTAAATGCCAGCCTCTGCCACCTGGCAATTTCAAAGGCTACCAAATCCACGTCTGCTTACCAGACTCTCCGTAGTAAGCTCCGGCAAATCCTGGATGGTACAGCAAGGGTAATCCAGGACTGAGATGCTGCAAGATGCAGAGATAAGGACAGGCTTTAGGTAAAGGGCAATGGCAAGAAATGGCTACATCTGAAAGGGGAGGAGCTATTTCTCTCCAGCAGACTTCATCTATTTTCCAAATTGCTTAGTGACCCCAGCTGAAACTGAGGGTTCTGGTGCCAGGCAACTCCAGCTCCAGTCTCCTCTCCTCACAGTCATGAGAGGAACCAACAGAGTTCTTTCAGGCTGGCCCCCACGTGACAGATGCAAAAGAGAGCAGAAAGAGAGCCTCTGTAAAGCCACCTTCTCTTCCCTTCTTTAAAGGAATATGTAAACTTGTGTGCATTTGTGTTTCCGCATTTAAATGTATGCTTGTGTATATGTGTGAACATAATTGTGTTCCCAGAGATGCTACCCAAACTTATCCCACTTAGTAACAATCTGGATGTGAGGATGAAATGAAGACCTCTCCTGTGTCTCTTACCAGATGTTTCTGAAAGCCAGGAGCTCTGGGGATGATCACAGAAGCCACTCCTAAGGGAAGCTTGAGACAGAGGCAGCTTTCTGCAGCAGGGGCAGCCTTGTACCTTAAGAATGGTAATAGTGTCTGTCCCCAAAACCGACAGTGGAGGACTGCAAGGGAGCTGGAGGCTCTGCAGTGAGCCCAGGGAAGCAGGCATGAGTCAGTACGGGAAATAAGGCACCACATGATGACAGGCACATAGTCACTCAAAATGACAGTTCCTTTCTTTCCTCTTCTTGCTTCTTCATTGGTACAATGCAAAATTTAGACTAGCTAATCTCTAATGGTCCTTCTGTTTCCGACATTCCATGAGGTTTTAAACACCAATCTATCTGAACTAGTGCAGCTGGAAATGGATAGAGGATGTTGGCAAAGCAGGGGCTATGAAAAGAAGTATGGGATTCCTTGGATCTGTCTCCACATTTCGAAAGTCAAAACTTCTATCCAAGCAAAAGGTAACAATCTATTTGGCTAGAAATGTTTACCTTTGTCCATGAAACCCACAAAGATAACCTAGAGGAACCAGGGTAGGAGAAGAGAGGTCAGTGGATCTACCTATAATGTTGCTCATCATTTTAACTGAATCTACTAGATTCTCCAGGTTGCCAGTTCTGTACTGCTCCATTAGGATGAACATTCTTGGCTGGCTTATGCACTTATTTACCCACCTCCCACCGACAAAGCCCTATGGCAAAGTAGGTGCTCCTGACCAGGAAACGGGGGTGGGAAATCAAAGACAGAATCGTTCCAATCTTAGTGAACTGAAATCTAGACAAAGGGGGCATAAAATAAAGTTACAAGTTTTTAGAATATCTAGACTGTAAGAGCCATGAGGACACTGTGCAATAACGAGGTGAGGGTGCTCCAAGTTCTCAGGGATCATCCAACAGTAAAGGTTACAGGTGGTGCACAGAGGATCTTATCCAGGCCAACCTTACAGTGTAGTATGGCACTCTTCCAACTCCAAATCGAACCCACTGGATACCTATTGGATTGTCTGCCCCTCCTCCCCCACCACAGATCCATGGGTGCAGGGGGCACCATTTAGTTCCTGAACCCCACTCCTACAGCCATAGTTGATTGATCCAGGGGTGGACCTCTAACCCTGTGAATGTGGAACAGGGATTGAGAGCCAATTCAGTCTCTGAAGTAGCATTGGGCTTATGTGGGCATATTTCACCAAGTGGCCTGGGAAGCAGACAAAGCTATTTTTCAGTGAGAGGAAACTGGAGTGGAGGTATAGAGACTTAGTGTCCACAGATGGAGGTGGAGGGCTTCCTGGGCTCCCTACACTACAAACCAACGCTGAGGCCCAGAGCTGCATTCCTGTCCTAAGTTCCTCAAGATGATATACCTCCCATTTTCTTCTAACAAATTCCCCATTCTGTGTGAGCCAGGTCCAGCTGGTTTCAGTTACTTATAACGAAGAGGGTTGACTGATGCACACAGGTGCCTTCATGAAGTTGGGGTTCTTACCCAGCCCGACCCATACTTTCATTTTCCCTGGTAACCCAACTAGCATGTCCTAAGTGCCATTTTTAAGGGGCACAAGTCTCTCTGTAGTTAGGAAAAAACCTATTCTCCAATGCTTCCCCCAAATAAGAAAAGTATGTAAAGTATTCTCATATATGTTTATCTTAACTAATGCTTACAAAAGCTCTATGATAGAGTCAGAGGAGGTATTATTCTCATTTTATTTTTTTTTAATTTTATTTTATTATTTTTTTTTTGTGAGAAAGATTAGCCATGAGCTAACATCTGATGCCAGTCCTCCTCTTTTTTTGCTGAGGAAGATTGGCCCTGGGCTAACATCCGTGCCTTTCTTCCTCTACTTTATATAGGATGCCGCCACAGCATGGCTTGACAAGTGGTGTGTTGGTGTGCACCCGGGATCCGAACCTGCGTACCCTGGGCCGCCGAAGCAGAGCGTGAGCACTTAACCACTACGCCACCGTGCCAGCCCCTATTATTCTCATTTTAAAGATGAAAATACTGTGGCTCAGAGAAATAAAGTGTCTTACTTGAGATTACATAACTAACAAATGGCAGATCGAGGTCAGAAATCCAGGTCCCACAACTTCAGTTTCTGTGTGTGTGTATTTTAAACTACAAATAGGTAGGCTGCCTCTCCATGGTAGAATTTCAGGCAGTACTGATAGACTGGTGAGGCAATATCTCCTAGCCCCTTTCCAGTCACCCCAAGTATCAGATCAGCCTTCTTACTTCTACTTTAGGAACTTTGCCTCTGGTAAAGCACTTCTGATAAACTCTGATTAACATGCTTCTAGTTCTCATAGAAGTAGCAAACTAAGGAATAAGAATCGACTCTAACCCCTCAAGTCCCCACTTGGCTGCAGGAGTGGAAATCAATTTGTATTCAGAGCAACTGTGATCAGAAAGCAATTTGTGTTTTGATCCTGCCTCTGCTGCTTGCTTAAAGGGTCTCACTAGTATGTTAATCTTGAGTAAGTCAATTAACTTCTCTGAATCTGTTTCCTAATTGGTAAAATGAGAATAAAACTGTTGTAATACCTCTTCACACTGCTGAGGAGATTAAATGAAATAATGGATGTTAAAATGCTGTATTTTTTTAAACTACAAATTGATTTATCTAAGTAAGGGTCTATTATTTACCTTCAGTTACAAATTCTGTAAACACTTTACAGTTTACAAAGTAGTATAATTGATCCAACTTATGATTTTTACTAAGATCAGGGCTGGCCAGACAAGCAAGCTGTTTTACAAAAAACATCTTCTGGATCCTTCTGCCATATGAAGAAAATGTCATTGTTGCAGTTTCATTTGAGTCATGACATTTTTCAGTTTTCAAAACTATTAAAATACAAATACCTCTGTGAAGAGGCAAAAACCATATACCCCATCAGCTACCACTTCAAGGAAATTAAATTTAACAGCGACAGCTCTAAGATAGCAGGGACTAGGGACACCAGGAGAACTGAAAGGCTCGGAGATGACGTAATTTTCTCAACCATCCCAAAATAGCCCTTTGAAATAAACCTGTCCAGAGTCCATACCTGTTTTTGGCAGTGATGTAGGACAAGATATTTTGATTGAAGAACTTCAGGATCAATGGAATGCAGTTGGCAAATACCAAATGTTGTGATACATATTCAAACTGAATTAAAAGATCAAAGCAGAAAGGGCTGCTTATTTGGGGAAGAACAGGAGGTATGTATGAAAAAAAGAGAGGCAAGTACAAATTAATATCCATTCCTAGGAATGTCCACTGTCCACTTGGGGTATCAGTCTTCCTGTCTGGGAAGTGAGGAGAATCATCTTCATCAGCCCATCCTACATGGAGGGGGACAAAGGGCAGTGTGTGTATGTTGCAAGTGCCTGACCAAAAGCACAAAACAAACAAGCCAGAAAGAAAATCCCACTCCAGATAAACAGAAAGAATTGCTGTGAGATTTGTTCCTAAGCTCAACAGGAAAGGAAGGCTCCCTGAGGGAGTTGTCTTCCATACCAAACCTCTGGCTCATAGTGTTTCAACTGTGATTGATGTCGAAGAACAGGTGCAGCCTACTCCCGGCAACTGCTGGCATCACTCAGTCAGGATAGATATGGCACACAGTAACCAAATCAACCTCTGAAATGTGGGCTCCAGTGCGAGTCTGTCTGGTTCACTGTATTATCTCTCATACTTAGAATAACAGTATTTTAATGAATGAATCAACAATAGCCCTGCAGTCAACAGATACTGCACTGAGAATGAGTCCAAGATCTCTTTGATGGGCTAAACACCAGAACATAGGGGCTTCATTTTGCTCTCTCGAATTTGGATGGGGTTTGTGTCCAGAAAGACCTAGTGATGCAGTGTCATGGAGTTGTGTCACCTGAATTTTGCCCCTGATACACTGAGGAGCATCAGACACAGTTTGTCTCTAGATTCAGAACCTAGACTCCTGGGACAGTACAGAAACTGGGGTGAAAAAGCAGAAAATTGTGGTGTTTTAAATCCCTTAGCTCTTCCTGTAGCCATGGCAGTGAGCTAAGCTGTCCTCTGCCCCTGGGTGTGTGGTTAGAGGTGGGGAGTCAGCTTGTGCTGCCCATTTCTCTCTTCTGCTCAAATATTTTCTCCCTGGCAGCTGACCCAGGGTATTTTCCAAAGCCCCAGATAGAGGAGCCAATACATACCCACTATCAGATGATGGAAAACATTTTTCAGTTTGAAACGTGTCTGTAGTCTTGCCAGGATTCACTGACACTGACACACACTAGCACGGCCCATCAAGCCACCCATCTGTCTGGCTGTTGATCCACATACTGCCCACCAAGAGAAGCAGACAGAAACACACATCCACAGGTCTCTGTTCTTTCTACTAGGAACACTATCTCCCACCCACTCCTACTCCTCCCAGCCCTGCTGCTGCTCAGCAAACACTGGCAGAAGAAGTGTGAGTGCCCAGGACACACCCAAAGATGTCTCTGAATGAACTAAAGTGAAAAAGTACCCTGGTTGTATAATCAAACCTGCCATGGGCACAGACAGTGCAGGGGCCTCCCTGCACTCTAAGGACCTGCTCTTCCACCAGCAAGCTTGGTTCTGACTTCTTAGCAGGAAACTGGGACAGAGCCTCTGTGCAGGAATGAGAAGCCTTGCTCTCCTCCCCATGGTCTCACCACAGAGACCATCTCTTCACTGCCCCCATCTTCCCTTATATCTTGGAAATGCTCACAGCACCAAGTCCAAACTCATTAGCATGGCAACCAATGCCTTCCTAGGAAGCAGGTACTTAACCTTTCTTAGCCTCAGTTTCCTCAGCTATAAAACAGGGATAAAATAAGACCTACCTTGCAGGGTTGAGAGAATTAAATGAGATCCCACATGAACTTAACAGAGTGCCAGGCACATTATAAGTACCCACTAACTGTGTGCTATTATACATATTATGATTTGCTCCCTGCCATCCTCTCCAGCTTCATGTATCACTAGACCTCCCCATCTCCCCCAACCCCAGGCAGAACTCCAGCAACATTTAATCACTTTCCAAAGATACTTTGCTCTCTCCCCTCTGGACTTTCACAAATTAGCTTTTCTGCTTGAAATGCTTCTGTCCTTCTTCCCTGATAACTCGGATACCCTGGCTAACATCTGGTTCTTTAGGACTCAGGTTACAAGTCACCTCTTCTCCACCTCAGGTTGGATTAGGTGTTTCCATAGCAGCCAATGTTTACCTGTATCACAGAACTTATCACTCCATAATTGGCTATTTATATATCCACATCCTTTACAAGACTTCAAACCCCTTAAGAGCCAGAACTGTGCCTTATTCAGAATTATATCTCAAATGTTAGAAAAGTGCCTCACATACAGAAAAGTATGCTCAACATACTTTTTTTCTCCTGTTTTTTTGTGGAATGCTTGAATCCTGTCTTCCATTGCTTCAAATCTGGCTAGGTGTATACCCAAGAAGCTAGGGATTCCTACCCACAACCCTTGAATAATGTTCAAAGGACACAGACATCTGTACCTTTCCATGATAGTTCCTCGCATCCCACTCCATACCTCACCCCAAACTTGAGCAACAGGTATCTGGATTCCCTAAGAGGCAAAGAAGGGGCTGCAAGATGCTCAGCTGAACTACAAAGACCCTTGCATCCTTCCTTTGGGAGACAGGGCCTGGAGAACACCTGAGACCTGTGGAGAAGTGCTCCTAGCTGCTCACCTGGTAGATATGGTTCAGTTTGAAATGTTTGAGGAGTAGCAGGAGCAGGGCAGAGATACTCTTCACAATGATCTCCTTGTGCCTGTTCACATCGATACCCAACTTCATGCTCTGAAGAACAGTGATGCTACAACGGGGAGAGAGGAGTCAGTGCTTGAGAGAGGCTTACAAGGACCCAGGTATTTGGGTCAGATACAGTATATACAAGAGAGCCAGAACTTGGGAAACTTGAACTTATGTATTAGGGAAACCTCCAGAGTTCCCACTTACGAGCCTGACTGCAGAGAAGCTCCTCTGATCTCTTTGCTTCTCTCTCTCCTTTGGCAAGCTCAGCACTCGGCAACGTCCACCCACATACCCATGCAGCCCATCACTAGTACTGATGTGGCCCTCCAGACCCTCATTTCTGAGCTAAAAAGAGCACAGCAGAGAGCACTGCAGTGGAAAGGGGCTACTGGTCGGGGACGGGACATCTCTTTGGAGACAATCCCTGTAATTGTTAACAAGGTGGGGTGAGGACTAGAGAGACCCTGCAGACAAGACAGCTAGTATTCAGCAGCTGCCCCAGCTGAAGCACTCACGGCATCTCCTCAGGCAGGACATCTGCCAGGATATTGATAGAGTCTGTCTTAGCCTTGGAGGTGGGGGCTGCAGCCAGCAGAATCTTAAGCAGAGCAATCTGGGAAGTAGAAAATGAGGAAATCCATCCCTGTCCGCCCCATTCAACAAGGCTATTCTTCCACACCTCAACAGCTCTATGAGCAGTGTTTTAAAGCCTTCCTCTAAGCTCTTCCCTCAATGACCTGTGAGGCTAAGAAGCCAGAGGAGCTTATAGGCTGTTCTGCCTCAAGAATGCTCTTTCCAAAGAGGAGGATGGAAGGAGCAAAGTGAGAGAGGCAATGTCTAGAAATAAGGTGGGAGGTATAAGCAAGATCTCACTTCCCCCACCCTTTTCCTTCCTCTAACCCTAATCATCAGCATCCTCACCCCTCTCAGCCTGAGGCTATCTAGGACATGGCAGACCTCAGAGCAACTAGGGTACTTACTTAGAAGGAGGGTCCCCAATGCATCCTGCAGGGATCCCACCTTATTCTCCACCCTTCCCAAAGAAGGACTTGAGAATACAGCCAAGTCCTCCTTCCTCCCAGAGAAGCCCTGAGGAAAGCTCAGAATTCTAATGTGTTAGAGAATGCCTTGCCTGAGAGGCTAAGGCTCAGGAAACAAGCTCAAATGATGGACAGCTCAGCTTGAAATGGCTCTCAGCAGCCTGTTCCTTGCAGCAGAGAAGGGCAGCTCTGGCCCAGCTATCTCCTTACCATGTACTGGGGGAGGCTATACAGCATGCCCTGGTAGAGGATTTCACATGGCGTCTCTGGTACCACCTCTTCCCCCTATGGCAGGAAACACACAGTTTGTCCAGACCATTTTCCAGTTGACCAGAGGCTACGTTTTCTTGGTTATGAAGGGTGGCATGAAAAGAGCACTGAGCTGGGAATCAGATCTAGGTTCCTATCCTAGCTGTGCTGACTCATTGTATGACCTTGGGTGAGTTATTTTCCCTCTCTGGGTCCTACTTTCACGCTCTATAGGATCAGTGGGCTGGTCTGGATTACCTCTGAGGGCTCTTCCCTGACAATCTATGATTTTGGTTTTCCTATTATCTGGAATCAATCTAGAAATCTTCTTGGCATGTCACATGCTGAATCAGGAGTCAGAACTCCCACCTAAGTTGGCTCAGACCACTGCTTTGCTGAACACACATGGTCTTAACTCAGGCTGCAAGTACGCCTGGGACACTGGAACAGATACCTCACATAGAGGCACTTCCCATGGTGTCAATCTGAGGCCATCCGAGAACTCTGGAATGCTCTGAAGCCAGGAAGGAGAGGTAGGTAACTCAATAGAAAGGGTTAATAAGGGAGCTGAATAACCTGTGGCTGGGGAGACAGACAGGAGTATTAGGAGGTAAGCTTTTAGATGGAAACTATTTTCTTTTCTTCTCTATGAGCCCCTACAACAACCCTTCCTCCTTTCTGACCAGCCCCCTCATGCACAACTCTCTTTGCCCTTTTGATGACTCCATCTATGCCTTTTATCAGAGTGGGGAGACACGGGCCTCCGGTGCTCAAGAGGCTACTCAGGCCACAGTCATCCTTGGCCAATGCAGTCTTTCCTCCCCCAAGGTTCCTCTGTTACGGGGCAATGGTCATTGCCATGAGACCCTGAGGCAAGAAGGAGTAACAAGGCCCCTTCCATCCCTCACAACTCAGCTGCTGCTTAAAGACACAAGACTTGGACACAAGTCTTAAATGGGTGTTCAATAAACCCTGGCAATCTTGCACGTTTGCCTTCCTGCTCTCCAAAAGGCCTATTTCACACCTTCTCCTCTCTCCTCAAACCAAACCCCTTGCCCCACAGCCCCTCAACAGTTGCTGACCCTGCCTCATACTTTTTAGAAAAAACAGAAGCAATCAGACAGACACACCCTCATCTTCTCAATACCAATTCTACCAGAGAGTCTCCACCTTCTTTCTTGACATGAAGGATGAACAGCCTGTGCTCTTATCAAAGGCCAACCCTCCATTTGTGCTTAGGCTTTCACATCCTTTTGCTTTGTCGAATGCACCAGTTCTGTAATTATCTCCTCTCCCCTTAATCATCTCTTTTAGGACATAAACATGCTCTAGTACCTCCTAGCTATAAAACACTTTCCCTTGACCCCACACACTTTCCCTTGACCCCACATCCTCCTTCAGCTACCATAACCCATTTCTATCCTCCTCTTCGCAACAAAACTTCTGTTGTCTATGTTGACTGTCTACCTCCTTTCTTTACCTTCCTTTTTCAACACATTGCAACTAGGCTTCTAGCCCCACCACTTCACTTGAGGTTGCTCTTATCAAGGTCACCAGTTACTTCATGTTGCCAAATCCAATGGGCACCTCGAGTCTTACCATGCTCCATTTATCAGCAGCATTTGACACAGCTGATCATTCTCTTCTTGACAGAATTTTTCTTATCTTTTACATATCACAATATCCTGGATTTCCTCCCACCTCACTGAGTGTTTTTCTTACTCTTCTTTTCTGGCTCCTTTCCTAACTCATCCTACCCTTAACATATTGGTGTGCCCCAGGGCTTTGTCCTGGGTTCCATCCTCTTTTCTATTTCTACTCTCTCCCTGGGTTATCTCAGCCAGTTCTACGGCTTTTAACACTGTCCATAAGTCAACAGCTCCCAAATTTATTTCTCTAGGCTAGTCTTCTCTCTAGAACTCTAGACCTATATATCTCATTGCTTGGCTGCTCCACATGGATGTCTAATAGACATCTAAAACTGAGTATGACCAAAACAGAACTCTTGGTAAAACAGAACTCCCCATCTTGGCAAACAGTACTTATTCTTAATTCCTCTCTTTGCCTCTCTATCCACCTCCAATTGAACGGCAAGTCTTGTCAGCTACAGCTCCAAAATATAACCCAAACTCATCCACTTTTCACTATCTCCACAATTACTATCCCAGTCCACATCACCATCATCTCTCACCTTGATTATTTTAAGAGCTTTCTAACTGATTTCCCTGCTTCTATTCTTTCCTGGTCTAGTCTTTACACAGCAGCCAATGGTTTCTTAAAAGATAAATCAGATCATGGTCACTCTCCTGTTTAAAATCTCCAACGCTTCCCTTTGTACTGTGAAACAACTTCAAGCTTCCTATCTTTGCTTACAGGTCCTGCATAAAGTGGCTCCAGGCCACCTCCCTGACTCCATCTCATACAACCCCACCTCTTGCCCCTGTGCTCCAGCCACAGGCCTTCGTTCACTACCTCTAACACTCTGAGCCTGCTCTCACCTTGTTAAGGCTGTTCCCTCTGCTTGGAATGCTCTTTCCCCTGATGTTCCTATGGCCAGCTCCTTCTTGTACCTGACATCTTAGCTTAATTCTCATCTTCTCAGAGGTCTACCTATCCTGAGTGCTCAATCTAAAGTAGTCTACTACATGATAGATGCTGCTAACTCATCCCGTTTAAATTTTCTTCATTGTATCTCCCATTATCTAATGGTCTTCTTGTTTCCTTAATTATTCATTTATCATCTTTTTTCTCTAACTTTAATGTATCATGAAAGTAGGGACCTTGCCTTGCCTGGCACACAGTTAGAGCCCAAAAGCATGCACACATGCTCTGTGACAGCACTGAAGACAGATTTCCTCCTGCCCTCCTGTGTAGGACCCCCCTGGCTCACCAAAGACATGGGGCACTTCTCCAGCTCCTCCTCATTCTTGATCTGAACATCTGCGATGGAGATGTACTTGTGCTGGTAAAGATAAGATATCAACAAGGGGCTGAGGGCCTCAATCACATGTGTACCAGCCTCTTGATTAACTTCCCCAATGACACGGAAATGTCCTGTTTATGGGTCTGTCGCCCCAAATAGACCATGAACTCTTTAAAAGCAGGAGTCTTATTCACTTTTGCATCATTAATACCGAGCAAAGTGCTTCATGTACAGTGTTTCTGTTTATTCCATATTTGTTGAAGAGCAGCAAATACCTAAGCATTTACCTTCAACCAAAGTGCAAGAGGAAGCCAAGATCAGGCCCTTGCCTCTGGACCACTGCCTTGAGAGTTTTGCTGCATGTGTGTGCTATGTGTGCATGGAGTGATGATGACAGGGTTGGGGAGAGTTCAAGATCTGTGCAAGAGATGACTACTCTTATTCTTTGTGTTCACAAACACTTTGGATGTAGAGCAGACTGCTACTCAATCTTGGGCCTTTGGAAGTTCGTGGCACTATAGGTAGAGGGAAGTGAGAGGAAAGGAAGTGAGGAGTGGGAAGAGAGAGGAAAGAGTGGGAGGAGGCAAAAGGAATGCGAGGAAAAAGGTAAGACATTTTCATCTATCTGAATGTAGGAAACTGGGGAAGTAGGGAGAGATCTGATTTTTTCCTCTTTGGCCAAAATGCCTGCAGGGGAAATATAGAATAATAAATTCAGAATGTGTCTGTAAAAGAGCCCTAGCCAATACCCAGGACCCCGGTAATCTAACTTGCCTTGATGGTTCCCTATCCCTGAAGATTGAGAGCCCACCCTGGTCACCTGCTTTAGGGTCTTCACACTCTCGTGGATTGGCCTGGGTAATCCAACCAAGGTATCTGTGTCCCTGTGAAACATAAAACACACCAGATCATAAGCATCAAAAGTATAGAGAACTACTGATACCCCCTGGAGTTACATGGACCATGCCACTTTCAACATCTGGTATCCTGGATCTTTTTCTGCAAGCTTCTCGGTCCTCCATTATTGCTTCAGGACACAAAAAGAACAATGGTACAGAAGTGTTCCTGAAAATTAGAATTTCTGTATAGTCATTTGGGGACTCACTTTGGGAGTGGTAGGTTTCTACTTAAAAGGGCATGTAGCCCAACGACACTTTTGACAGTGAAATATCAGTAACAATGCCTTCTCAGGTTTTATAGAGGCCAGTGGGAAGGATTCATGAGGCTGGGAAAATGGAGGAAGACTGGATCTGTTCTGACCGTGTTGCTTCTTCACAGAATTCTGGCCTATTAGAGCAGGATGGGCCCCTAGGGACCATCTAATCCAAAACTCTCATGAGAAAACTGAAGCCCAAGAAGGAAATGACTTATTGCTCAAGGTCCTACACCTGACGAAGAACACAAAAGGAAACTGGAAGGAAAAATTCCATGGCAGTAGTGGTCCCTGGGAGTTGCCCATGGCCTAGTGGCTCTAGGTTGCATCATGACTACAGGCAACATTTCTGATTCCAAGCGACCTGCTCCTCTGGCCTCCTAAAAACCACTTTATAGCCAGTTCTGACCATTCAGTCACTTACTGCCCCAGAGTGAATCCGATGAACTTGTTCCTGCTCATCTCCAAGAAGTGTTCAATGTCCTTCTGTCTGAGAGGATGGTGGACAGACAAATCCCAGAAAAGGAAAGAAAAGAAAACCTTCAGACAGAGAACCTTTCTGGGCTCCTACCCCTCCGATTGGAGGATTAGAAGCAGTGGGGGAAGACAGCAGCCAACAGAGGGAACTTCAAACCCAGCTATTCTGACTTCTAGCCCAGCTTGTTAAGACTTGAATACATAAACCACCCCACCCTGGGCCTTCAGTGATTGTAACCTCAAAGCTCAGGCCCCTGGTGTTATCAAACCTACCTGACCTTTGGGGCCCAGGGCAGGCCCTTGGGAAAGGCCACCCGTTCAGCAGAGAGTAGGGCCTGTGAGGGTGGAGGTGGCACCAAAGGGTCCTGCTCCAGTAGGTCTAACTCTCCATCCAAAGTTCGTTCTCCATCGCCAGCAGACTCCTCTTCTTCCTCTGTGGCTGGTTCCTCAGTCTTAAAGAGATCTCTTTCGTTGTAGATGTCCAGGCTGTCCTGCTTAGTGAGGAGTTGCTGGGGGGAGGGGCGGGGTGGGAGGTGCGGAGAGAAGGTGTGCAGAGATCTCACCCTGAGCTTCCCTGTCTGAGGCCACCCTCTACCCACAGGCTGCTAGACTTCAAGAAACATGGAGTAACAACCTAGCTCTTGTGAGAATATTCCCTTCCCCACCTCAACCCTAGTGTCCCCACCAAGCCCAATTCCAGGAAAAGCAGCTCTCAGGCAACCATGCCAATGATCAGGGAACAGATGACAGATAATCCCAAAGTCATAGTTACTTAACTTTTAGAAAGCACTGATGCCTCTTTTTTTTGCCAGCACTTTCCTTCCTAATTATGCTCTGCTTAGGTGAACATTCAATTAGTGTGCCTTCTATGAGAATACACCAGCTGGCTGACTGAGGAAGAGGAGGACAGAAGCTTGCTGCTAGGCAGAGGGAAGCAAGTTTGGAATTTTAAATCTTGTTGCAGAAAAAAAAAAGACTGGACAGAAATAAGCCAAAAAGTTAACAGTGACTGCCTTTAGTTGTTAAGCTTGTGGGTGATTTTTTTTCTCCCTTCTTCACATTTTTATATTTGTTTCCAAATTTTCTATAATGAGTAAGCATTACTTTATAAAACAAAAAATAAAGGTTAAAAAAATCACATTGCAGATTATGTAGACTAGATTACTGAGTGTGACTATTTGGTCCTGCCACCTATAGTTGGGGAACTCAGGTAGCTCAGGCTGGTGAGTTTGTGGCAGCACGGTCACGTCTCAGTGCAACTTGTCATTCTGACCTTTTCAGGGATGCAGACTATACCTAGAACCCTAACCAACCACCTCTGGTTCCAGGGCCAGACAAAAGCATGGCTGGCTCAGAGTAAAACTTCTTGCTGCCAAGAAATGATCAAGTGCCTCACTGAAGGCACATGGATTTGCTGGGAGCCCTGTTCAGGTGCTCTGGGTCCCTATCGCCAGGATTATACCCTAACTGTTGTTCAGGATGCTAGGGAACTCCAGGCACTAAGCCAGTGACCCTGTAGCAAGATATAGATTATGATGTGATATCACAATGTAACATCACGATAGCCCAGCAGCCCAGTCAGGGCTGGGGGACAGAGGCCATAGTGTAGACTCCAAGGTTTCAGTTTGGTCACAGGGCCAACCAGGGGTAGGACGAGCTGGGTCATTTTACTGCCCTTTCCTACCATATCCAGAGTAGCTTAGAATCTTGATTTCTGGCCAGTCAGTGTCACAATACCACTGTCTGATTTAGTCCATACCCTTCGAGAACCGCGGCGGCCTCGCAGCTTAGAGGGTAGTGGTGCCAGCTGTGACTCCCCCAGGTCAAGAGTGTAAGAGGGTGGAGAGGCGGCACGCATGCTCTTCACCACCTGGATACTGTCCTCAGCCAGTGGAGGCAGGCCCAATTCTGCTCGCTTCTGTACTTTGAGAGCCTGCAGATGCTCAAATCCACCGAGTGTAAACTAAAGGTTAAATGGAAAAAGGGCAGAAAAGAGAGAGGAAGGGAGGGAAGTCAGAGAGAGCAAGGTCCGGGAAACACGGATAGAGAGGAAGAGCCACCACCTCCAGTCCCCTGGGACCCCCTTCTTAATTAAGAAGTAATAAAACAGGAAGGGGTAAATGTGTTTACTATCCTCAGTCTGAGGAGCTCAGGGGTCTGGATAAAGCATTATTTACTGACTCAGGACTGGAAACGTCACCAGAAATCAGGAAAGGGACTTTTGGGGGCCTCCACTGAAAAAGCAGGAAACTGTGTCCCCTTTTTAAGGAGTACATCCAGATGCTATAAACCCCCAGAATCACTCAATTTCCTCTGTAGTCAAGAGGTAGTTCCCCTATGAGGTCTGCCCTGGAGGGTATGTTGTTCAGCCAGTCCTGTGGGGTGGGAGCCAGAGATGAAGGATCAGATTGAATAATTAGTAACAACTGCAACCAAACACTTACAAGGACTTAGTTTTTTTAAAGCAAATCCTCTGTTTATCCAGATGGAGGGCAGGCACTAATCCCCACATTTTATAGCTAGAGAAGTTGAGGCACGGAGAGTTGCCCAACGTTCAGTGGTATCAGCAAAGGCCAGACTCTCAGCCAGTACTCCCTTCTGTGAAATGTCAGCTCTATCAGGGTAAGGGGCAATGACACCCCAACTCACAGAGTGGCATCCCCCGCCAGTCCAACAGAAACAGGTAATCTGCTCTGACACAGAACATCTGATTTCTCTAGAATAGCCTTGTTGCCCCTCCATTGGCTAATAGCTGCCCTATGCTTCCGCTTAGCTCCAGCCTCCTGAAATCAGACTAGAAGAAACTGAGGTGGCAGAGGGCACTTCTGATCTGATGAGATGGGAGCAGGGAGAATCAACCACTCACCATGACTACCTTCCAGAGCAGAAGCAAGACCTTTTTTATGGGAAAGTGGGGAGCCAGGCCACTGCAGAACTTGGTAACCATGGAGAAAAGCAGAAGGGCAAAAGGCTCCTCATTATGCACGGAAAAGCCTGGGGGGTGTGGAGAGAGGCAAGTGAGAAAGTGAGGATGAGGTAGCTGAAACCCTGCCCCTGTAACCCTGATTCTGGACACACTGAGAAAGGCACTCACCTCCCCCGAAGAATTTGAGTACTTGGTCCTTAGAAGGAGGCTTAGAGAGCCCCCAGAGGGAAGCCTCTCAAGGGTAGGAAGGGAGGCCATGGAGGTAAAATGGCTTAGCTCCCAAAGCTTGGGAGTGGATGCCAAACTACAAATAACAGTAATAAAGATGTAATAAAGATACTTTATTACCGAAGGACTCAATGCATTTTGTGGATCACAACTCAGTTTCCCACATCAACGAATATATTTTAAAAATCACATAGGCCTTCATATCTTATCCCTGTCTGATGACAACACCAACTTATATTTTCAAGGTGATTCAACTCATTTTTTCATGTGGAATTTGTGATGGAATGAGAAAGGGATGGCTATCCCCATTTAAACCAAGGAAACAAAAGGATAGAGAAGACATATGACTGGTCCTAGTCCATAGATACAGGGGCAATCAAGCCAGGCCCTCATGCCTGCCATATAGTAACTCTGTCCTAAAAGAAAAGATATTAATTCTAAAAAAAAAAGAGAAAGTCTGTCTGTCTCTCCTAGGCAGATGCCATACTTCCTCTCCACCATCAGCACCCCAATCCCCACTCTTTCTTAGATGCCCCTTCTTACTCAATTCACTGCGGAAGGTCTCCCGGGCTGTCCTCCACCCGCAGGAGTCTGTCTCCCGCTCCAGGCGGATATTTTCCACCATGAGGTACATGACACTCAGCAGCACCCTGGGGTTATAGAAGGGTCACAAGAAGTTCCTAAGGCAGCTCCCAGGCTGTAGTCAGAGACCTCAGGGATGGTCTCTGTGGGAGCCCACCCTAGTGGAATTAGCAACTTCTAGTGGTCTGGGTGCATCATGATTTGGGCAAAGGGTAACCCACTGCTAACCATCCCCTGTTCCAATCCCATGGCCAACCCCACTCACCGGAGCTCTGTGCTATCAGCAATGGAGATGGCTGGTTTCCGAAGAGCACTGCTACAGGCCTGGCTGTTGCTGCCACAGGGAGGAGGGAAAGAATGGGAACCCATAAGGCCTCTTTACTCCCTGTGTTTCCACTTATCACACACACAAATACGAGTACCCGCCATTCCCTGGCTAGGTAGCTATAGAGAAATTGGTCCAAGGTAAAGGAGCCCATAGAATTCCTCTGTCACCTCAGCAAACCCTTATCTGTGGTGAAGACAGGCAAGGGCAGAGTGATATAACTCTGTGATGTAAACTCCTCTTGTAATCCCCACTGTGCCTAACACTGTGCTAGACACAAAAGAGATGTTAAGCAATACTTGATGAATAATAAACAGAATTCACCCTATCTAAAACTCCTGGGTGATAGACATGAGACAAAATGAGGGGTCACTATAGTGGTAGCAGCAGATAAGGCCACCTCTAGAGCTACAACCCATGACGGAAAGAATTGGGCACAGTGACAGGAATTGGTCCTGTCCCTCTTGGGTCATGTTCTCAGGCAGAACAGTTTCCCTCATAGATTCCAGAGTTAGGCTGAGCTGAGGTGTTTGGATAAAAAGGGAACCCACCCAGCATAGGCCCCTGAAGCCCAGGATTGAAGCTGCAAGTGGGACAGAAGCTGTTGCTGAGCTCAACCTCAGGCAGGAGGACAGAATATCAAAGAGCATGGCTAGATGGAGGGGAACTGTCAGTGAGCTTTGGCCTGAGGTGTGAATAGACCCAGCTCCCACAGAGGTCTCTAGTGAGGAACCAGCATAGGACATGAGGTACCCTTCAAGGAAGGGGCTGTCTAGGCCAGCCCTCCCCTAAGGCTTCTCACTCGATTTCCATGTGGAGTAGCTCCAGGAAGGCCGAGAAGGTCCCCATCTGATAGAGCAGGAAGCAGTTGTACCTGGACCAGTGTAGCACATCGACCTCTGAATCACATTCCCCAAAAGTGCCTAAAGGACCAGACAGTGCCATAAGGGTTGAGGGATAGGGGAATATCCTGGTTCCTTCCACCCTGCCCCAGGATCTTAAGATTATCTTCCAACACCCTGCCCAATAATTAAGCTGACAAAGGTAGGGCAAGGGCTTCCCAGAACTTCCTGGAATGAGGTAGGGGAGATGAGAGGCAGTCTCCAGGTTAGGTCCAACGTGCTCGTCGCTGGCTTGTCTTAAGTTTGAGTTCCCTGAGAAGCAGATCTAGGAGATAAGGATTCAAGGGCAAGTAGTTTATTTGGGAATTGATCCCAGGAACCATCAGTAAAGATGTGGGGAAGTGAGACAGGAAAGAGAAGGCAGCCAAGAGTTCAATCCCAGGTTGGTGGGAAGCTCTGGGAAACAGTATAAAACACACAACTCAGAATCATCCCATCCAAGACGGGTGTGGTAGTTGGGCTACTCATCCACTAATTCCTATCGTCACTGATGAGTGCTGCTTGACTAGGGAAGCACATTAATTCCCTAGCACTTCCTGGCTGCCCTATGTGGGCTGCAGAGAAAGCCCTTAGGCAAAAAGATGAAGGTACAGGTAGTTGGAAGTTGGTCAGAGTGCCAGTACCAAGAGACATGGTTGGGCACTGACTTGTTTGCTATAGTCTTCCCTTCACCCAATGTCCACTCTTTCCTCTCCCTTTATGATTTTCTTTTACAGTTTTTTAGCTCCTGACTAGTTGGTTCTGCCAACAGTCCTCTTACTTATGGTCTCAGGGCTTATTTTTACTATTCTAGCTAGGATATCTTATTTCTCTTTCCAACACCTGGTTAATAGGTCTCTTCTGGGAAGCTTTCCTCAATTAATCTCATTGAGTTCTGATCATCTCCAAATTATTCACAGCATCCACTCCTTTTACTCTGTTGGCTTGAACCTTCTGAATACCAACAGGAAACAACGCAGAGGGTCCATGTGTGAACCTGTGGCACCCCCCTGCCTCCCCTCAGTGTCAGGGCGAGGCCACAGCTGATGAAAGAAGCCTTCAAGCTCAGCTGGTGGTATATCGTCAGCTCTGGCGCATTGACCCTCTTGCTAGTCTCCACATATGATTACAGCCCAGGTTAAGGAAAAAGGAACCCTATAAGAAATCCTGGCATGCCTGGTAAGATAAAGACTGATTCCAAGGGATCCAGAACAGTACCCACCACCATCTCCTTATCTTCCTCATAAGCACTACGTTACTCTTGGCCTATGAGAAGATCTGTCCTTGAGAGGCAGGGACCTTGCTTTCCCAGCATGGCTTGCCCCATCCTAGTCTTTTTTTTTTTTTTTTTTGTGAGGAAGATCAGCCCTGAGCTAGCATCTATGCTAACCCTCCTCTTTTTTGCTGAGGAAGACCAGCTCTGAGCTAACATCTATTGCCAATCCTCCTCGTTTTTTTTTTCCTTCCCCCCAAAGCCCCAGTAGATAGTTGTACATCCTTCTAGTTGCTGTATGTGGGACGCAGCCTCAGCATGGGCAGAGAAGCGGTGCGTCGGTGCGCCCCTGGGATCCGAACCCGGGCCGCCAGTAGCAAAGCACGCGCACTTAACTGCTAAGCCATGGGGGTGGCCCAGCCTCATCCTAGTCTTGATAACACCATTTCTCTCACTAGTTTCCACCCCTCCCAAGTTGGCAAAGGTGGTCACTCACCTTGCGCCAAGTAGAGAACAGCCCGGGCCACCTTCAGTCGCCGATCCCTACTGACCACCTCCAGCCGGTCCAGGAGTCCCATCACATAGGTCTTCTGGGCATCTTCCTCCAACTCCAGCCACTCCTTGCCCTGCACTGGGGACAGAGGCCATATAGATCTAGTATCAGCTGCTGTCTCCCCTTCCTGGAAAGGCTCCTGATAGCATATCCACCTCTGATCTCAGCCCCCAACAAATTCTTCTCTTCAAAAGCTTTCCTTATTTAGCTGAGAAAGAATAAGGGATAGAAAAAGTAAAGGATCCAAAATATTTTGGCCCAAACCCACTCTGCAGCCTCATCTTCCTCCACATCCCCTCCATCTTCCATACACAGCCTATACTGTCCAATCTCTCTGCCTTTCCTCAAGGAGTTCCTTGTCTCCCTACATATCCAATTCCTATTCATCATTACATCATTAATTGAATGAAAATTCATCCTTCAATTTTCCAATAGAAAATTACCTCTTTCCCACTAATGCTCCAGCCAGAAGCTGTCTCCCCAAGATACTTTTTACTTCTCTTATTATGCTTATTACATTTTCCTCTTGGCCTCAGCTAGTTTAGTGATGCACACAGCTCCCCTCTGCTACCGGACTTTAATCTCTTTGAAGATACTGCAAATTCACCTTCATCCCTACCTCCTGCATCTCTGGCACAAAGCACGTACTCACCACACATTTGTTGAGTTGAAACTTGAATTACCACTAACCAAATAAGGAAACAGAGGTCTGAGAGGATCACAGTGTGGGCACATGAAATTATTATTAGATGCTATTGGGAGTGAGGCAGAGTTGGAGGCAGGGGTTGAACATTAAGGTCAAGGACTAGGCTAGACACAGGGTTCTACCAGGCAGTAGGGCACTTGCCCAACCCCACCTCCCTATCCCTTTGCTCTCTTGGCCCTTTACATCAGGGAAAGGGACCCAGCTCAGGCTTCTCTTGCTTCCACTCCATGGCCTCTCCACTTGAGGTATAGGAAACTCTGTGTCCCACATGCAAGAAGGGATAGAGAAGTTATACGGTTATGGAGAGGATGAAGAAGGATCATACTTTGTTTTAGGCTTTTTCTAGATCAGGTTGGGATATCATGGAGCGAAAAAGTATGTCTCTATGTATAAGGATCTGGGATCACCTTGAGTCTTGAAATCTTCTTCAAAGCACCTCCTGTTAGTGGTGAATTCCAGGTTTTCAGTGTAGCTATACAATTCTGTTGCAGGAAAGATAGGACAGAGTCATAAACATTCAGCAGACCCTTACGGAAGGGGCTTGGGGTGGAGAGGGTGGCATGAAAGTGCTAAAGCTTCCAACACATTCCTGTGTCCAAGTCAACTCAGAGCCAGCTTCCTCCCTTTCGGAGCAGTTAAAAATAGCCACTTGTGTTCCTGGGTGATTAAACCATCAAACCTGTCCTTCTCCTGCCAGCTGGCTGCTATAGCAGAGAAGTCAGACTTCGACATTTGGTGAGGCCCAGGAGGACAGTTGGAGCAGAGAGGGTTTAACATGATCATTCCTGTTTCTTAGGGTTGCAACCCCTTCTGCTTGTCAACCCAGACTGGGACTATCCTATCTCTAGAGAAGAGGAAGGCAACACAACTCCTGAAATTTAGAGGCAAGATTCTTGTGCTATTCAAGGAGTCAGGGTGAGGGCTGGAGTATGTGTTAGACAGCTCTTTGGAGCTAGTTCATTCTCTCCCTGCTGAGTTTCCTCGAAGGGTATAGAAGTTTAGGTTCCTGCCCATGGCCACCCAGGCAGAAGCAGCATCAAACCATGTAGAAGCAGCTATGGTTGCCAAAGGGCTGCCGGTAGCCCACAATAATCTAACTTCACTGACAGTAGCCTCTCAATACAAAATGCAGAGAGCTTATGAGAAATAAAAATGCCCTTTCACACACACACACACACACACACACACACACACACACTCCAGAACATCATACCAGTACCCTCATCTTACAGAGGATGAAGAACTGAAGTCAATAGGTGATAGAACAGATTTCCTCAAAACTCTGTTCCCTAACTGAGACCCTTGCTGGAAATTTAACTAGGTCACAAATAATTCACAAAGCAAGAGAAACTCACTTATGTTACAGCCAACTGTCTAATGGTTGAGAAACACCTTGTCTGGGAGCCAGGGCTTTTGAGTCTCGAGTTTCAGAATCCTGGAATGACCAGAAGCAAATCCCATCTCTGAATCTTAAATTCTTCATTCATTAGTGGGTAGCATGGATGCACATTTTTTAAGAGTACAAATCCAGTCAGAAAAGGGAGCAAGGCTCTTAGGTAGTAAAGTTTGTTTTTGTTTTTATTTTATTTTTAAATTTTAGATCATGAACTTTTATATACAGATAAATATAGAATACATATAAGACACCTGTGTATCTTCTACCCAGATTAAACAAACGTTAACACTTCTCATATTTGCTTCAGACATCTAAAGTCCCCTCTTCCTTCCCAGTCTATCTTATTCCCCTCTCTAGAGGTAACCACTACAATGAAATTGGTGTGTATGCTTCACATGCCTATTTTTATACTTTTACTACATATGTATGTGCCTGTAAACATATGATATTCTGTTTCAAAAGTTTTTATCCAAGCAGTATCATATTATATAAATTATTTTTTCTTAGAAACATTTTTTATTATATGTTTTTAAATAGTTTTCTACATGAAAAAGTGTGATCAACATATCCACAAAAAAAAATCCAGGGCTGGCCCAGTGGTGCAGCGGTTAAGTGTGCGCGTTCCGCTTCGGCAGCCTGAGGGTTCACAAGTTCAGATCCCGGGCGCCCACCGACGTACCGCTTGTCAAGCCATGCTGTGGTGGCGTCCCATATAAAGTGGAGGAAGATGGGCATGGATGTTAGCCCAGGGCCAATCTTCCTTGGCAAAAAGAGGAGGATTGGCATCTGATGTTAGCTCAGGGTTGACCTTCCTCACACACACACACACAAAAATCCATTCATTTAACTGACACTGTTCTCAATCAAGTATGTAACTAGACTTCCTAGAAACGACTTTTAGACTCGTGTGTTTAAGCAGTTTTTTGATATATGTATGAATTATTTTGTCACTGCTTTTCTCCCCTATGAACATTGTTTTTAATATTTATTGATATTGAAGCATATTGATATAGATCAATTATTTTAATGGCTCCACAGTAGCCTACTATACAGTACCCTACCATATTGATACACTACAGTTTATCCATTCTCTTATTAAGCTGCTTCAATTTTTCACAATGGCTGCAGTAAACATCTTTGTACATGTTTTCTTGTGCTCAAGCACTTCTTTAAAGTGTACATCTAGAATTGCTGGGTCATAATGTGTGCATCTTCGACTTCACTAGACATGACCAAACCGCTTTCCAATTTTATACTCTGCTCCCTCATGCCAAGCAGAGTATAAAAGTACTCATTTCTCTGCACCTTCATCAACCCCAGGCTTTTCAGTTTTGCAATCTGATGAATGTGAAATAATATTTCATATTTTAATTTGCTTTTCCTCATTTACTAATGTAGTTGAACATCTTTTCATATATTTATTGACCATATGGTTTTCTATTCTATGAATTCCTATTCATATTCTTTGATCACTTCTTTATTGGGTTGTCCATCTCTCTTTTTTTTCTCTCTTTCTCTCTCTATATATTCATATTCTGGATTCTAATCCTTTGTCGGTTATTAAACTTAGCTCTCTATTTCTGTCACTCATCACAAAATTTACTCCCTGTGCTTATTCACAAGAACTTCTTTAAAAATGTTTGTCTCTTTTCTCTGAAAAAGCATGTCTCAAAGTGTCACTTCCACATGACAGAATATTTAACTTTCACACCATCTCCACCCAAAGCTTGTTTATTAATAACTGGCATTCATAGCACGTGTAACATGGAAGCCCTTAATGTGAGATCACGTTTAGCCTAAGCTAAAAATCCAGCCAGAGAGAAACAGCCCAGCACTGAAAGAAGAATGGGATCACTTAACTCCAGCTCAGAAACATCCAAGCAGAGCTCCACTATGATGGATATAGCTGACATGTACAGCCTTGCTCAGGTGGTGAGTTGTCTATAATTTTTCGTCAGACATTGCTGAGACTTTAATAAGGGGCAGGTTGTTAGGGGAAGGGGGAAAGATGGAGGTCGAAGAAAAAAGGAGAGAGAGATGGAACGGGATAGAGAGGGAGAGGATAGCAGAAAGAAGGGGGCATGCAAAGATATGGGTGAAGAATGGAAAGAGAAAGAGGAGAAATGGGGAGAAGGTGAAGAGAAAACGGATCTGAGACTGCACCAAAAAAGAATAAAGAAGGGTGAGCAGAAAACAGTGATAGAACGAAAGAATGGAGAATACCATAGCTGAGGGAGAATTCACAGAAAGAAATGTGAAAGCAAACAAAGAGATATTTACCACTGGAGAGTGAAAAGAAGAAGGAATGTGGAGGACAGTCTTTATTCTCTAGCCACTTGTTGAGAACAGACAAGCTGCCAAGGGAGAGGCCTTCCTTCTCCTCTTGGCCATCCTTCCACTCTCCACAGATCCATCTAGCTCATACCTGATAACTCTGCTGCATGCCCATCTGCATCTCCATACTCAAATTCCAGAGTGGGGCAGTCCACAGAGCCCTGTAATGGAGAAATCTTTGTGGTAACTCAGGAAAAGGGTTGACAAAAAAAGATTATACCCTTATTTCATCTTCTTCCTCTCTTGGAGGCCAAGGTTAGATCAGGGAGGCAGCTAGGAGAGTCCCATCTGGGCCTTTCACCCAAGAAGCACCCTCCTCCAAGCCAAAATTTGAGGCTCAGTGCAGGGCAGGGACTGAAGATTCCTATATAGAATCAGAAACTCTGGGCAAAGGGCCAGGATCGTGAACAGATATAAAAGCTACAATCTATGCCCATATCTGATCTACATAAACACAGACCAGAAGAGCATCTAGTTAATCTCTGGAAAAATAAGATGGACAAAAACAAAAGAGGTGAACTGAATTCTAACTTCAGCTCTGTCATTAACCCACACTGTATGATTTTGGGCAAATCTCATTCTGTGGATCATAGTTTCTCATCTATAAAAAGAGGTCCTTCAGCTCTGATGTTCCACAACTTTAGGATTGTCAAATAAGGTAGCATTTCTACTCCAAGTTGTATTAAAGGGTAGATTTCCTACGATATTGTATGTATAAATTTATAACCCCATTTAAAAAATACTTTTTTGTGTGTGTGTGAGGAAGATCAGCACTGAGGTAACATCTGATGCCAATCCTCCTCTTTTTGCGGAGGAAGATTGGCCCCGAGCTAACATCCGTGCCCATCTTCCTCTACTTTACATGGGACGCCGCCACAGCATGGCTTGACAAGCGGTGCATCGGTGCGCGCCCAGGACCTGAACCGGCGAACTCCGGGCTGCCGCAGCGGAGTGCACACACTTAACCACTTGCACCACCAGGCTGGCCCCTAAAAAATAGTTTTAATATAACCCCATCTGCTAATCTCTTTAAGTATTTTGGGGTATTTTCTACCAGTATATATTAATATACATGAATTTTTAAAAATTTGAATCTCAGCTCTGTCACATCCTCTGTCACATATTATTATGTGATCTTGAGCAAGTTACTTAACCTCTGTGTGCCTCAGGATGGTAGAAAAAATATATTTGGTATTTGCCCCCACTGCCTATCCCCCACCTCCCCTTCCTGCTACAGAGCTCCTAAAACCTTTGGAATTTCCTAAGTGACAGGACTATCTATTATTCATAAGGAACCCCTATCAACTATACTTGAGTTTATGCTAATGAGGTGACTCAGTGTGAGCCCTTACAGAGTTTCAAAGGAGGGGCTGGCCCCACCTTCAAGGAAGGGAGGAGGCTGGAGATTGAGTTCCATCATGTGGCCAATGGTTCAATCAACCATGCCTAAGTAATGCAACTCCATATAAGAACTCTGAAACAACGAGGTTTGGGCACACCAACGTACTAGAAGGGTAATACCCGGAAGAGGGCATGGAAGCTCTGTACCACCCCAACCCCATACCTTGTCTTATGCCTCTCTTCATTTGGCTTTTCCTAAGTTATATCCTATATAATGAAATTATAATCAGAAGTACAGCACTTTTCTGAGTTCCGTGAGTTGTTCTAGCGAATTATGGAACCTGAGGTGGGGATCATGGTAACCCCTGAATTTGTAGTTGGCAAGGCGGAAGTATGGGTAGCCCGAGGACCCCACTTGTAGCTGGTGTCTGAAGTGGGGGAAGTCTTGTGGGACTGAACTCTTAACTTGTGGGGTCTGCGCTAACTACAGGTAGTGTCAGAACTGAACTGAACTGGTGTCAGGGAACTGCTGACATGCTCAGTTTTCTAATCTGTAAAATAAGGATAATTCATAGGGTCATTGTAAGGACTAAATGAGTTAATGTAGAAAAAGCAATTAGCACACCACCCAGCGCTTGGGAGCACTATGTAGGTAGTTACTCAGAATTTTACTTTACTTGGGGCCAGCCCAGTGGCGCAAGTGGTTAAGCATGCGCGCTCTGCTGCGGTGGCCCTGGGTTCGCTGGTTCGGATCATGGGCGCGCACCGACGCACCACTTGTCAAGCCATGCTGTGGCAGTGTCCCATATAAAGTAGAGGAAGATGGGTATGGATGTTAGCCCAGGGCCAGTCTTCCTCAGCAAAAAGAGAGGATTGGCAGATGTTAGCTCAGGGCCGATTTTCCTCACGAAAAAAAAAAAAAGAACTTTACTTACAATTTTAATATTATATTATAAAGGCATTTTTCTTATATCATTATGATATCACTTTAAACAGCTAAGTGGACAAATATCTATTGGTTTACTTAACCAGTTCTCTATTGTTGAACATTTAAGTTGTTTTTAATTTTTCTTTACCAAATGCATGAAGCTGTAACACATTTATAAATTGTTTCATATTTAGGATCTCTCCTAAGGAAAGATTCTTGTAAAGGGAAGTAATGTGGGCCAACCTGGTGGCACAGTGGTTAAGTGTGCGTGTTCTGCTTTGGCAGCTTGGCTCGGGGTTCGCAGGTTCGGATCTTAGGCGCAGACTTATGCACCACTTGTCAAGCCATGCTACGGCAGGCATCCCACATATAAAGTAGAGGAAGATGGGCACAGATGTTAGCCTAGGGCCAATCTTCCTTAGCAAAAAGAAGAGGATTGGCAACGGATGTTAGCTCAGGACTAATCTTCCTCACCACAAAAAAAAAGGGAATTAATGCATCAAAGCTTATGAATATTTGTATAGCTCTTCGTGACAAGTTGTTTTCCAAAACCACTTTATCAATTTATACTACCAACAAGGCAAATCATGTTTGAATCCACTATAGCAAAGATTTCCAAACTTCTGGATTACAGAGACCAGTAAAAAAAAAATAAAGGTGGGGGGAGAATGACATAAGGTTGTTGATGTTTTACTCTGGTAAGTAGATTTTAAAAACCTTTTTAAAATATATATATTTCAGGGGCCAGCCCAGTGGTATAGTGGTTAAGTTCACGTGCTCTGTTTCCATGGCCTGGGGTTCATGGGTTCGGATCCAGGGTGCTGACTTACATACGGCTCATCAAAAGCCATGCTGTGGCAGTGTCCCACATGCAAAATGGAGGAAGATTGGCACAGATGTTAGCTGAGTGTCAATCTTCCTCTCACACACACACAAAAATTTGGCTAAAAAATATATATTTCAAAAAAGAAAGAACAGTTTAATATCCCAAAATGGGAAGGACACAGTATCAGAATAAAAGAGTCATTAAAAGCAGTGTTTTTCAAACTTTTTTTTTTGGTGAGGAAGATTGGCCCTGAGCTGACATCTGTGCCCATCTTCCTCTATTTTGTATGTGGGATGCCACCACACCATGGCTTGATGAGCGGTGCGTAGGTCTGTGCCCAGGATCCAAACCTGCAAACCTCAGGCAGCTGAAGCAAAGCACACAAACTTAACCACTATGCCGCCTGGCCAGCCCCTCAAACTTTTTTGACTGTAAATCAAAGTAAAAATAAATTTTACATCATGTCCTAACATACACACAAAACTGCAACAAAAGTTTAATAAAGTAATATTTACCATTACTATATGCAATGTACTGATATTTTCTATTCCATTTCTTAAAAAAAAAGTTGGTCTCAACTCACAGGTTACCCTCCACAGTTTGAAAAAAACTGTTTTAAATTGCATACATCCTTTAAATTTAATGTATTGAACTACATTTTATGAAAAACTCACTTCAAAGCCCTGAATTTTCCTCATTTTGCCACAAACCAGTTAAAACTTTGTCAAGGACTTTGAGAACCAATTAAACCAGGGGATCTGGCTGAAAGAGGCCTGAGGTGAATCCTTTGGTTAGGTTAAGAATCTTTTTATTGGGGCCGGCCCTGTGGCTTAGCGGTTAGGTGTGCTCTGCTGCTGGTGGTCCGGGTTCGGATCCCGGGCGCGCACCGACGCACCGCTTCTCCAGCCATGCTGGGGCCGCGTCCCACATGCAGCAACTACAAGGATGTGCAGCTATGACATACAGCTATCTACTAGGGCTTTGGGGGAAAAAAATAAATAAATAAAATTATTTAAAAAAAAAGAATCTTTTTATTAAGCAAACAATTATTCTCTAGCTTCCTTTTTAGGCTAGGATGTTCATACACTAAACCATTGGGAGAGGGTAGGTCAACAGTGCCCCTATAAACAAGTGATGTACGAGGAGGCTCTCTTGACTTGTGCCAACAGTAATTCTCTTCCAGTAATTCTTTAGAAGCCCCAGAGAGGAAAGAAAACCATCACCCCTGAGGACTATCTTCCATAGGAAAGCAAAAGGGAGGGATGGAAGGAATAGCACACAGTCATCTGAGTCTGGCACCTGGGTGTTGTGGTGATAGGGGATGTGCTGACAGGTAAACGCAGCTCTCCTGCTGCAGTAGGGTGGAGGAAAGCTAATCTTTCCAGCCAGCCTTTTGGCAGGCCATGGGCCCAGATGGAGAGCATCACTGCAGTTCTTCATTTCCAAGCATGAAATGCAGCTGCAGACAATCAGGAGGTAAACTGCAGTGCAGGTGGAAAGCTATGAGTCTCTGGATACTGAACTCACTGGCAAAAGTAAAGTACAACCACAGCCTTTTCCTGAAGGAAGACGATAGGTAAGGAAAAGGCATCCTATTTCTGGAGTTTTAATTCCCCCAAAGAACATTTCATTCTGAAATTATTTTATTTACTTGCATATACCCTGTCTCTCCACCCTAACTAGAATGTTAGCTCCACAGGGCAAAGACCTTGCCTTGTTCACTGCTACATCCCTAGCACCTAAAACAGTGCTGGGCATATAGAAAGGACTTGATAATTGTTGAATTAATGAATGAGTCATCCCCCCCAAAAAAAAAACCATTTGAGCAAGAACAATGTCTCTATGGGGGAAGAAGGCACAGGGTGCCCTAAAAGGCCAGATTCATACTGAGGTAGGGAGGGAGATGATGTGGTGAATAGAACCCCGATCTAGCATGACAAGAGGGCTGAGCTCTGCCTCTGAAAAGTGATGTCACTTTGGGCCAGTCTTTTTACCTCCTCCTCTTCTCTCTTTTAAAAAATGGGATGGATTCCTACTCGTTTGTACCAAAATGGAAAGCATACATGAAACCCCTTGGGAAACTGTGACATACTATTCAAATGGTAAACTGTGGACTGGGACACCTAAGACCTGGCTTCTAGTACCAGCTCTGCCCCTTGATGATGATGATAATACAATACTAAGAGCTACCATGTATTGACCAATTACATGCACTGTGCCTGCACTGAATTTAACATTTTACATTCAATTATCGCATTTTGACCTTATCACAACCTTCTGAGGTAGATAGCATTAACCTCATTTTAAGGATGAAAAAACCGGGGAAAAGAGAGGTTTGGCAATTTGCCAAAAGTCCCAGAGAGCGTAAACGATAGGGCTGGGATTCAAAACCTGGTCTGAGTGACCCCAAAGCTTTGTACTCCTGGCCACTACGCCAGATGTATGATTTTGAACAAGTTACTTCTGTCTCTTTTACTTCCATCAAAGAAAGGGCTAAAACCAGATGATCCCTACAGACCCTTCCACACCTGACACTTTGTCGTCTATTCTGATCCCCACTCAGATCCACATCTACTCTTGGCTAGTTGATGGAAAGTGGCTGGATGAGGGAGTGGGGGAGTGACGATAATTCACTCCTTTCGTCTTCCTCGTTAGGATTTCTTTTCAGAAGAAGAGGAAGCGACCCAAACATTCATACTCCTATCCGTGGGTTTGTATGCTGGAACAGTTCCATCCACTCACTCCTGTACGGCCCCCGCCTGAATCCTGTCTCATGAACCCTTACAGGCGGGGGTCCCGATGTCCGCGGAAGGCGCTCCCTAAAGGACCTGCCAACACACAGGGACAGGAGCAGGGCAGAAGTCACGCGGCACATCTGGATCGGCTCCGCTGGACTCCTCGGGGCGGGAGGGCGCTGCCCCCGCGCCGGGCCGTCTTTACTGCGGCGGAGCCCCGGCCTCCCACCCCTCAGGCCAGCCCCTTAACCTCTCCGCGCCTGCTTCCTCCTCGGAAATCGGTGATACGAGTCCCCACTCCAAGGGGCTGCAACGATTAAGGGAGACAAATATCTGAAAAGTATCTGGTACGCTCGATCTCGCGCTACATCTTCGCGCCCCTAGAGGGGAGGCCAGAGGGCTAGAAAGCCCCGACCCGCGGCAGGAGACGGCCGGAGAGGGGTCAGCGGCTGCAGAGCCCCGGGTCCAGGCTGCGGCTGACCCCGCAGGCGCCAGTTCCGAGGAGTGGCCCGAGGAGCGCCGGGGGCTCCGGGCGGGGGACGGGGCCGAACCACCTCAGCCACCGCTGCCCGCCCGCGGGCGTCTCCCGGCGCCAACTGAAGCTCTCCGGGCTCCTCACCTCCGACTCCCGCCGCTGACTTCTGAACGCTTCCCGACCCTTAGGGGCCGCCGGCTTCCCTTTGCCATTGCCGTTGCCGTTGCCACTGGCGGGCGGGCTCCCGGCCCCGGGCGCCGCGAGGTCCTCCATGCAGCTCGGAGCCGCGGCTCCCCTCAGCGGCTCTACGCTCTCTGCCCGGGGCGACCCCTTCGCCGCGCGCCGGCGGCCAGACTCCGCCGCCTCCGCAGCTATTGGCTGCGACCGCTCCCCGCAGCCCCGCCTCGCGGCGCGATTGGCTGTTCGACCTCTCGGAGCGGGACTAGGAAGAGGTGGGGGCTCATTCAAGGGATTTTTTTTTTCTCCTTTTTTTCCCCCCCAAGTACTGCGGCGTTGCCGGTAGCAGTAGCCTCCTGGGTTGGCTACCGGCTCC
This sequence comes from Diceros bicornis minor, assembly GCF_020826845.1. Lineage (NCBI taxonomy): Eukaryota > Metazoa > Chordata > Mammalia > Perissodactyla > Rhinocerotidae > Diceros > Diceros bicornis. The sequence continues at coordinate 78,075,399 of NC_080742.1, read as the reverse complement.
ACCTCCCGAATTCTGGGTCTTGAGCTCAGGCGGATTATTGATTTGCTTCTCACTCAGTGTCCCTCAGCACTCACCCCCTCCCAAATAGCGACCTTTTCGGGGAGCTCTATCTCCGCCTCCTGCTCCGCTGCAGTCTCCGTTTTCCCACTACCACAGACCTCTATCCCCGCTCCTGCATACCTCCCAAATGCCGCTTCAGTCGCAGGGGAGGGATGGCACTGCCGGGGGCCGGGGACACCGCAAGAAACGAAGGACTCGCCGTCTCTGAAAGCTGAGATTTCTGACGAGAATTCATCCCTCCTGGAGTGAGGGCTCGGCTGGGAGACTGGGTAGAGGGGTGGGGTGGGGCGTTTTCATTTCACTGAGACTGCTGGTGCCCTTCAGGGCTGCTCCTGGTCATCTGCCTTTCTCTGCTGTAGGGGGGCACCTTCCTCATGCTGTGAGCTACAGTAAATGTTGAATGGAGAGCAAGTCCCCACCTCCACCCGCTCCCCAGTCCATTCCTTCCTTCCTCTAAGATCCTTCCTAACGGCTCAGCGTTAACTGGGGCAAACGAGGCTGTGTGGTCTGCCCGTTCAGAAATTTATCTAAAAAGCAACTTACAGTAAATATTTAGGCAGTCTGGGTTGGTAACAGAAGCCCCAAACAAGCAGCCTGAGGGGAGTGAGTGGGACCAAATGGGTGGGATTGGGGGAATAATGTTGAACTGCTACTTTGTTCCAGGCATTGCACTAGGCACTTTCCAGATGTCATATCATGCCTCTCTCTGACAGGTTGTTTTCACTAATCCAATACTACTGTTGAGGAAACCAGGACGCACGGAGATTAATTATTCCTTGCAGTTCCCAAGGTATCATCTTCTATTTTTCTCAGTGTCTTTGCATAGGCAGTTCTCTCCGGAGGAAACTTTCCATTCTTCTCTTGGCTAACCTCTATTCTTCCTTAAAGGTTCTATTTAGTCATCACCTCCTCCTCCAGAAAGACATCCTTTTGACTCTCCTCAACCCACTCCCACAACCACAACCCAACCCACAACCACAAGGTGTGTTGGTGTCATGCCAGTTCTGCCTGGATGCAAAATCCTTATATTTTCTACTATATCCCCAAAGTAGGAGGCCCAAAGGAAATACTGCCCCTTCCTATATCTTAGGGACAACTCTGTCCCTTTCTTAACCATATCTCACCCTCACACTTTTCTCTGCTAGTCAGTAGGTGACAGATCAAGACAGTTGAGAGAGAGAGAGGGTGCAAGCACTTCTTGGAGCTTTCTGAGTTCCTTTCTCTCCCTGGTCCCCAACATCTCCTTACTGTACCCACCACCGTTTTCCCTTTCCTCTCTCATTCCCACACACACCCCACAACCTGGAAATAAGCTCCTTGAGAGCAGGGCCAAGTTTTGTTCATTTTTGTACACCCTCATATGTGCATATTTAAAACAGGGTCTCTGTACTATGGACTGAAAAATTATTTGTTGTGGAGGGCTGTCCCTTGCATTATAGGACGTTTAGCAGAATCCCTGGCCTCTCCTCACCAGATGCCAGTAGTACTCTCCCCCTAGCTGTCACAACCAAAAGTGTCTCCAGATATTGCAAAATGTCCCCTGGGGGGCAAAAATCTGCAGTTGAAACCCACTAGTTTAACAGAATTGAATTGATATGAATTTCCAAGAAAGTCCTTGGCTCAAGGACTACATTATTTGATTTTGGAACTTTTTTCAGGGTATAATTTGTTAAACTCTTAAAGATTCATACTCTGCTTTAAAATTCACAACCCACGCCTAGCTCATCACTGCTTCAGTGTGATAAACCTGCCACAGCACAGCCCATTGGGGTTTCTTAATAAAAGAATTAATTATTTTACCTCCCTTCTTCCCAATACCTCTCTTCCTAAGCAGTCAGAGCTCTAGAACTGACTGGGTCAGAAATTCGTATTTTCTTTTGTGAGCCTAGTCAATCAGCAGGATCCCCAATAGTGGTGGCAGACAGGAGTGGCCAGTTTTGTTCCTGTTCCAGCCTATCCCAAGGGCAAAGGGAGCAGAGTGATCTTCAATTGGGAAGTAGGCTTGAGGACAGCTCTCAAGGCCCCACTGGCCTCTATGTAAAGCCAATTGCTGAGCCTAGAGCTCCATCTGGCTTCACTTTCAGAGAAGGGGTATGAAAAATTGGTGCTATGGAGATTGCAAAGAATCAACACGAGGAAAGACCTCAGTCCCAGTGGAATGGGTGATAGTAAACATCGACATCTATCTGCTCAGTATAGGCCCAGGCTTTCAGAGTTTGTCAAAAGGAAGAAGATACCTGGAAACAACTCCTGGAAGATGTAACAAGAAACCAGAGATTAACTGAAAACTTTGAAACTATAGGCCCTGGAATTGGCCCACACTCAAATTCTTTGAGCTTATTTGTCAACAAAGATGTGACAGTCATCAATACTATTGACCACAGAGGCACCTATAAATATACCTGGGAGCTAATTAGTCAGGGGCTGGTCTACAAGTTTTTCCATTTTGCAGAGATGGCTCCAGTGCAGAGCCTACACTACCTACACTACCACTTGCCCCTGTCTCAAAACTCAGGTATTCTGAGGCTGCTGGTAGAGAATTTGAGGTATAGTTATAGTTACAAGGACCAAACATACACTTTTCCACCTGTAAGCACTCCACTTAAACCACAGTCAGATACTTGATTAAATAGATAGTAACCAGTAAGGAGAAAGCTTAAAAATAAGGTGCAGGAATTCTTAAAACACCTAGTTTTTGAGGATATTGGGCAACCAGGATAATGTAGTAGAAATAGCATAGAACACCCTCCTCACCACAGCAAGGGCACATGTGGGTATAATGAGGCAATGGAGGCTGTAGGGCCCTAGACTGAGACAAGGAATTGTCTGACTTCTTTGTTGCATCTTGCATACAGATGTAGAACTAGTTTAGGTTGTCAACTAAAGAAGATGGCTATCAGAAGGCTACTCAAAAATGGCTACTCTACTGGTAGTTGAGAAGGAACAGGCAGTTGAACTCATTCTCTGGTTACTGATTTAGTCAGGCAAAACCTGACAAATCTCTGCCAGATTCATTTCTGTCTTCTCTTTGGTTGGATGTAGTCAGGTCCTGGGTATCAGGTCTTTTGATCCCAAAACATGGCTTCCTGTGCTCTCCAGCTAAGGGCAGCACACAGAGGGCTTGGGGGACCTAAAACCCGGCTTTAGTTTCTCTTCCTTAAGCCTATACTTCTCTGGCTGGCCCCATGGCTTAGTGGTTAAGTGCGCGCGCTCCGCTACTGACGGCCTGGGTTCGGATCCCGGGCGTGCACCGACGCACCGCTTGTCCGGCCAGGCTGAGGCCGCGTCCCACATACAGCAACTAGAAGGATATGCACCTATGACATACAACTATCTACTGGGGCTTTGGGGGGAAAAAGAAGGAGGAGGATTGGCAATAGATGTTAGCTCAGAGCTGGTCTTCCTCAGCAAAAAAAAAAAATGAGGAGGATTAGCATGGATGTTAGCTCAGGGCTGATCTTCCTTACAAAAAAAAAAAAAAAAGGCTATACTTCTCAACTCCCCAGGGCAGTGGTTCTGAGAAAGCAGATTCTTTACACACATAACCGGCGGGTCAGGGGAAATGTTTATCGGTAGAGTGGACCACCACAGAATAACGAATTCAAGGCTAAGGCCACTCAAACGTGCCTTTCAGTAACTACTTCCGCTTTTTACATCCTTGCCCTGAAGCAGGCTCTTCGGCCTCTTGCCCAGAAACCTCTCTCATCTCTGAATTCCTAGTTAACAGAAGCAAGGAATAATCTCAAGACAAGAATCCACTCGAAGAATATTTTATTTATCTTTTGAGATTACATAGTCATTATTGCTGATCTAATCAATCACTTAGACATAAAGATTTCCAAGAGCCTCTCAGAAATGGTGATCCTTAGAGGTTTTATTTCCTTTCAGTAAGATGACAGCAAGAACTAGATGATTATATATATATATATGTGTGTGTGTGTGTGTGTGTGTGTGTGTGTGTATGTATATATATAGTTTAGAATTTGTCCACATACAATTTGCTGGTGTTGCCTATTTTCTTTCCATAATTTTCCTTTATTAAAAAAGCTTAATGCAACAATGCATTTTTATTTCTTTTTTAAAACCATGACAAAGTTAATTTTGAGAAAACCACAGGAGCAGCAATTTCGGATCTGTTCAGAGAAAAGACAAGCAGCAAAAAAGCTTTGCAAGAGTATGTGGCCATGGGGAGCCGTGCTCATATGGGAGGGTAGGATGAGGAGGTAGGAGGGCAGAAGGAAGGTAGACCAGATATCTTTTTTTTACTGAGAAAAAGAAAACTATTTCCATTAAGAAGGCAAAAAAGACCTTGAAAACTAGCACAAATTCATTGTAGAGGACATGGTAAGTATCCTCACAGGCCAGGGCCACATACAAAGAGATAATTAGTCTTCTTTCTCATGCTTCCAGATACCTAGGATGCATCTAAGGTGAGAGCTTGAGGGAAGAAGACACATTTGTTCTGATTCCAAGGGTAGAGGAAATAATGACCAAATTCTAACACTAAGGTAGAACCCAAATACTCAGGAGGCCTGGGTCTCCTTCTTCTTAATGGTTGATGACACATGGCCCCCAGAGAGAAAGGAAGAGAGGTCATCTGAAACTCAGATGCAAATACCTGATTAGGTAGCAACACTGGCAACCTAATCTAGAACCCCAATGTGGCTCCTTTTTTATTTGGAATAGGTCTCTTCACTACAGCAAGGCAGAATGTGCTGTGTCAGGATCAGTACATAGTAAGCTCCATAGAGAGCCAAGCTTTGCTGAGAAGCAGCAGCTTATGATTTTTGCTCAGTTTCAGAAGTAGTTGTAGGCAATAACAGGAAATTTCAAGAAGCAGTGTTTTACAATAAGCCCTCCTTTTCTGAGGCAGTTCCAAACTGGAGGGAGCTTCCGGGGGAACCATCCAGTTAAATGACAAGGAAGTAAAACTATGGGCCCCAGTGGGGCTGGCCCCCACTTCCTGAGCAGAGGTTAGTTGGGTTACAAAGACAGCAAAACAAATGTCTGACAAACACCAGAGCTGCTGAGGAAATAATGGAGGCACATTCCTCTTGGAACCAGAAAGTGTTAAAATAGACATAAATATTCAAGGAGAAGAAAGGATTCCTGGGAAAATAAGGAGACTCCCAGTAAGCACAGGCACAGCTGAGTTCTCAGTGTAGCTTGCCAAAGTCAAAACACTCCTTCCTTCCTAGCCATTTTATAAAGAAGGCAGTGACAGTGATGGTCAAGGCTGGGAATCCAGGCCATGTTAATTTAGTGGCTTCCAAAAGGCCTCACCTGGGGAAGGCCAAAGCTGAGAAAGGCAGCAGCTGCTGAAAATTTATTCCAGAAAACCTCAAGGAACAAGGAATCTGGAATCCCTGGACTAACTCCTGAGCCTGGACAAGAGAAAAATGACCATTGCTGAGGATTCCGAGTCAATGGGGAATGATGCAAAAGATGCACTGGGAATTGTTAACCCATTTCTTTCCTTCCTCAGCCTGTCCTCTGTGGCTCTCATAGCCCTCAGAGCAGTAACCACACTCTGGGCCAAGGTGGCAGGCACAGGATTCTAGATTTTAATAAATAAATAACCTAACATATAGGGTGAGCACGGCAGGCAGCTGATTAGAGAAGCAGCTTGGGTTCTTTCCTGTATAGGAGTGGAGAAAAGACTTGGAGTTCTAGTCCTTAAAACTTCTTCTGGCTTGAGTTACAGGAACTTAATACCTGGAGGGAAAAAGAAATATGAGACTGTGATGTTATCAGCTTATGGGGATGCTGGGACATGAAGAGCCTGCTTAAAGGTGTAACAGGCAGGCAGGGACTTTACTGAGGTGTACGGTGAGGGTAGATAATTGTGATGCTTTTTCACATCAGTGAAAAAGGCCAGTATTTCTTCATAAAGGGGTAAAAATCATTATCAAGAGGATGAAATGGAGAAAGGCACATTCAGGAAGGGAATACTATTTCACGTCTGGAGAAGGTCTCAAAGAGTCCTTTGGGTGTGGCAGCGAGAGGGAGTGGGTTTATTTTTCTGAGTTCATGTAAATGTGGTGATGGCTGCGAAGACCAATTCTACTGCAGGAAGCTCTTCGCTACCCAGGCTTCTGTATTTTCTGGGGGTCCCAAGGCACCTGTAGTAATTAGGCTTGAAGGGCCCATTCTTGTTGAGTCCCAGGTACTTGGCCTGTTCATCTGTCAGCTCTGTCAGGTGGGCATCAAAGGTGGGCAGGTGTAGGCTCGCCACATACTCATCTGGAACAGACCGCAGAAGCCCTGGTATAAGCATTCATGCCGCTTGTCTGGCTGTTCTTTCCAGGCTAGGCCTTAAAAAGTTGGAAGACACCTAATTCTTGTAGGTAAATGAAAAATGCTCAACTTTTGCTCATTGGCCCTCAATTTTAAGGAATGGTTGCTTGAGCTTCAAGCCCAGTGCTTTTCTTCCTTACAAGCTGTTTCAGCCTTGAGCCTTTCCTTCTCCCCAGAAAGGTGAGGGAGAAATGAAAGAAGCAATAGGCCTTACAGTCTAAAATAAAGGATGGGAAAGTGGGGGGACTAAAAAATGGGAAGCTTCAACTTTAGTTCTGCCTTGGACTCTATGCTTGGGGTCAATCAGAAAAACCAACACCTGGGGAAATCTGAAAGAAATGACTAATGCTTTGCTTTTAGTACCTTAGTTCATATGGGTTTCTGTTTACATTCTCTTACCTGAATACATATTACTTATTCAGAATTTTATGTTATTTCCTATGTATTTGTTTGGTCTCCCTAACTTCATTATACATCCAGTCAGAATATGGACTGTTCTATTTCTTTTATATCCTTCCAAAGGATATATTAAAGGGAAAATATGTCAACTTTTAACAGTTGTTATGCATCTAGTGCTAAAGCAAAACAAAACCAGAAGCTGATTTATTCCCTGATCTTTGCCTCAGAAGTTTATAAACACTCTGTATCAGTTCGGGTGCTGGAGGCAGGTTCTTTACAAATTTAGGATAGTTTAATGTTTCTCTTATCAGCCAGCCCTGGTGGTCTAGTGATTAAGATTCGGTGCTCTCATCACCATGGCCTGGTTTCATTTCCCAGGCAGGGACCCACACCACCCAACTGTCGGTTGTCGTACTGTGGCTGCTGCGTGTTGCTATGATGCTGAAAGCTATGCCACTGGTATTTCAAATACCAGCAGGGTCACCCATGGTAGACAGGTTTCAGAGGAGATTCCAGACTAAGAAAGACTAGGAAGAAGGACCTGGCCAGTCACTTCTGAAAAAACTGGCCATGAAAACCCTATGGGGGCCAGCCCTGTGGCTTAGCGGTTAAGTGCACATGCTCCGCTACTGGTGGCCCAGGTTCGGATCCAGGCACGCACCGACACACTGCTTGTCAGGTCGTGCTAAGGCGGCGTCCCACATAACAGCAACCAGCACGATGTGCAACTACCACATACAACTATCTACTGGGGCTTTGGGGAGGAAAAAAAAAGGGGAAAAAAAAGAGGAGGATCGGCAACAGATGTTAGCTCAGGGCCGGTCTTACTCAGCAAAAAGAGGAGGATTGGCATGGATGTTAGCTCAGGGCTGATCTTCCTCACAAAAAAGAAAAGAAAAGAAAAGAAAACTCTATGAATAGCAGCAGAACATTGTCTGATATAGCACTGGAAGATGAGAGGATAGCGCAAAAAGACTGGGCAGGGTTCCACTCTGCTGTACACAGGGTCACTAGGAGTCAGAATCTACTCCATGGGGCTGGCCCCGTGGCTTAGCGGTTAAGTGCTCGAGCACCACTACTGGCAGCCCGGGTTCGGATCCCAGGCGTGCACCGACGCACCGCTTCTCCGGCCATGCTGAGGCCGCGTCCCACATACAGCAACTAGAAGGATGTGCAGCTATGACATACAGCTATCTACTGGGGCTTTGGGGGAAAAATAAATAAATAAATAAAATTTAAAAAAAAAAGAATCTATTCCATGGCACTAATAACAAAATGTTTCCCTTATGCGAAACACCCACATAACTAAACTTTGAAAAGAAGCTAGTCATAGTCTTTCCTTTGGCCTGAAACAATGGGGTCAGAATTAGAAGGTGTAGTATAAAAAATCTTGCCTGGTCAGACACAAGTTTGGTAAGGGCTATTTAGCAGCCTAAAGTTAGATGTCACAAGGTAGGAGATGACGCCTCTCTCGGGGGAAGATTTTTTTTTCTCCTTTGAGATTCTTGCATACAAGATGCTTACATCTCTTGATACAAGAGAGAAAATCCTTAAAATTCACAGGCAGGTAAACTAAATCACAACAAATTGTCACAACTAAAGCAACCTATGTGGAAAATGTGATAAATCAACTGGGAATGGAACCTAGGAATATTAGCTACTACTTTACAAGATAAAGATATCTTTTTCTTTCCATAAGCAATATAATGCCCCCAAACTTCATTTAGCCTCTAACTCTGAACTACTTTGGTAAGGATGGGGATGGAAGAATGCATGCTTACCCATTTTCTTGGGCAACAAGTAGACATCCTGCTTATAGCGACCCTCAGGAGCATTGTAAAGCTCTATCAAGGCAAGAGCCTAGAAAAGCAGAGAGATGGATGCTGACATGCCATTCATAGCAATCTACCCTATATCACGTGAAACCCTGATGGTCTAACAACCCTCTCCAGCCCACTGCTTTCCCATTCTGGAGGCCTTACCTGAGTAGTAGCGGTGATTGAAAGCACAAATGTAGGCACTGTGGAGCAGCTTAGATTCAGCAGACGGCCCTAGAGAGCACGAGTTAAGACGCCAATGGGTTAGGACAGTCTCTGGCCTTTGAGGAGTGAGAGAAGAGCTCCACTGCCATTTTCCAAACACTTCCCAACTAACATTGCTGGAAAAGCAGGTGTTCAATTAATAGGAATTAATTGACATTTAAGTGAAAGCATAAAATATTCTGGAAAATTTGATGAAGGTAATAAAATAAAAAGATCTCTGGGATTATGTAAAAAGGAATAGAGATGATAACGTGATACTGAGGCTTATGCCAAGGAAAGGCATATTTCTCTTGAATTTTCTACTTTCTACAGCAGATTATCTTCCTTCTGAGGCATCAGCATTCCTTTGAAAGACTGTCCTAAACAAGGATCTAGTCAAATCCAAGGGCAATGGCTCCAGGTTGTAAAAGGGAGATATTTTTGGATTTAGGAAGCTGTGATGACTTCTGTGCTTCTTCCTCAATTTGGTTCTCCTGAATTCAGGGGCAGCCTTTTATTTCTAGTGGGTGATTCAGAGAGTACAAGAACTAGAAACTATCTCCAATGCCATCCTTTCCTACTTTGTTTTCTAGGAAGCTTGACTCAACCATAGTAGCCAAAAACAACTGTGGTGCTTGCTTTTGTCACCAGTGTTACTAGATGGGACCTCCCAAGGCAACTAGAAATAAGTCATCAGATTGCTGGCTGACATCAAAGCAATTAATGAATATTTGACAACTTGTCCATCCTCTCCCCGTACACACTCCTTTCTTGTGAAGAAATAATTCAGTCCCTTTACAGATGCCCTAAAGTATTTGATAAGGTGAAGAGAACAGTAAGGATACTTAAACATAAATTTAAGGGCCCCTAGATGAACAGTATATCTTTTACGTTTTCATATATTTCTTTAATTAAAAAAAAAAGGAAAGAAAGCTGACTGAAAATCAAAACTCGAGAAAAGTATTATCATCATTCTTTTTATTTTGGTATCTTTTCCTGAAGAAGAGCAAGTGTCAAGGCAAGAACAGGGGGCATCATTATAGCCGTCAGGAATCTAGGGCTAGGGAAGAGAAGTTTTCAAAAAAGGAAAAGTGGCCAAACAATGACATGGAAGGCTAAGTGGAATGAAAGTCAAGAGTAAGTCTGAGCTAGAAGACACCAGGATGGGGAAATATCAATCACGCAATCAGTATACAGCTAGGTACCTACTACACATCTGGCTCAAATCAGGGAAATGGACACTCAAAAACAGGAAACCTATCAGCAAAGACATGACCTTCCTAGAGCTTGCCTAAGATAGTCTTAGTTACAGTCAGGAATATCTACTTTGTGCTTACTGATTAAGCCATCCCACAAATGACATTATCTCTTTGTAAGCATCACTCAAAGTGGCATTGGTTCTATCTGTTAATTCCTTCCACAGTAATAGTCATTATCTGACTCAACCTGTAGAATGACATGGAGAGACAGGATAATTGGTGAAAAGTGGGGAACCAAAATAGTTTCTTAATTGCTGAATGAAAAGACCTTTCACAATTAGATGTAAAATCGACTGGAAAAGTAGTTAAACTTGTGCTTAAGAGGAGTCGAAAGTATAAGAGAAAATGAGGAGGAAGGGATCTGGGTACTGCAGTCTCTCCTGTCAGGGGTAAATCTCTCTTACCAGCCTCAGGTCTTACCTCTGCCAGCAATACTATCCTCTTGCCGTCAGGCCATATTACATGGTCAACTTGAGATCTCACTCGCTCCCAGGTCAGTTCCGGTGTCCGCAGACTCGCCTGGAACACATACAGCAAGCACATCATTAGTCATGCCAAGTCCCACTTTGTGGATGGAAAGATGTTGAAGGCAGCCATTTCAAATAGCAAGTTGAAAGGAGCAATCAACATGCCAGATGGAGAATACCTGTCCTGGGTTGGTTAGGACTGTTCCATTTCGGGGAATTTAATCTTAGGCCCAGCCAGGGAGGGATCACTCAGGTTGTCATTCCACAACATATACTGTACGCCCAATCTCTGCTGAGCACAGTAAAAGGTGCTATGGAAAATACAAAAGAAACCAAAGGCATGGTTTCTGCCTTCAAAAAGCTCATACTTTAGTTGGGGACACAAAACAATACATATGTGAGGGGAAAAAAAGCCTTTAAAATACTTACAAAGCAACATGCAAACAAGTGCAAATTAATACAGTGCAAACTGAATACATAAGTGCTGAAGAGACACAGAAAAAAAGAGGAGCAGAGCTGAGTGACATTAGTTAGAGAAGGCTGAATGTCCTAAACATAGTGTGCTGGGGCCCAAGGTTCTGCCCTCATGTCCCAACGTCCCAGGTTCCAACTTCTCAACAATGGTGGTTTACCCTAAAGTTATAGAAGCTTTGTGACCTAAGTGCAAATGTGAGGTAGCCTTTAGAGAAATGCTTAATGGTAGAGTAAAGCTCCCAACGGCTCACCCTCCTTCCATTTCTGTATATTGTATATTCCGAGAACAAGAGAAGAAATGTTAAGTTTGTTAACAGCAGCAATCAAATAACAGTCACAGGGTTTAGACTTAAGGCAATAACTTCCTTTTTCCAACAGGCAATGCCTAAAATATAAAGGGAGTCTGTATTCTAAGACTACCCATTGGCTCAAGTTGGTAAAATTGAGAAGTTCTGCCAAATAATAGTTTTCAGACAAAGAGAAACACTTCAGTTACACAATAATCATTTACTGACTACATACTATATTCTAGGCATTGTAGTCAAGAACACTATTATACATAAGACTGTGGACTCCTCTACTAGACCGTGAGCTATTTATAGACAAGGACTGTATCTTCTTTTCATTACCAATCTAATGGGAAAGATAAGACATATAATTATATTTCAGTATATTCAGGACTGTATCAATGGTCTAGACCATTTATTAGGCAGACAGGAAATATAAAATTTCTTGAGATGTCAAGTTTCATAAATTGATTCAACCTTTCTAGAGGGCATTTTGGAAGTAGCTAATAAAATTTTATATGTACCTAATTTTTGACCAATCATTTTCACTTTTAGGGCTCCATCCTATAGAAACACTTGCTCAAGTTCAGAAATATAAGTGCCCAAGCATGTTCAATCCAGCGTTATTTGTAACAGCAAAAAAATGTAAATCAACAAGGGAATGGCTAAATAAATCAGGAATATTATGCAACTCTTAAAAAAAAGTAGATCTATATGCGTTAACACGAAAACTATTCATTATTGTTAAGTGAAAAAATCAAGTTGCAGAACAATATACAATAACCTCAATTTTGTAAATTTTTTTTGGACACATTATCTTATTTTATTCTAATACCAGTCTGATCACACATGGTCCAAGAACACTCACATAATAAACCCCAAATAAAAACAGACATTAAAGATTGGTCTTCAAACATTATAGCCAATGATCTCACTGACATAAAACCACAACCACACTTCAGTAGCCACCAAAACATTCAGCAGACCTTCCTTAACTGTGAGCTCTTTGAAGCTAGCAGTTTGAGCACTACTGACTATTTTTTTCAAGCTCTGCATAGCTATAGAGATCTCCTCAGGAGGTGGAGGAACCAGATCCCTTTGGCATAGTGCCAAAATGTAGCTAATCAAGGCTTCAAGTCAGTCACAGCAGTGTTTACCAGCACCACAGCCTTCTCCGCAAGCTTACAAACTGGGCCATGGTTCTAGGATGGAAAGTCTGTCACCTTGAACGGCAGGCTTGTAAATTTTGTACTTCTTACTTTAACTATATTTATATTGATTGAATTTTTAAACTAAGAAAGTATTACTTTAAAATTAGAATTTTAAAAAGAAATTTTATAAATAAACACTATAAATAGAACTAAAAAGAATTTAAGCAAACAGACCATTTTGAGAAGTTAAGGATATACAAGGTAAATCCCTTAGCCTTTAGAAATGTCACCACGGAGGGCAATAACCACGTAAAGTCAAGAGATACTCCTTAATGACACTGGCATTTTTTTATTGAGATGATGGGACTTTAAAGTATTTCAAATTCTTAGTGTCTCACACTCCTAATCTTCCAGAGGACAAGCAATCTTGGTGACTGAGAGTAAAGAGTGGACACCATGATAACAAGAGACTCTCGTCTTAGGAAATATTCCCCGGGAAAAAAGATATGGTGGAATCAAAGAAAGGACACTTCTTACGAACATCATAAAATGATCAATGCTTAGTAGAGGCAGTTTTTACCAGAGCACTGGAATGGCTACGATGCAAGCAAACTGAGGGTCAGGTTAAAATGGGGTTTGAAGAGAAACTTGATTCAATTATCTCTAGCACTGTCCAGGCAGCCCCAATAACATATTAAAGTCTATTTGGCAGTTAGACTCCTTGAGAGAAGGGTTTCCTATAGCCAGCACAGTTTTACAGGAATTTCTCTTAAAGACATCCAGTTGTCTTTTCTGTGGATTTATAATCACTAAGCAATCTACCAGGAAAAGGTTCCCTGTGCAGGCCACCTTCCCAAAATAGGTGTACACACCACTGTTAATTAGCCAGTTATTATGCTTGCACAAATTGTTATTATTTGATTTTGAACAGTGCACATCAGTTTTTTTTCAGGGAAAACAATTGTGGTTCTAGTTCTGCAAAATACAGAGTCAATAGCAAGTCTCAGGTTGTAATTCTTTGGCTGGCAAAAACTTTTAAAGCATGTATATGCAATGGTTTAACCACGTGAATTGTGAAGCTCACAATCATACAGGCCATCTATGTGATGCATATGGGTAAGCAGGTTTGTTTTCAAGAGAAAGGAAACACGTGAAAAAAAGACATGGCCAAAAGGCAGCTAAAGAGCACAATCTCTATCACAGGTACCCCAAGTATTCACAGCATTAATTGTTCTCAGAAAAAAAATGCAGCTTTCTAAATGACCAACTCTTTTGAGGAGCTATTCCTTCCTAAAAATGCAGCAGTCAATATCTCAAGGTTAGGTAAAACTATAAATTCCTACCAAAAAAAAAAACAACTTAAATTTTTGATTACTAAAAATCTCTGGATAAACACTTACCGAATCATTCTCCTTCGCAGTTCCACTGTTGACTTATAGTGATTCTCTTCTCTTTATCTCACACTCTGCATCCAATCCATTTAGGAAATCCCATTGGTCCTACCTTCACAATACAGTATAGCACTTCTTATCACCTCCATTGCTTACCCATCTAATACAACCTACCACCTTCTATCGATGGGAATACTGAAAGAGCCTCTTGTTGTCCTTATCATTACTCAAGCTCCAGAAGCGCTTTCTTTATACAACAGCTAAAGTAATCTCTTAAAGCATAAGTCAGGGCCGGCCTGGTGGCTTAGAGGTTAAGTGTGCGCGCTCCACTACTGGCGGCCCGGGGTTCGGATCCCGGGTGCGCACCGACGTACCACTTGTCCGGCCATGCTGAGGCCGCGTCCCACATACAGCAACTAGAAGGATGTGCAACTATGACATACAACTATCTGCTGGGGCTTTGGGGAAAAAAAAAAAAAGGAGGAGGATTGGCAACAGATGTTAGCTCAGAGCCGGTCTTCCTCAGCAAAAAGAGGAGGATTAGCACGGATGTTAGCTTAGGGCTGATCTTCCTCACAAAAAAAAAAAAAAGGCAACATAAGTCAGATTTTGTCAGTCATCCACTCAAAACCTTCCAATGGCTTCCCTTGTACTCAGAATAAAATCCAAAGTTCCTTATCACAGCTTACAAAACTACATACCCCACTACCTCCTTGAGCTGCCTCTTACCCTCATCCCCTTGCCCATCCTGTTCTTGCCACAATGGCATCTTTTCTGTTTCCAAAACACATTACATACGTTTCTACCTCAGGGTCTTTTACCTTTTACTTCTCAGCATTCTCTCTGAATAGAATGCTCAGATGGCTTGCTCCTTCAATTCATTCAGGTTTTTGTTCAAATGTTGTCTCCTCAAAGACACGTTCCTTGATCACCTTAACTAAAATAGTGTCCTCAGTTTCCTCACCTTGCTGTCTTTCTTCAACACTAAGCACTAACCGACAATAACTGTCTTTGTTTACTGTGTCTCCCACACTAGAATATGAGCTCAGGAGAACAGGCATATTGTTCACTGCTGTTTCTTCAGCCAATTAGTACTTGGCACAGAGCAGAGCAAGTATTCAATACAAATTTGCTGAACAGTGAATGAACATTCTGGTTTCAATGATTAGTCAAGTTTGCTATTTCCTTAAATTTCATTTTACATGCCCTGTGATACTATCACCAAAGGTTGAGTAATTTAACTTTTCTAAAGCCCTTCTGAGCATCTCCCTTTCTGGACCAGTTAGTGTAGTTATATACCTTCTACCAAGAAGAGCACAAAGAGAATTGAGAGATAGCCCTTGGCCAGTACCAGTGGCAGATACTGGGGGTATTTAGCCATACCTGCAAAACTAGGTCTAGTCTCAACACAGCAGCCAGGGTGATCCTTTTAAATTAGAAGTTATCCTTTTAAAACAGAAGTTAGATTGTTGTAAATCCTACAATGGCTCCCTATTTCTCTCAGAACATAATCAGGAGTTCTTACAATGGCCTATGAGGCTGTATAAGATCTGGCCCATTACCTCTCTGACCTCATTTTCCACTCTTCCCTACCCAATGCTCCTTCTGCTCCAACCACACTGGCCTCGCTACTGATCATCAAACAGACTAGGCACACCACTGGCTTAGAGCACTTGCTCCGGCTGTTCTCTCATCTTGAAACGCTCTTTACCTAAAAATCCACATGGCTAATTCCTTCAGGTCTGCTCAAACATCACTATCCTCATGAGCCTTATACCTTGATCCCTCTATTTAAAATTACAACCTAGCACTCTTGATTCTCCTTACCATGCTCTTTTTCTTTTTTCCATGGTGCTTTTGCCTTCTAACATACTATAAATTTTTCTTATTATGTTTATTGTCTTTCTTCTCACTAAAGTGTAAGCTCCACAAGGGCAGGAATCTTTGCCTGTTTTATGCACTGACTCCAAGCATCTAGAACAGCAGGTGGCATATAACAATCACACAATAAAAATTTGTGATTGAAGGTAATGACTCTCCTGGCTTTTATCCTGAGAGATTACTTATGTCTGGGCTGCCTTTGCAGGAGAGATTACCATCATAATTTGAAGTTAATCTAGAAATTATGAGGAGGTAATAGTACAATATACAGGAAAACAAAACAAAAACTGAACTAGAAGTAAAAAAACCTAGATTTTGTGCTCCTATTTCACTTTTGAATCAATGGATATGATTGAACAATGTACTTGACTTCTTAGTTTCCCAACTGAAAATCAGGAATAAGAATAATGCCTCATGGGATGATCAAGAGGATAAAATGAGATAAAGTAAAAATATAAAAATTACATGATCGCATTTGGAATTACTTTTGAGTTTCTTGAGGGTTTAGAAGGGAAAATTCCTTCCCCCTTCCCTTACTCAGAAATTTCTCTTTAGGGCTCAGAGCATGACTACTTCCCTTTAAGCTTTTCCCATGTGGCGGCTCTATAAGCAGATTAATCTAGAAAAGGACAATCGTGTGCTAGACAGTTTAAGAAATATTAATATCTTTGACCATTCAGTAAAAGGGCAGTATGGCACATAAGTGAAACTTAACCAAAAAAAAAAAAAAAAAACCAACTAAACTATTCATTAGAAGCAAAATATCATGGTAAGACAGGAAATTGGAGCCATGCCACTCAGAAACCTCAAGGGTAGAAATAGGCTTTGGTAGGTTGTTTTCCCAGCCACTTTTAATAACAGAAGAATAGAGTCTGGAGTTAAAAAGAGAAACCATTTAAAATAGATATTATCCAACAGGCTCTCAGTACATCAATTGATCCTTACCTGACAATGCTGAAGCTCAATCAGAGCAGCCCTCAGGGGAGATGAAAGCATGCTTTGCTTGAGCCATTTACCCAGAGAGAAATACAGATGTGCCATAAAAATTTAAAACCAGAATGAAAGTCAGACTGAGAGTTACTTTGGTAAGTCTGAAAAGAAATAAATAACACTTCTATTAACTATCACTTGGGCAACTCAGTAGGACCAAGTGTTGTGTTGGATTGGAAAATTTTAGGGTGAATATAATCAAATTAGAAAACCAAAGTGATAGATTTTCCAGGTTTGAGGAACACATACTATTGAATTAATTGTGACACCTATACCTCAATTACTATAGTTTGGAAAATATGTTAAGGGGAGATCCAGCCCAATGAAAGAGGGAGAGAAAAGAGAAACCACTGTACTTGACAGTCACAGACAATCTTAAGCAATGTTCTCAACATAGCCCAGATTTCTCTCCCTTGACTTGTTTCCTGGACCAACCTACTTCTCTCACGTTTATGGTAAAATCAAACATCCCCAAAATACTGACTACCATACTGACTCACATTTATTGTATGCTTTTTGTAGTTTTGAGTTTACCCAGCTCTCAATCCTAAATAGCAAGATAAAATGGCTTATAGTATAAGTAGGTATCAAGCTTTGGCAGAAGAAAACAGTCATTTGAAACGATTAAGTTTAGATGAAGAAGCTTCACAGAATCCACAAGCACAGGCCATAAGGCTAGTAAGTGAACAGACTGTGGACAGCTCTGCCAGGAGAGTCATGTTTACGATGGCTGGTGACCCTGCTCTTTCCTCTTCCAGTTTGTTTCTTGGGAAGGAGAAGAAAAAAAGCCCCCATGATGAATCACTTGATCTTACCACGTCAATCTCCGTGTTGGAATGTCCCATA
This sequence comes from Diceros bicornis minor, assembly GCF_020826845.1. Lineage (NCBI taxonomy): Eukaryota > Metazoa > Chordata > Mammalia > Perissodactyla > Rhinocerotidae > Diceros > Diceros bicornis. Next base: position 78,057,876 of record NC_080742.1, on the reverse strand, counting down.
TTACAAACGATGCAGCTATTCTTCATGCGATCCAAGTGCTCTCTGGTTACCACATTCTTGTTACCTTAAAAACAGAAGAGATATCCACATGAAAAGGAATGAAGTTGGACCCCTACCTCACTCCATATAAAAATTTAACTTGAAATGGATCAAAGACCTAAATGTAAGAGCTAAAACTATAAAAATCTTAGAAGAACATAGGAATAAATCTTTGTGACCTTGGGTTAGGCAATGGCTTCTTAGATATAATACCTAAAGCACAAGAAACCAAAGAAAAAATAAACTGGACTATATGAAAATTAAAAACTTTCATGCTGCAAATGATATCCTCAAGAAAGTGAAAAGACAACTCACAGAATGAGACAAAATATTTGCAAATCATTGATAAGGGACTTGTATGCAAAATTTATAAAGAACTCTTACAACTCAATAATAAAATGACAAATAACCCAATTTAAAAATGAGTAAAGGATCTGAATAGACATTTCTCAAAAGAAGATATACTAAAGAAGATGTGCCAACATGCACATGAAAAGACGCTCAACATCATTAGTCATTCGGGAAATGCAAATCAAAATCACAATGAGATACTACTTCATACCTACTAGGACGGCTATAATCAAAAAGACAGTAACAAGTGTTACCAAGGATGTTGAGAAATTGTAATTCTCATGCATTTTTGGCAGGATTGTAAAATGATGCAGTCACTCTGGAAAAGTTTGGCAATTCCTCGAAATGTTAAAAGTAGAGTTACCATATAATCCAGCAATTCCACTTCTAGGTATATACCCAAGAGAACTGAAAAGATGTTCACAGAAAAACTTGTACACAATGTTCATAGCAGCATTATTCATAATAGCCAAAAAGTGAAAACAACTCAAGTGTCCATCACCTGATGAATGGATAAATAAAATGTGGTATAACCTTAATATGGAATATTATTCAGCAATAAAGAGGAATGAAATATTGATACATGCTACAACATGTATGAACCTTGAAAACACTATGCTAAGCAAAAAAAAAGCAAAAGACCACAAGTATGATTCTGTTTACATGAAATGTCTGGAACAGGCAAGCCGATAGAGAAATTAATGGTTGCCTAGGGCTGGGGAAAGGTGGAGAGTGGAATGAGAAGTGACTGCTAACGGTATGGGGTTTCTTTTTGGACGATGAAAATGTTCTAAAATTAGATAAGGGGATGTTGCACAACTTTACTTAAACCACTGAACTGTATACTTTAAAAGGGTGAATTTGGGGCCGGCCCGTGGCTTAGCGGCTAAGCGCGCGCTCCGCTACTGGTGGCCCGGGTCTGGATCCCAGGCACGCACCGACCCACCGCTTCTCTGGCCATGCTGAGGACGCGTCCCACATACAGCAACTAGAAATGTGCAGCTATAACATACAACTATCTACTGGGGCTTTGAGGAAAAAAAAAAGAGAGGACTGGAGATAGATGTTAGCTCAGAGCTGGTCTTCCTCAGCAAAAAGAGGAGGATTGGCATGGATGTTAGCTCAGGGCTGATCTTCCTCACAAAAAAAAAAATAATAATAATAAAAAATAAATAAATAAAAGGGTGAATTTTATGGTATATGAATTATATCTCAATTTAAAGAATTAGATTGTGGTGATGGGTGTATGACCCTGTGAATTTGCTGGAAAACACTGAATTGTACACTTAAAACGGGTAAAAAAAATAGCTTTTTAAAATAGCATTTTAAAAAACGTGAAGCAAGAACAGTTTCTTTTTTTTTTTTTTAAAGATTTTATTTATTTATTTTTCCCCCAAAGCCCCAGTAGATAGTTGTCTGTCATAGCTGCACATCCTTCTAGTTGCTGTATGTGGGACGTGGCCTCAGCATGACCGGAGAGGCGGTGCGTCGGTGCGCGCCTGGGATCCGAACCCGGGCCGCCAGTAGCGGAGCGCGCGCACTTAACCGCTAAGCCACAGGGCCGGCCGAAGAACAGTTTCTTATGGTCTCTTTTCTCTATCCCCAGCTTTCCCTGAGGCCACAAATATATTTTTATTCTTAAATATTCTGATTTTCTTCCTCTAAAACAGAATTATAAAAGAAAACCAGGGCCGGCCCCGTGGCTTAGCGGTTAGGTACGTGAGCTCCACTGCTGGTGGCAGGGGTTCGGATCCCGGGCGCGCACCGACGCACTGCTTTTCCGGCCATGCTGAGGCCACGTCCCACATACAGCAACTAGAAGGTTGTGCAGCTATGACATACAGCTATCTACTGGGGCTTTGGGGGGAAAAATAAATAAATAAAATCTTTAAAAAAAAAAAAGAAAACCAATATTGCAGTGGTTTATGATTCTACCATATAGACAAAATAAACATCTCAGTCCAAGGAAACTAGCCATATCTGCATATTCCTCTCTAAAACTCAAAATCTACCTCTTTGGGAATTAACACAATTACCTTTCCCACTTTCTCTAACCATGAAGAATTTTGCTCTAGCTTTGCAATAATTATAAGGACTAGAGGGAAATATTCATCACTTTTGGAGGTAAAATAAAAAATCAAATGTACAAATTTAAGATCTGACTTTCCAAATAAAACTCATCTCTAGGGGCCGGCCCAGTGGTATAGTGGTTAAATTCGCGCACTCCACTTCAGTCGCCTGGGGTTCGCAGGTTCAGATCCCGGGCGCAGACCTACACACCGCTTATCAAGCCATGCTGTGGCAGGCATCCCACATACAAAGTGGAGGAAGATGCGAACAGATCTTAGCCCAGGGCCAAGCTTCCTCAGCAAAACGAGGAGGACTGGCAACAGATGTTAGCTCAGGGCTAATCTTCCTCACCAAAAAAAACCAAACTCATCTCTAGCCATCTCCTAGGCAGCTGAGGATGTATGGAGATAAAGAACAGTTAAAAGGGATGGAGAGAAACTTTCCTCTGGATGACCTAATGGTATACTTTTGGTCAGAGCTCTAAAGAGACAGGAAGAATGTGAAAGACTGACTGGTTTTATGGGCTACCATCTCTGACTTTTAGAGTTTGTTTTTTTTGTTTGTTTTTTTTTGTTTTTTAATTTTTTTTTGTGTGTGAGGAAGATTAGCCCTGAGCTAACATCTGCCAATCCTCCTCTTTTTGTTGAGGAAGACTGGCCCTGGGCTAACATCCATGCCCATCTTCCTCCACTTTATATGGGACGCCGCCACAGCATGGCCAGCCAAGCAGTGCTTGGGTGCACGCCTGGGATCTGAACTGGCGAACCCTGGGCCGCTGCAGCAGAGTGCACACACCCAACCACTTGCGCCACTGGGCAGGCCCCTAGAGTCTGGTTTTGTTTAGAACATTTCCAGTCATTTTTCACTTGTTCTATGAAAGCGTTTCCAAGTACCACCCCATTTTATACATCATAATCATACCTGTACAGGTAATTACAATATCCACTTGTCGGATGACCTCATTTAATTTCACCAGTCGAAATCCATCCATACTGTAGAAATAAAGCATGATCAATTAACCTAAATAGGCAGCTGGGGAGCCTTTTGCCACAGAACCTCAAAAGCTATTACCAAGGTCCTTTAGTACCTACGTTGTCACTTCTTGATATAGCTGGACTATTCTTAGCAGTGAAAAATTCAAACCATTCCCTTAGTTCATACAGGACAGAAATAAAAGGTTCTTTTGCATCACTGGAACCTAATTCTTCCTGATAATAGTGAGCCAGGGTTAACCATGAGATTCCGTAATCAAGTTTTTAGAAAGTGCCATTTTATCACTGAAACTGCTCTCCCCAAGATCATCAATGATCTCCTGAATGTAAAAAAGAAAAAATTTTTTTCTTAGACTCTTATATTACTTGATTTCCACTGCTACATTAAACATTATTTACCTTCTTAAAGCTCTATACTCCTTGGAGTCCATGATACTGTTTTCTCCTGCCTTTCCTACTTTTCTGATTGCTCCTTCTTGATCTCAGTCAATCTTTAAATGTTGGTACTCTGTAGGGTACTCTTTTCTCTATTCTTTCAGCACTTATCCATACCCTTCTCTTGGCTGCAAATGACCCTTATAGGTGGCTGATTTGCACATCTATATCCTTAGTTTAGCTATCTCCAAAACTTCAGAACCATGGATCAAATTATCCACTGGATAGCTCCTCCTAGATGTCCCACAAGGATCTCAAACTTATTGTGTTTGGAAATAAACTCATTATCTTCTACACCCCCCAATCCTATCTATTTCTTCTTCTATATTTTCCATCTGGATCAATAGCACTACTGTTTACCCAACTGTACGAGCAAAATAAACTAGTATGTCCTAGTCTACCGCCTCTCCCTAACTGAAGCTGTCACCAAATCTGGTTGATTCTTTTTCCTTAATTTCTTAAAATCTCTTGAATCTATCCCTTCCTCTCCATACATGCTGGCCTTGCTTATGTTCAGGTCTTACTATTTCTTGCCTAGATTACTAGAGTATCCCCTGGCCCAATTTCATTGCTTTTAGGTTTACATCTCTCTAATTCATTTTGCAGAGTGATTTCCCTAAATGCAATCTGGATCATGTCACTTCCTTGCTTAAAATACTTCAGTGAGATTGCCTGATCTCAGGATAAGACCCAAATACTTATACTGGTATATGATTACACTGACATATGATTCCTACATCAAATATTACCACTCTCCCAAATTTATCCTATTGGCCAGCTACATTAAAATACTCCAGCTTCTTAAATATGCTGTGCTCTCTCCTTCCTCAGTTACTATGCACATGTTGTTCCCTGTACCTGGAATTTACTTCCAAACTAAGAAATCACTTACACAAGTTTCAAGACTCAGCTTTGCTGACACCTCTTTGTACTCTGCCCTCTTGCTCTTTAGTTAGATATTTCTCCTTTGCGCTCCTGCAGAAGCATGTGCTGTTTATCTCCATCACAGCACTTATTATACTCCACAGTGGTTATTTGTCTGAGTGCTTCTAAAAGCAGGGAAAACTTGTCTCATTCATCTGTTCATCGTATTCATCCTTAGCATAGAGCACAGTACCAAGTATATAGTCAGTGATTAGTTCACGTCTATAAGATAATTTGAATCAGTACCTCAGTCAGTAATAAAACATGTTCAGGTTTCTCTAACGAACCCAAAAAGTACTAGAATGGTGATAATTCTCCTCGCCAACAACTCTGCTGGCGAAATCTGTGGGTTTATGGCTAAGATGTGTAAGGAGTGGTAGGATAAGGACAATGGTTATGGTAAAATCTTGATGCCATGCTTCATTCTATCCTGGGTACCTTCCTCTGGAGGGTTAACAGTAAAGACTGAGTAGGTTATCCAGGCTACAGACACTGGGACTCTGCAGTAGTTTTCACAGACAGTGGTATTTCCATCCTGCTGAGGATGGCAAGAGACAATTTTAATAACAGCTACCATTTAGTGAGCATTTATTATGTGACAGCAGCTCTGTACTTTATATAATTACACATTATATAATGTACAATCATATACAATAATTATATAATTATTTTACTGAACTTTTACAACTCTTCGAGATAGGTAAGATTACCCACATTTTACAGATGGGAAAGGAATTATTCTTTTTTTTTTAACTTTCAATTTTGGAATCATTTCAAACTTAAGAATTACAAGAATAGTACAAACAACTCCTATATACCCTTCACTCAGAGTTAGCAGATTTTACCCTTAATTTGGATTTCTCTGATGTTTCCTTCTGATTAGATTTAGGTTACACATTTTGGGAAGGAATATCACAGAAGTGCTCTTTTCAGTGCACCACATCAGAAAGGATCTGGTGCCAGTCTGTTTCTCTCTTGATCACTGTGTTCAAAGGGAGAAGAATTACATATGGAAAAGGTAACGGGCTGCTTGTTCTCTGGTTCCAGGCATCCCTTGTTACTATTTCCACAGGAATCCTAAATTTTAGCTTCTCTGATAGTCTCTGCTCTTTCAGAGTAGAGCTCCTTGATCTTTGAAAGGCAAGCGCTTACAGTTAATGGCAGCCTTGCTCAGGATCTCAGCTCCTCTAAGATAAAATGTGACATTAACCAGGCCATTCTTCGGAGTCAGGTACAAGATCACAGTTAGATGACAGAGTAGAGGAAAAAGCAAGTCTCCTTTTGCATGCTTACCAGGCTTGAAGAGCACAGATGGGGTCAATCTCAGTTACATACACAATGGAGCCCATGGCTTTTAAGGCAGCACAGCACCCCTTCCCTACCTGAAGAGGGGAGAAAGTACACACAATAAGGAAAGTCAATGAGAAAACAGTTTTCAAAGCTTCTGGTGAAATGTACCCCGCTTTCTGCTCCCAAAAAGAATTTCACTGAATAGATTTATGCTTGGGGAAAAACAAGTAAATGAATGCAGTTCATAAACAAACTCCTAGTCCCTGCTTACCATATGCATGTGCATAAGAACACCCACACTCACGATTTATAATCAAAACACAAGCTAAAAGAACATCACAAATAGTGCACTGGAACAGTCAGAAAATCAACTTAAGAAAAAATGGCAAAAATGCAAAGGGAAAAAGAAAGATTGTACTTTAACCAGAGGGCCTCTAAAGTTGGTTAAACCTTACCTCTCCATAGCCACAAACCACCACCTGCTTTCCACCAAACATCATGTCTGTTGTCCTTTTAAGTCTAGGGAGAAAAAAACATTAAATCAGAAAAATCTTCTCTTGTTTCTCACTTGAGATTAGATTCGGCCCTTTTGTTTTCATGTTTTTGTTTTTCCGTTTTGAAAGAAAGCCTGGTTTCTATTCCAGAGAAACTATTTAATGACTAGAAAGAAGAATTCAATAAAATATGTATTTTCTCACTCTATGCTATCTAATCAATTCCATCTATATTGAGGTTTTTTTGTTTTCTTTCTTCCTTTCCCCTTGTCTTGGGAATGATGCATAAGGGAAGAAGCTATAGACTACAAAGTAACTTTTAAATATAAAAGCAATTATATAACATTTGGAATATACGATATTTGGAAATAAAAGATACAAAGAAGAAAATAAAAATAATTTTTATTTAGGAGGTGACAAAACTCTGGCTTAATGAAAATATTCTAGCTTATTGAATTAGACAAACATAAAATATAACACTGATAAATAAGTACTATATTTAGTATCAGAATGGCCAACAGGTCCCACATTAATTCAAAAGGGGAAGGTAATGGGCAATAAGGTGGAGAAGAGCTTTGAAACACGTCAACACCGACTACACGAGATAGTGAGTTTTCTGGGGCTGACTTCTTCTCAGACATGTTCTACTTCTTTGTCTTTGATTCTCTATGAAGCTGGAATAATGGTCCTTACTGTTTTCAGGGTCTCTTGGAAGAACTTGTAGGAGCAGTTTCTAGCTTCTCTTTAGGTTCAGTCAGTCTCCCTTCTCTAGGAATCCCTGGCCGTGCAGAAGAAAGTTTTCAACTAAAACCAGCCTATTCTGAGATAGACAGTTCCTATAAATATTTGTGGATCTTTCTACTCACCAGCTATCTGTTAACCTCTCCTGTTGAAAAGAGTTTATAAATGCCCCGAAGGCAAAGTAGGAATCCTGTGTTTTTAATGATTTGACAACTCTACTCAATAGGAACTGGTATAACTCCATGAATCCTAATGAAATTCAATAAATATCAATTAGGTGCAGAGGCAATTTCTTATTGAGCGAAGAGAGTAAATCTGGCTGAGCTGCCACCATACTCAAAAGTCATGGCTTAGGAGAATGGTCCTGGAATGGCTAGCACAGCAAGGAAAATCAGTAGATCATATTTCCGAGCCTTCTTTGCTTTGACTACCCTCAAGCCTTTCTGCCTCTCTTCCCAAAGGAAGATGATTCTCTCTGTGTGACTACAAATGATTGTGTGGTGGAAAGGAAACTTCATCAACACTGCTACTCTGCAAATGATAGGCTGACTGACCTGGATGGATTCCAGTTAGGTAGTGATTTCCTTGTGATCTTAGAGACCCAGATCTGCCTCAGGGTTTGAGGAAAAAGGACAGAAAAGACCTCAGTCAAGAAGGGACTTTTTAGGGGGATCGGGGTAAGCTGTCTGGTGGTGTATAAAAGTTACACCCAGTCTCTGATTTCTCTCTAATTCTTCTAGCCCCAGGACCCTCTAGAAGAGTTCCTAAAATATGATTTATTTTATGATCTGAAAATCGTATCTGGGATATCCTTATTCTTCCTACCAAGTGGAATCTCAGTCTCCAGAAGGCTGCACTTGCACTGCTTTTTGGCACTGCAGTCCAATTACAGAAGTATTCTCTAGGAGCCAGTGGGGCCATTCCCTCATTGCTTATGGCGTAGTGTATAACCAGCTCAGAACTACAGAAGCTCAATCCCTAATACCTTCCTCAAATGGACTCTCTATTGGCCTGAATGTCCTCTCCTTTCCATTGTAGCCTTCCCTGGACCATACTTTGCCTCTTCTTTAACTTCTCCTGCTCTCAACTTCTCTGAGAGGAACAACTGCCCATGATCCAGTTGGAAAGTTTTTTACCATCTGAAGGTGCCAATGAGCTCTTACTACTTAGCAGGTTTCTGGCGGATAGTTGATGTTTTTCTATTTTTTCATTAATCCTAACTCCGTTCCACTGCTTCTCTCTTACTCTCACTTTCATACACTTTTGACATTAAAGAATCTTTCTTACCCATAGGGTATACACTGCTTAGGAGGAACTCTGTCCATTTTTATGAACTAGTATAGGTAGCTTTATGCATCTTTTACTGAATCTAGTATAGAAAGATTTTAAGCTCATACATTTGGGACTTGAAAAATCTAAAAGATAGTTGTAGATGAGCAAATATTTTAATGAGTATATACCCAGATTATTAATTTTATCAGACACAAGGCTATTCACCACAATAATATTTATATATGGACAGAACTAGGGACAGTCTATAAACAGACTGATGGCTTGAGAATTCACTCAAATGTCCAAACTATTTGATAATACTATTGACTCTATAGGAGTAATAATTAATAATTGTTCAAATTTGCATTGAACATTCCCCCCTAAAAAAGACTTCAAAGCAAAAAGCTTCCTCTAATATCTAACTCAATCTTAGAATTTACTGTACAGGGTTCTAGAAAGAACAGCAAGGGAACTAACATTGAATACCAGGATTCATACCTTATCTCATATAATCCTCACAATAACTCTATGAGGTAGGTCTTACTGCCACCATTTTACAGATGAGGAAATAGACACAGATAGGTTAAATAACTAGTCCAAGGCCTTATAATTAATAAATGATAAAGCCAATAGTCAAACCAAGGTCTTTCTGGCTCCAATGCCGGTGGTGTCGCAAACAGCCTGGGATCTAGATTGGTTAGTAATGTGGCCCACAGGCCCTTTCTTCACTTTTCCATTAACCTAATACATGATGGCAACCATTTGGTTTGGCAATATTCTAAACCAACTTAATGGTTTCACATAGAGAATTACTGAGTCTTCCTAGCAAGAACAAAGGAATGCAGGAACACAAGTGTAGAAACAGAAACTGGGTATTGGAAGAACACAGTATTTGGTATATATCTAAGTAGATTTTGTCAGATTTACAGTCCTTACAGATTTGAAAAACTAAAAATGCCTCTGGAAATTGACTCTTTGCTCACTAAAACTTTCCAGATGGCCATAGAATTACATGATAGTTGGAGTTTAAGAACTGGCAACATGACTTAGAATAGGAACACGAGGGACCTTTTCCCAAACCATCAAAGATACTTACTTGTTTATAATGACTTCAGTTACTGACTCATAGGCCTGACAGGCTCACAAAGTAAAAATTCTGCTACCATTAGATAGGGGCTAGTTCTGACTTTTTAAGTAAAATAAATTTGCTTGCAATGGGTAGCTCTGGGTCATAAAATATTGAGTATGATGTGGTGATAAATCCAGAGGGGCTATATGAATCATTTCCAGAAATAACCAAAACCAAAAAACTCAGAACCTCAATTGAACAACTCAAGTTCATCCCAAAGATAATAAAACATTACCCATCAAGAATTGATTCACGGCAACAGTAGAGGTTGTCAAATTTCTGTTTGGTGACTGAGTCATTGACATTCATGGCTGGAACACACAGCTTCCCAGCTTTGGATAGCTGGTACAGCCTGAGTATGAGGGAAACCAAGAAGAACTTAAAACAATGAGATACTGCAATCTACTGTTAGTTTCATATCACATTCCAGAAATATTTTGATTGGGTAGGAATGAGAACATGAGACACAACTAGTTTCATCCTATTAGATGTATATAGAGAAATAAAGAATATCTTTCTAGAGCCTGTATACAGCTTAGAAATAAAGGTCTTAGTCAAAAGGCATGTGGGAAAATCTTTAACTCACCTCTAAATTTTAAGGATTAAAATGTAAAATTTTAAATTGCTTATTAATTTTATTCCCCTTTTTAATTATAAAAAGAGTAACTTTAAGTACTGTTTTAATCCCACTACTCTAATGTAACAATTTTAACTTTCAAATAGTCTCTCTTTTATAATCTCATACACATATTTATAAATATGTATATCTATATACAGTTTTATTTAAATTGAGTCAACTAAAAATTAGAACCAGGTCTTTAATTTATTTATTTCTTTTTCCCCCAAAGCCCCAGTAGATAGTCGTATGTCATAGCTGCACATCCTTCTAGTTGCTGTATGTGGGACGCGGCCTCAGCATGACCAGAGCAGCACTGCTTCAGTGCGCGCTGGGGATCCGAACCCGGGCCGCCAACAGCAGAGCACGTGCACTTAACCGCTAAGCCACAGGGCCGGCCCAGGTCTTTTATTTAAAATTCATCCTTTACTTAGAATCTGAAGGTATGGTATAACCCATAGTTTTGTATATTCAAAAAGATCACAATATATTGAAGCCGTGATGGTGGCTTATTTAGAATTTACTTTCCTAAAACTTTTATTTCACACTTTCAGTTCTTTCTGGGTGAATAATAGTAAACAGAAATGATTCCAATTTTACTCAGGGAATTATTGCTCATTTGAGAAACAAAACCTTAAATCCTTGCTCTCCGTACAAGAAGGTAAGCTCTATGAGGGCCTAGGTTTTTGTCTGATTTGCCCACTGCTAGATCACTAGCACAGTTCCTAGAACAGTTCCTTGGTCATTGTAGAAGTTCAATAAATAAATGTCTGTTAAATAAATGAATTTGTCCAAAAAGGACAAGCAGTCTTTGCATTACAATGACTAGAAAACATGAGAACCACACTTGTTCTCCTACCCTCTCCCTCCCTCACTATTTTAGGTTATTTGTGTGTTTTTTTTTTTTTAAAGATTTATTTATTTATTCTCCCCCCAAAGCCCCAGTAGATAGTTGTATGTCATAGCTGCACATCCTTCTAGTTGCTGTATGTGGGATGCGGCCTCAGCATGGCCGCAGAAGCGGTGCGTTGGTGCGCGCCCGGGATCCGAACCCGGGCCGCCAGCAGCGGAGCGCGCGCACTTAACCGCTAAGCCACGGGGCCGGCCCTGTGTTGTTAATTAAAAAAATAAGTGCGTAGACTTAGAGCTCATCACCTCATAGCAGGTTCCAATTTTTAACATAATGTACTCTATAGGCATGTGAATATAGAATATATATATGTCTAGGCTGCATAAAACCAGGTATGCTCATGTCAAATCTTACCTATGGACTCCAGTAACACTTTCCTCTACTATGCCCTTGATTTTCTTAAACATGTTGGGATACTTCTTATAAATCCAGTGAGTAAGATCCCCTCCATCATCCAAGATCTGCAATAATAAGCATCAATAATGTCATTCATTTTGCTATAGGCTCAAGACTTTCAGTGATTCTCTGGTTCTTGTATCTCAATTTCTAATTGTCATTTTACAGATATTTCAAATTTCCTATATGGTTATGAAAAGTAACTTAAAGCCAATATAATGACCAGTCATAATAAACTAATAAAAGACAATGAGGGATAAAATGGCAATTGTAATTCTCACAGCCAAATGACCTTGCCACATGACACACCTATTAGATCAAAATACACAGCAACACCATCAGGATTTTCTTACGGACTAAAAGCTTAAGTCATTATCTAGTTCTTGAATGTACTGTAGATATTTAAAAAGCCTAAACTTGATATTAGCATATTTATGTTGGTTAAATTCAAGACTTTAAATATCATCAGTCAAAGCTTAGTTTAAATAAATCCAGATAATTAGTCTCTCTCCCAGAACAATGGCTTATAAAACTGTATTCGTTAATCCTTTACTTTTCCCAAAGTACAGGTACTCTCTTACCCAAAATATCAGGCAGCACTGTAGGGTTTTGCCTAGCACAACCTCACACTCTCTATAAAACAAATTAAAAATAACTAGGGAACTGTGTAGCACGTAGGTGTGCAAGCATGCCTCTGAACAGCTCATCACTATTTTAGGTTGGGATTAAAGATAAATACAATGCTGTGCCCACTGAAGCTTTCATCAGCAGAGGAAAGTTTCTGAATTATAAATAAGCTAAAGAAAAAACAGTTTAGAATACTATTAGGCACTAGGCTGTGGCACTTCAGCCCTTCACCTAGCTGTTAGAAATGCTTGGCAGGACTTTTCAAATTGTTATACCCATTCTCCTGGAAAGTCCCACAAAACCGAGCTGCCCTCTACTGGCATGCACCCATTTTGCAGTCCCATCAATTATCAACTCTACTACAAGTGCCAAAAATGCCATCCCAGACCCCTGGACACACAAAATCCCCAACCTCATGTCTACCACTTGATCTCTTTTTTGCATCTCCTCTTGCTGTTGATCTATTTTGTCTGACTCAACTAAACCTTATTTGAGAGCAGGGATCCAAGGCAGGACTCTCATTAAAACTCTTACATTCGCTCCATACTATAAGTTAGTGCTCCATTTTCCCCCCGTAGAAACCCTCAGAACAGATGCCCTAAGAAACGGAAAGGCTCCTCTGAGTTTTTTCCTCCCTTTCTGCATGTATGAAATCTCTCACGGAGTTTTCCCTTGCAGCCTCTGATCCCCAGCCACACAAAAGATCAGACACAGAAAAGACTGAGGAATTGGAAACTCTGTCTTAAGTCCCACTATTTTCATACACTTTTCCCTTTTAACAAAGGTATCTAACACAGGCAGGTAGTTGCTATCCCTAATATTTGTTTAACGAATATAGCCCATAATTTTCACCATGAAATTCCACTGCAGAAAATTCTTGTCACCAGGGAATCTTCCTGAGGTTGGAAAGCAAGTAAAAGTACTAGATCCTGACAGGATCCAAAGAGATATGGCTCTTGTTTTCTGGAGTGACAACTGTTTTTACCCTTGTCTTACTTTCTTCATCAACATTTCCAGCAGTTTGTGCTGGCGCTACAGTTTATAAAAGCTCTCTGGGTAGAATCCCATGTCCTCTCTGTGTTTATGACTATAAAATTAATGTTTTATTTCCAGTAGAAACCCCCTGGCATATGTTCTTTAGTGCCTGTCAGTCATACTCCCTCCTGTCACTGTTAAACTCTGTTGGAAGGAGCTGACTCATCTTATAGCCGATTCCTTCCTCCCTTTCAGGATATGAAAGCTTTAACCCAGCTTCTCAAACCAGCACTTGGTGCAATGTGACCTGGATCACAGAATCCAGAAAGACAGGCTGCTTTTCTCTGCTGTGTACCCGGTGAGGCCTGCTCTGCAGTCTTTAGCAGCAAGGAATAGTTGGACTAGAGCTTCAAGGATTCTTTTTTCAGTTGATTCCCTAATTCCTCCTCTTACTCATATGCAGAAATGTTTGCAAAATAGGAGTGCCTCATATTTTGTGCAGCTTTTTGCTTCTTCTTGTGAATCTAATATGCTATCAGCCTTCAAGAACTTGATCTTCTAAAAAACGAAACAAAAATAAAAATGAAGCAAAAATAAAAAAACCAAGACTTTGCCTAGTCATCTTTCTTAAGGTGAGGAATGAATAAAGAGAAGAAATTTGAACTTGGAATCCCTTCAGGTTCACTATAAATTTAGCATATGATTCTAGAGAGAAAGCTAAGTAACACGGGAGGTGTATATATGTGTATGTGTTTTGATTATTATTGTTGTTGGGGGGGTGGGGGGGTAAGCAGTGATAGGGAATGGTAACTCTTTAATCTCACTTTTTAACCAGCCATGTGTGATCCCTGAGCATTACTTTAACGTTGCTGATGAATATGAGTGCTTCTAAGATCAGCACCGACAATTACAGCACTTTGAGCCTATAACGAGATTCAATATTCTTGGAGTACCCTAAGCACAAGCATCTAGTTCTGTTGGAAGCCTAGATACATCAGATAGAAAAGGAGGCATTTTCCTTCCTTCCTGTTGGCTACAGCCTCCTCCTCTGTGCCCTGCCAAGCCCCTAAAGAATTGTGTTAGCAGAAATCAAACCCACCATGTTCGGCTGCCAGCCTTCCACATTCACACATCTATCAATGCACCACCAAAAGTCATCTTCTGACTCTCCTTTCCAGGCAAAGACAGGAAATCCTGAGGAAAAGGAACAAAGAGAAACCATTAAAGTCTGAAAAAAGGTCTGACCCTAAATTTTGGGAAGAAAATGCTGGTTTTCCCCAATTCCAAACTCTCTTGTTCTGCTGCACTCTTTGGATTGACTTTCTTCACTGCTTAGTACTGTCTTCAGCCCCTTGCTCCATTCTTTTGTCTTTGGGTCATTTTGCTCTTGTTAGACAAAGAGGACAAAGAAAAGGGACAAGAGTATGATGGATGCTAAAAATATGACTAAAGAGAAAAAGAAGAAACCAGAAATAAGTACTTCTTTATCTAGTCCAACTGGAATCCTCATCATTTCCCAACTATACTTTGATCTTTCTTGCTTCTATACTTTAGTCATCCCATCCTCTTCATCAGGAAAACTCTTACACTCTTTTCCATCTATTAAAATATTGTTACAGTTCATGGGCCAGTTAAGTGTCATGTTCCTAATGAAGCCTGATCAACTCAACTGGAAGTGATCTCTCATGGAATTTGAACTGTTAATAAGCCCCTTGTTTGTGTACTGAATGTGTAATCCTTTATATCCTTGCATTATCATTGTTTATATATTTGTCTTCTCCTCAACCACAATATAAGATTGTGAGGGCAAAGACACTGTCTCATTTGTCCCTGTATCTTTTAGAGTAGGTCAATAAGCATTTGTTGGGGGAAAAAAAAAGAAATGAATGCATATGTACAATTCACTGGGCTACATATTTAATATTTGTGCACTTTTTTATACATATTTTATTCATTAATAAAAATTTTATAAATGAATCAATGTAAATGAAAGAACCAATGAAATGTTCAAAGTGCTAGCAGGAGGAGGGACATGCATGCACTATATAGCTTGCCCAGCATTTCTCAAAAGCTCTGAAGCAAGAGTTTGGTACCATGATCTGTGATGTGCTGCCAGAGAATAAAGACGAGAAACTGATGAAGTCCAAATTTCTCTATTTCTTTTGTCCTTCAAGTCTCAGTGCGATCAAATATTAATTTGCCAGGTCAAGACCTGTTAACTGCTGAAGCAGAAACACCAAACACTGAATCAGGGCAAACTGCTGAAAAACCAGCTGGATCACAAAACTATGCCTGAAGCATTTTCCTTTCTAATCTATATTACCTTAATCAGTGATCAGTGTTCACTGGTACTCTAATATTAGCAAGTCAAGGCAATGCATTAACTAATAATGGAGTATTAGACATAAGAAGATATTTGTGACTGTAAAACAATAAAGTTGTCTAGATCATATTTAACAAGAGAAGCCCAAAAAGAGAGCAAACTTATCAAGAATAGGGATCCATTTCTTCTTTTTTTTTTTGAGATTTTATTTATTTATTTCCCCCCCCCAAAGCCCCGGTAGATAGTTGTATGTCATAGCTGCACATTCTTCTAGTTGCTGTATGTGGGACACGGCCTCAGCATGGCCGGAGAAGCGGTGTGTCCGTGCGCGCCTGGGGCGCCCGGGATCCGAACCCGGGCCACCAGCAGCGGAGCGCGAGCACTTAACCGCTAAGCCACGGGGCCGGCCCGAGATCCATTTCTCCTAAGACAGCTCCTTTTATGTTGATCTTCCTTAAAGATTTATACAATCATGTGTTGCTTAACAAGGGGGGATACGTTCTAGAAATGTTCACAGAAATGTGTCGTTAGGTGATTTTGCATTGTGTGAGCATCATAGAGTGTACTTACACAAACCTAGATGGTATAGCCTACTGCACACCTAGGCCATATGGTACTAATCTTATGGGACCACCGTTGTTAACCCAAACGTGGTCATGCAGCACAATGATGGAACTTTTCAGAGACTTACTAGAGAACGAGAAAAAGATCTTACCACTTTCTGCTAGAGCAGCAGCCACTTCATTGAGAGTGGAATAGATGTTGCAGGCAGCCCATCGGCACTGTGCCCCCAGAGCACCTAGAGTTTCCATAAGCACCTATATTAAAGAGAAAGCAGGAGATGAGCAAGCCTGGGCCAAACAATTGGTCAAGGAGATTAAATTTATATATTTGACAATGATAAAGTACATCAGGAATAACTGAGGCCAACGATTTTCAAATTGCACTCTACAGAAACTCTTTAGTATTTTGAGAGGAGGGCAAGTGCCAGGGGTAGGCATGGGGGAAGGTTCCAGCTGAGCTCTATGTAAGATTTAATTAAACGAAGGATTTCAGAGCCAAAACATTTTTTAAAAACCACCAATTTATAGTTCTGCTTCTTCTTAGGATGTAGAAAGCTGCAAGAGAGGCTCCTACCCTAACCAACAACAAAAAGCCAAATAATCTACAAAACCATAACTTTTCTTAAGTCCATCAAAGAGCTGAGGTCATAAAGCAACCAAGTGAACTGAACTCCAAAAAGTGACAAATCCCTTTAAGCAGAGAGGCAACACTGTTTCACCTTTGGCAGAGCATGGAAGGAAGAGGTGGCTACCATACATGAAGGTAAGAAAAAATTAGCTAAAATTTTAATGAATTAGTAAAGGCTAAATGTGGGAAAGTGTGTCAGTTTAGAATTTCTGGTAGCCGCAGGCACAAGAAGATTTCATACTCACATGCACACTCTTTTCCAGGGGATTCCACCCAGTGCTCACAAGAAAGACTAGGGGCAGGGAGCTGATTGGCTGTGCTGAAAGATAAGCGTGAAATGTGGATACTTTTCCCCACAACCTTCTCTCATAGGAAGCAAAAGTCTCAAGCTGTAAGAAGTGGAGCAGGAGTTATGCCTGCCACCAGGAACCAGGCAAAGATCCACTGCTTCTGGAGGAGGGTAGAAGTAAAAACTCCCTGCTCCTAGCATAATAGCAGGAAACCCTCTTGGGCGCAGGACCCTGTACTGATATGATAATAAAGTAAAGATCACTACCTCTCTAAGAGGAGCAGAACAATATCTCCTGCTCAAGACCCATCACAAGATAACAAGGCGAAATTTGGCTGCTACAGAGAGGAGAGGCGGGGACACTAAAAAAGCGCTGTCCTCACAGAGTCCTGCCTAAGATTGAGGCTGCACCAGGAGCTCCAAGAACCCCACTTGCCCTCACCATTAGCCCGGCTCCAGGAAACAAGTGGCAGCCATCTAGTGTTGCAGGTGAGGAATGCTCTGAAGAGAGAGCCACCCCCCCCGCCGTGGCAAGCATGTGCAGAAGCAGCTGAAAGATGAGGGTGAAGCCAAAACACTGAGGGGAGCCCTCTGGTAACCTCAAATCACAAGGTAACAGCAGCCCACTGCTGGAGGAATTTGAAGCCCATGGTGCAGAGCAACAGAATTAAAATCCAGCCCAATTCATGACAATAATGGAAACTAATATACTCCCATTCAATATAAAATTTCAAGACACACAAAAAAGTGAAAAAAACAACCCACTGTCAAGAAACAGAGTATTTAAGAGAACCAGAATCTGAGATGAGCTAGATGTTTAATCAGACAGGAACTTTAACAATAATTAATACATTTATGTTAAGGGGTCTAGTGAAAAAGATGGACAACATCCATGAACTGATAGGGAATTTCAGCAGAAAGATGGAAATTATAAAAACAAGTGAAATAGAAATGTCATGGGCCAGCCCCGTGGCTTAGCGGTTAAGTGCGCGCGCTCCGCTACTGGTGGCCCGGGTTCAGATACCGGGCGCGCACGGACACACTGCTTCTCCGGCCATGCTGAGGCCGCGTCCCACATACAGCAACTAGAAGGATGTGCAACTATGACATACAACCATCTACTGGGGCTTTGGGGATAAAAAGGAGGAGGATTGGCAGTGGATGTTAGCTCAAAGCCAGTCTTCCTCAGAAAAAAGAGGAGGATTAGCATGGATGTTAGCTCAGGGCTGATCTTCCTCACAAAAAAAAAAAAAAAGAAGAAATGTCAGAAATAAAAAATAAAATAAAAAATATCAGAGATTAAGAATTCTTTCATCAGGCTTATCATCAGACTATGTGTCTCTGAGGACAGAATCAGTGAACTTGAAGCTAGATCAAGAGAAACTACTAAACTGAAATACAGAAAGAAAAATGAGTAGGGGAAAAAATCAGAAGAGAGCATCCAAGATTTATGGGATATTATCAAATGGTCTAACATACATGTAATTGGAATCCTAGAAGGAGAAGGGGATAATAGGGCAAAAGAAATATATGAAGAGTTAATGGGAAATTATTTTCCAAAATTAATGAAAGAGGAATAAAAGAAAAATGACATCCCAATAGCAAAGAGTACACTATTGTACAGATCCACTAAAGGAACCAAGGATCCTTGGAGAAATGACTAATCCACGGCTAGGACAGGGAATGTACAAGACGAGCTTAGATCATCTTGTACCAGAAGCAAGAAAGTGCTCAAAGAATGAAAGGGATATGTTACAAGACAAGCCACAGAAGCCAGACTGAAGGGGCTTCCCTTAGCCAAAATTGGAACAATTTGAGCATCATAATAAATAATGATAGTAATAGATTATAACCCATTAAATAGAAAACAATGATTCCATACAAATAAAAATAAACAAATGAGTGAATAAATTGCAAGTTTGATGAAGAATGGGATATTTACACAGTTTCATATTACTACCACACAAAATACTTATTAATTACAAAGGGGGAAAAATAACTTTCACAACGGAAAAGTCTGGCAGCCACCACCTCAACCAAGGAATCAAAAGAACGTCAGTTATGGGACAAGTCAAAATCACATGCCACCTAATAAGCTTAAATTTAAAAAATGCAGCATCATTTCCTACTAAAGATGCACAGCCTGAATCTAATAATGAGGAAGCTCAGAAAAGTCCAAATTGAGGACATTCTACAGAATAATTTGTCTATACTCTTCAAAAGTGTCATGCAAGTCGAAGAAAGACTAATGAACTGTGCTGCACTAAGGGAGACTAAAAAGAGATGACAATTAAATGAGACACATAACTATGGACTGGATCCTTTTGTTATAAAAAATATTATTGGGACAACTAGTGAAACTCAAATGGGGTCTGAGGATTAGATGGTAATAATGAATCAATGTTAATGTCCTAATTTTGAATGTTTATACTGGTTGTATAGGAGAATGTCCTTATTGGTAAAAAACACACTAAAATATTTGTGGGTGAAGGAGCACCGGTTGGCAATTTACTTTCAAATGGTTCAGGAAAAAAAGTTATCTGTACTTTACTTGCACCTTTTCTACAAATCTATGAAAAATATTAAAAAAATATTAAAAAAAAATTTAATCCACTGATTTGATCCTGACGTACTTTTACTTCAACATATAAGATGGAGATAGGATTCCTTTTAAAAAGGTAGTGTACTACCCTACTGCTTTGACTAAGAGCTATTTTAATAAGGATAAAGCTTTGGTTAAAATGCTTGTTTTAAAATTTCCTGGCAGTGATCAACTCTGGGTACTGATAATTTTCATTTTTAAAAACTTGTATTTTCTAATATTTCTATACTAAATAAAAATTCTAATTAAAAATACGCTCTAATTTTTTAAAAACTTTAAAAAAATTTTTTTTAATTTTTAATTAAATTTTTAAATTAATTTTTAAAAAATTTAAAAAAAAATTTTTTGCAAACAATTCCACTAATGTAGGCTAACCCCTTCATGTAATTTTTCCAAGGCCACATAGCAAGTTGATAGCAGAACTACTCTTATGTCTTAATTTCTAGTCCATGCTACCTTTCAATATTTGATCCCATTTTTCTGTTTTATTTTTCACCTTAAAAAATTTCTGAATTCCTACAACTAGGATTCTTGAATTTGTCAAACAAAAGAATGACACTGAGACTTACCTACAAAGCAATACAAATTAACTAGAAAAGTAATTGAGACCAAGAATATAAGAAGTGTTCAAAGAACTATGAGTCAAGACAGCTGGCTACTAGGGCTCAAGTAGGAACGACGGCAGGTAGGAGTGGGAGGAGGACTGAGCTTAGAAGCTGGTTTAATGCAACTTTAAATCATTACTGTTTAGAAGGAGTAGCTAGGAAACCTGGTTAAAAGTAACTATGGAAACACACCAAAAAAATGTCAATAGATCCAAGTCTATTAGAAACCTGGACAGGAAACTGTTAACTATAATAGTTATTTCTGGGGCATGGGCTTATAGGAGACTTTGTCTTTCTTCTACATTATAGATTGTAGTAATGTTTGAACTTTTTAAAATGAACATGAACTACTTTTGTAATCAGAAAAAAATAAAATAGAGATTAAAAAATAAAACAAAGCAAAATTCCTTTGTAATTATTGTTTTTAAAGGAAAAAGAAAAGAATGTGTGGAAGGAACGATGATAAAATAATACTAAAATTTGTAAACTAATTTTGATTACTACATTCAAGAAAAAAATAGGAAGGAACCTTGAAGAGTGGTAATGTTCAGTGAGCTAGGGGGTAAAAAAGAAACTAGATATAATTTAGCAACATGAGACAGTACAGAAGCACTTACTATTTTAAGCCACCATACTGAAGTCTCATGTCCCTGACGGGAGAAGCCCAAAAAAGTTTCCAAGAGTCATTCTGCCTTGATTCATTAGTCTGCAGCTCCAAAAAGAGATAGTTTTTCAATTTATTATATTAATTTTGAGCCGCCAAGATAGTCTTTTCCTCAGAGAACATGCAACCCAGAAAAGTCTCATAGTGAAGATGCTAACAGTAGCTGTCTGTGTCTTGAGGAATCTCTGCTGTTCTTAATAAGGAATGTGGCCACATAAGTGTTGTGCTTCAGGAGACAATCTTTTGAAAGCTGATCTGGCCATACAAATGACCTGGGTTTTATAAATCTTATAAAAGATTCCAGTCCATTTCTCACTACACAAATTTCCTGCAGTGGTCTCATTATGGTTGGCAACTCAGTATCTACTACATCCTTGACGATGACTCTAAGTCAGTGGTTCTCAACAGGGGAACTTTGGAAAGCTGTGGGGGCATTTTTGGTTGTCACAATAGTTGGGAAGGGAGAGCTACTGGTATTTAGTGGGTAGGGCCAGGGATCTTGACATTTTGAAAGTGCATGACAGTCTCTTACAACAAGAAACCATGCCACATCTGGTACAATTTTCAAATGTTCCAATGAAAAGTTCAGAGGAGTAAGAAACCTATTTATAATTATCTGAGTTTCAAACCTTACTCCATTTTACATATTAACAAAAAGTATTTATTTATTTATTTATTGTGAGGAAGATCGGCCCTGAGCTAACATCTGTTGCCAATCTTCTGCTTTTTGCTTGAGGAAGATTGTCACTGAGCCAACACCTGTGCCAATCTTCCTCTATTTTGTATATGGGACGCCACCACAGCATGGCTTGATGAGCGGTGTGTAGGTGCACGCCTGGGATCCAATCCCACAAACCCTGGGCTGCCAAAGTGGAGCACACAAACTTAACCACTATGCCACCAGGCCAGCCCCAGTATTTTTGTAGTTTTAATACAAACTAGTTTTTCCAAGAAAGCAATAACTATGTAAATCAAGAGAAAAATCATACTTTTTGTTGTTGTTGTTATTCAGAAATTTACAAAAAGTTGTTTATAATTTGAGAAAATCATATAATTTGGCAATACTGCTCTGATGCTCTGGAACCAGAAACACATTTTTACCTACATACATTTGTAGCACTCTCATTCAAATAATGCTATGAGTAAGTACAGATATCTGACTATTCTACTATACTTGTACCAGAGCACTTACATATTGAAATACACAGTATTTTATTATAAATTACTTTCCTTTTATTCTTTCTTCATATTTCAGTTAAGATTTTATGTTGATTTTTCAAAAAATTATATGTACCTAGATACGTTATATCTGAATTTCATTTTAAGATAATACAGGGGCATTACAAAATATTTTTTTTTTATAAAAAGGGGACATTGAATCTGACAGGGGTGAGAATTACTGTACTAAACCCATCATGGTAATCCCAGTGCCGTGCCACGACTCATGGGGCACGGCATGTGTTCCAGTCCTGCTCAATGACACATGATGGAGTATCCAGGAAGACTTCTGGGAAAGGTTTCCTTGCTCTTAGGAGAGAGGAAGAAATGGTCGTCTTCCTCTTTATGGCAGTTTGTGATGGCTTAAAGAGCCATAACCATCTTGCCATCAACTTGAAGATGAAGTAAGCACAGTGAGGAAGCAGCTCTAAGAGAATCACAGACAAATGAAATTGGAGCCCTGAGATCCTGCATCTAAAGTCCATCTTACCTCTATAGAGTTATAGCTATAGAACATAATAAATTCCTTTATGTATAAGCCAGGTTGAATCAGATTTTCTCTTATTTGCAGCTGAAAGTAGCCTAACACAGAGTTGCCTCGTAGAAATGATACTGGAAGGGAAGATAAGGGGAAGCAGTATAGTATAGTGGAGAAAGCATAAGCTTGGGAGTCAGATATACTGAAGTTCAAGTCTTGATTCTATGATTTACTAGCTGTATAACGTCAGACAAATTACTTAAACTCTCTGAGCCTCAGCTTCCTCATTTATGAAATGGAAACAGGAATACCTGCTTTACATGGCCATTATAAGAATTAATGATAATACTCATTAAGCTCTTAACCTAGTACTTGGCATGTTGCAAGCACTCCATAGCTGGTGGCTATTATTAACTACTGTTATCAGTGGAGAAAAGAAAAGGACTCACAGCAGTCTGAGCAGTGATGTGTGTGCAACCCACAATCTTGGCTCCAGCCAAAGGTTTTTCTCCTTGAGCTCTCTTCCTCAAAGCCATCAGTGCCGGCATTTCTGAAAAGGCCCAATACATACACAGCAATATTAGAGAGGAGGGAAGGAGAGATGAAGAATAAACAGAAAAACTTATTCTCTTAAGGTAAGATCCTTCCTCTGCTCAGGTTTTCTGTTAGATTAGGTTTCTTAAGGGATCAAGACATTAAACCTGATTTGCCTTTTATAAGGGACTTTCAGAGGCAAATGCTCCAGTGTTCTAACTCCCTATATCCCAGTCCTCCTTATCTAGTCTCGCTCCCTTTTCCTTGTATAGGGGTTGCTTCTAGACCCATCAGAATTTACTCCCCCTTACCCCTAGTGTTTCCTGAGCTCAGATTTCTTTAGTTATAAGTATTCTTCAAAATCACACTGAAATTTCACAAGCTACTAGATCCCAAGATATAAAAGGATTAACATGGACAAAAAGTCACAGGCAGCTTGAAAAGGAAAAGGTACTTGCTTTCTTTACCTTGTTCAGCAATTTCAATTTCTCTTCGTCCAAACTCTGCCTGTTTGATGTTCTTGACACAGAAGTCACTACTTCCCTTGGAGTTCTTTTGCTGCTTGTCCCTGGGAGATGTCTCATCATCAGAGCTATCTGTATATGAAGCCGCTGAAACAATAGAATAAAAACTCTCAGGTAAAAAAACAGCTTCCTCTAAAACTCCAAACCATGGAGTGAACTGAGGCTTCTCTAGTCATCCAGCACCATACAAATTTACACATCTGATAAGCACCTAAATGGCACTGTGGAGCTGTCTAATCAACTCCTATAGAAAGTGCTATCCACAGGTCAGAAAGAGGAAGCTGAGAGAGGTTGCCAAAGACATTCCCCCTGGATAGTATTAACTTGGGCTAACTTTATCTTCAGAACATGCAGAAGTCCTTGAACATGAAAAAAGAGAGAGATTACACCATGGTAGCAATAGGTTACAGTATTTTTTTGAGGAAGATTGGCTCTGCCCTAACATCTGTTGCCAATCTTCCTCTTTTTCTTATTTCTCCCCAAAGCCCCAGTACATAGTTGTAGAGTTGTAGCTCTTTTATATGGGATGCCACCTCAGCATGGCTTGATGAGCAGTGAGTAGGTCTGCGCCCAGGATCCGAACCGGCAAACCCTGGGCCTCTGACGCAGAGGGCGTGAACTTAACCGCTCTGCCACCAGGCTGGCCCCAAGGTTACAGTTCTTCATGAAAGATCGTGGTCATTAACCTATGGGTTTCTGGGGTCCTAGCTACCCTTCTCTGCCTCTGCTTAAACGCATGATGTAATTTGTGTTTTAGTACAATAACTGAACAGATATGACCCAGAAAACAAGGAACCCATGGGAAAGTAATTAAGAACTACACAAAAAGTGTTTGTCTGACATAACAGAGCTTTCTTTTTTAAGGCTGACTCTGATGAGGCTGAACTATGCCTGCAGACCCAATTAGACACTGACAATGAAGTATTCAGTGCGCTCTCCCTTCTTGCTGGCCTCAGTGGGTCCTGCATTAGGCATTTCAGATTCCCAAAGATGTGGATAAATCCTCTTTTGGTATAATAAAATGCTCTGATAACTAATTCATTTAGCAATATAAACTAGAGGGTGGAAGGTCTAAGACTTTTGATTGTGGCTAATAGGCAGCTGCTGCTGCTATTCCCAGGTTTAGCTGAGTTCTTTTTAGTCTTCGTATATTTTGTAGTTGCTAATCATTTGCTGGATGATTTGAATTAATCTCCCTCCTTGATTTATGTTTAAGTTTCTGCGGATAGTTTCCTCCTAAGTAGTCCTCAAGGTTTTTGAGGGAGGAAGGTTGGGAGACATAAAGCATTGTCTGTAAGGCATTATATATGTCTCAACGAGATGATAAGTATTTCCATCACTTTTGAGGGGAGAAAGCTGCAAAAGCTCAGAGCTCCTAGGGCCTACAGTGATCTGATCTACTTATATCCAGAGAATTAAGGCATTTCTGAGATTTCTTAGCAAAGGGTCTATCTCTGGGAGGGCTGTAAAAGGCAAGTCTGACCTTGCCCAGTTAATCAGGCATGGCACTACAAAATGTTTGGGCAGCAGGGGCCTGAGTATCTCTCCTGGAGCTGGAAAACTGCCCTAGAGCAAAGTCCTAACACGAGACAGCAAGAATGAACATGGGCACCCGGGGAGGTGAGAGAATTAATAAATCCCTAAAGGGACTTTTGTTCTTGAAAGGAGCTAATCTGTACAAAAAGTCTGTGGTTCTCCCCCGTAGGGTAAGCAAGAGCTCAAAGCACCTTTGGCAACAGAGACCAGAAACAGCTTCCTGGGCAGTCATCTATTTCACTAATCAATACTCAGAAAGAGCTTAGGAGTTGGAGGTTTAGGGGAACCAAGCTTCTACCACCTGAGAAAAGAAAGATAATAGCCATCCCTAATCCTGATCCAAATTTACAGGATAATTGCTTTTGAAGAAAGTGCTTACATTCAGAATATCCTGAAATTTCAAATCCTTTTCCAGAGCCATGATGATTTTTATGTTTCCTAATGGCCATTTAAATATAGTGGTTACATGTTCTGGAGCCAGACAGATTTTGGTTGAAATCTCAGTCTCTGTTTCTGGGTATGTAAAGTAGAAGTGAAACCAGAACCTGCTTAATAGGGTTGTTCATTCACTCATATATTCAGTCATTCACACATTCAGTTGTTCATTCAATAAATTTTTATTGCACATCTACTATGTACCAGGCACGGTGTAAGTGCTGGGGATATAAGACAGATATGGATTGTCTTTATCTTCATGGAGTTTTCAGTCTAGTAGGTGAGTAGAAAATGAAATAACTAACTACAAAATTAATTATTTAGAGTTTTTCTTTCCATATGGTTATAATACGTCCTATGAAGCAGACCGTATAATAGGCAGACATGACTTGTCAGAGTAAAGTTGTTGAGAAGATTAAATAAGATAATGTAAGTAAAGTGCTGAGTGCAATGCTCGGTGTAAAGTAATGAAGCACTCAATAAATGATATTAATACCGGCTTTTGCACATATTTTTAATTCAATACCAGATATAACATCTTAAGGATTCTTACTCAGCTTTAGGATTTTGAATAGGAAAGAAATAACATACATACAATATTATTTAGCAGTTTCTTTTTTTCCTACCTCCATCATCTACTAATCTACCCAAGCAGCAGGTGGTTGGCTGGCAGTGATTAAAAAGGCTGAGACTGGAGTCCTAACTCTACCCAGAATAGCTCTCCTCTCCTATGCCTCTTCAGCTTCTAAGGATGAGTCAGGGAAAAAAACAAACAACAACAACAAAAAAACAAAAATTTCCCCTTAAGAAAAGCACTCCAATTTTTGGCTTGAGTTGTTTTCTTCCAACTCAAAGAAAAAAATTATTTATACCACTTCTCTAATGTAAAAGGAAAAAATGGTATTTTATTTTCTTAACAGTAGTCAAGTGCTTATTGTTAGTTCAACCAATCTTTTTCTTTGAGCCAAAATGGATTTGTTTTCAAAGAGCCCTTTACACAGACCTGTTATTAGGTGAGAACCAAAAGTATCAGTTGTCTAGGTTGACGTGAATGCAAAATGGCTGACAGATCCAGACCAAGAGAGTGTTATTTCTGCAAACACAGTGGAAAGATTATTCCTGAACCAGCGTGACATTTATTTTTTGAATCCATACTCATTTCTGCCACTATATTTAAAGTAGCACATTCATGAAAATAGTTGACATAGCATTAAAGATTTCTTCTAGGAAAATTTAGGGAAACCTAACACATACATACACACAGGCTTGAATAGTTTCTAAAGTGTTTGTAATTGTCAGCACACTCTAAAGCCCAGAGTCATAATTTAATTAAAAATGAGCACTCAATAACCAAGGCAATAACCTACTGATGTATACGGCCTGAGACTTTAGCTCTAGCTTCACCTCTAATTGGTTAAGTGACCAATTTTCAACTTACCCAACTGTAAAATAGGGAGTATAACAGATCCTCTCTCTCCCATGCTCTCCCTTTCCCCTAACTACCACCAGAAAATCTTATGAATAAATGAAATAATACCAAAAAAGGATTCAATTTCTAGGTAGAAAAGTAATATAAAGTACAATATAACTTTACCATGGGATATTCTTTTGTTTCATGATACCCCAGAATCAAAACATAACTTGATGAATCACTAATCCACCATCTATCCCACAGAACATGCATACATATATTCTACAGCTCAGGCATGATTAAGCCTTACCTCTTAGCAGCTGTGATATTGTGGGTTATTGCTAGAAGAAGCAGTCACACTCCTGGCTGAATGTCCTATCAGACTATTTTAAGTCAGGCAACTCCTCTCGGGCCTCATCTATTCTTTTGGTAATGTAAATAACAGTAGGGCCCTCTGTGTCAATGTGCAGCAGATTTCATTGATAAATGACACTCTAGAAATATGTGAAAAGCTATCTTAGCAACCAAAATACAAACAAACAAAACTGTGTTATGTGCAAAAACCTAAAGATTCTTCAAACTTTATAAGAACCAATTATGAACTAAGAGACTTCAGTACTCCTTCCTTATCCTTAACCAATTAACTCACTGCAAAGGCAGCTTTTTCAGAAATATATCACTAAGAATGATTTGACTTTGAAGAAAAGTCCCTTCTATTAATTTATTTTTATGAGGTTTGTGCTTAGGGAAAGAGTTTTTTTGTTTTGTTGTTTTATAAAATAATTTCAGGGATTAATGCAGCCTTTTTCAACCTAGGTTTCACTAGAATTGAACCCTAATGCCTTGAAGCATCCATTGAATATATGAATTTACTTCTCTCCTATGCATCTAGAAGGATACTAGTTATGAACCATCCTTTGAAGAACTGAGAAAACAGTCTCTCAAATCATTTTCCGTCTTCTGTGACTCAGACGAGGAACCCTGGCTAAGAAAGGCTGGTAGAGGTTCCTAAATGAAAGCATGGCAAAACTTAGTACCAGGATCATTAGGAAGGGAGTAGGCCACAGCCTAAGTAAGCCTCTATGTATCTTCAGGAAAACAAGCACTTCGGACAGGAAGGTATCTTTTTTTGAAATGTCATAAACATTCTTCTAGCTGTGTACATACATAGAGTATATCAGAGACTTCAACAAGGAAAGTATAATAATGTCTCTGGACATCTTCACCAGTATTTATTTATCGAGCACTGCTTATGTGTCAAACACTGTTCTAAGCGCTGGGAATACAGCAGTACGAAACAGACAAAAACCTCTGCTCTCATGGATCTCATATTCAATTACGAGAAGAAAGACAACAACAAATTAGTAAAATATATGTTATATGATAATAAGTGCCAAGGAGAAAAATAAATAAGGAAAATTTGATAGGGAGTGTTGGGTCGGGTGTTTGTACAATTTTAAGAGAGTAGCCAGGATAGGCCCCAACAAGAAGGTGATCTTTGGTTAAGAACTGAAGAAGGTAAGATACCCAGCCAGGGTAGCTTAGAGCATTCCAGGCAGAGGGAATAGCAAGTGCAAAGGCTTTAAAGCAGGAGAGTGCCTGGCATGTTTCAAAATAACAGTAAGGAGGCTAACATGACTGGAGTGAAACAGCTGGGGGAAGGGGCAGGTTTGGGAAAGTAGAGATGTGATTAGAAATATAATGGGAAGCTGGATGGAATAGGGTCTTGTAGGCCATTGTAAGAACTTTAGCCTTTACCCAGAGTGAGATTCGGTAGACATTGGAGGATTTTGAGCTGAGAAGTGATATGACCTGACATTTTAAAAGAATGAATTTGGCTATAGGGTTGAGAATAGACTGAAGAGGGGCAAGGTTGGAACTCTGGAGCTCAGTTCTCAAGATATGGGAGGTTTGAGATGCCTATAAAACATCCAACTGAAAGGAGTGAGCAGGCAGTTAATATACGGATCTAGTGTGTAGGGGAGAGATTTGAGCTGGAGATAAAATTTGAGAATCAAATGCCATAGTATTTTAAACTATGAGACTGAATGAGTTCCTCTGGGGTGAGAGAAACAGAGAAGGGAAGAGGTCCAAGGACCAGTCTTTGGGGCTCTCCAATGTTAATTTCTACGGTCAATTAAATTATAACATATGCTGAAAAGGGTTCCAAGTTCTTATTGACATGCATTTGCCTATCTTCCCATACTTAGAATGCTGTGAATCAATTCTGTTATTCCTGGCTTTTCATTTGATGGGTATGGAGCGTTTTCTGTATCACCTCATATAACTTCCCATTGCCTCCATTACGAACATCACAGGCTGCCAGAGTTTTCCAGGATCACACAACAAATCACACATGGATCAAAGCCTAGAAACTAGGTCTCTCCTAACTCCCAGTCCAAGACTCAAGGCAGCAGATATCTCCATTCACAGTTTGTTTAAAAGGGTTTGACAGTTGTTCATGTGAAAAAAACAAAAAATAAAACGAGGTTAACTGTGTGTGACAGTTGCAAAAGAAGCAAACATAATCTTAGGTTTCATTTTAAAAGCATTGAGTTTACGGAAATAGCACTTCGTACAGATTAGTTCAGACTATATCAGGGATATTATATTCATATGCATAATATTTTTAAAAGGACACTTAATCTGGAATATATTTAGATGACAGTAACCAGGACATGGGATGCCCCCAAAATCAGGCAACTAAAAATGGCAATTTTTATTTCTAAGTAAAATCTTTAAATTTCAGGGAATGTATAAGAGCTTATCAAGAGCTGAATAACTAGATAAAGCAAGGATCACCCTATCATCTAAAATGCTCCCAAAGAGGCCCAATGGCCATTTGTCAGGGATGCAATCCAGGCAATTCCAGCATCCAGTGAAAAACTGAAAAACTGATCTGTAAGTTATTTTCCATGTCCAGGATGTTTTGATTCCATGCTCCTGAACTTAATATCCTTAAATGGATATATAAGGTTGATCATTTTTGACTATAAAAAATGGCAATTTCATATAGTTCAACCTAAAACATCCAGGTTTTCCAGGGTGACACCAATCAATATCCCTCACCAATGAGCAATACCAGGCCACTATGCATCCACTTAGAAACCAAGGGCATCAAATACACTCTTCTAGGTAAATAGATATTTTGTAATCACCCTCCTTGTATATGGGGTTTTGGTGGGAAGGGAGGCATTGGTTTTTTCTGCACGAACACAGTTGGAAATGTGGATCTAGTGTGTAGGGAAGAGATTGATTGAGCTGGAGTTAAAATTTACTATAATTATTATAAAATTTACTACAATTATTATTATGTTATACTAACCAGTTCATGAATTTTCAACACTGGTTATTTCAGCAGAATAAGATAGGTACAAAATTTGGTATCTTTAGACAAAAATCCATAGGAATTTGTGTCACGTGCTTTACATCATTCAGTTACTGTGGGGGGAAAGTAGAAAGTGTAAGTAACAATTTACCCAACCTAAAAGTTACAGCTTCCCAAACAAGCTTTCTTCAACTTTACATAACAACTTCCCTATTTGTATGAAGAACAAATAAAATTTCACGTCACAATGAAAATTTTCTAATGAATATTACTACTTATAATGTGAAGAGATAACTAGGGCAAACACTCAGCTTCCTACCACATTCCAACATAAGAGCAAAATAAAATAGCTCCATATTACATCAGACACATACTAGGCACTGTTGCACAAATGGCCAACGCCTTCAAGGGGTTCCACATGGTAATAGCTCATCTGGCATTAAACGATAACTCAGTCCCAGGGCCCATGTATTTGAATGAATGCCACTGGAAAGGAAGGAAGGAGTAACAAGCAATACAATGTCACAGTTTAGAAGAAAAGGAAAAGGACTTGCTTGACTAGCTACAATGTTTTCATTATTTCTTGGGGCAATTAAGGCTTCCCTGTTAATTTGCAAGTACCAGAGGGAGCGATGCGGAACCCCTCTTTTATTTTCAAAGAATGGAAAAAAGACAAGTCCTTTACACATGCTGTTCAGTTAAGGTCATCAGTGAGCTACATACTGCCACCCTCTGAATAAATCAGAACTGTTTCCTTAATCACCTTCTTCTGCCTTAATTGGAAGAGGAGGCCTCTATTAAGCTCCACTCTGAATTTCCAAGAGGAATCCAAAGATCCCATCCAGAATTTTGGTCTAAATTTCAGCTGAGAGTCAAAGTGTTTATTCCAAAGCACAGGCTTGTTCACGCTTAATGAACAATGGAGGGTCCATTGGTCACACTTAATTAGCCTTCACATCTGGGTCCACAGCAGTTCAGCACTCACCTGAGCTATAGCTGTCAGTAGATGACTGAGAAATGGAACGAGACAGAGAGCGACGTCCAAGTTTGGTGGGACGTTTGTTGAATTCTTGTTTCTGGTCAGCAAATTGGATCTGCTAAGAAAAAGAACTCTAGTTATATAAAGGAAAAGAACCTCCATTTTTGAGACAGCAATTCAAGGCTTGCATTATAGGATCTTACCTTCTCTTGCAGCTGACCTGATTGTACCAACCTATATTTGGAATGTTAAGACTCTTCAGAGAGAATGATTTTTCATTCTTTACCTATTATATTTCTATCAAATTTAAATTTCTGATCCACTTTCTGACTATATGCCTTTTATAATAAAGTTGTGACCAAAAAAAAAAATGGAGAATGGGATGTTCTGATTACAATAAATTTAGAAAGTTGAGTCATATTCAGAAATCCTTTCTATAGTAGTCTCACTGAAAATTAGAGCTGGAAAGAATCTTTGAGACTATTCTAATCTTCATATATCTAGATGAGAAAACTACAAGGTACAGAAAGGTAAAGTGACTTGCATTCAGGTTTAAGAATCTCAGGAAACGGTATGGTATAATGGGAAAAAAAAATAGGCTTTCCATTCAGACAGAACTTTCTGGAACTGCATTCAAATCCTGACTATGCCACTCATTAGGTATGTGATATTGGTGAAGATGCTTTTGCGAGCCTCATTTTCTCATAAACACGACAAAGGCAAAAGTACTTACCTCACAAGCTTTAGAGAGGATTAAATGAAACAATGTATGTAAACTGTGAAACACAGCAGGAAATTCAATAAATCTACTCCCTCAATCCCACCCCTATAGTTCAGTGTTCTTGTAACTCTTGCAAGTAGTCACTCTAGCTTTTTAAAGGCTTTCTAAAATGTATTAATTAGCTTTTCAGTACTAAAAAGTACAGTAAACATTATTATTTTTGATGTTATCATCAAGTATCTAAAAGCCACAAGACTGATCATTTATTAACTATAACAGATGGAGAAAGAGTGGATGACTGGACTGAATATGTATAAACCTCAATACTCTGGAGGTTGCATTTTGGACAATATATGATAATGATTTTCTTGCAATTTTATCTCTTTTACCTAATGTTGGAGGTTCCAGCTGATACTTTGTAACACTTTACAAATCAAAGCTCATATCATTTATTCAACAAATAACTTTTATTCTTTTTTCCTAATTGAATGTTTGCATAATTGCCTAGATTATTGTGGATCCAAGGTGTCACAGAGGCAGGAAGGATCAAAGATCTGACAACTGATTCTACCTTTCATGATAAAAAGATGGTTCCTTGATGGGCAGAACGCAGATACAGCACATCAGAATGAAAGCAGCAACTGACGGCTACATTTCCTGCAGTTAGAGATAACTATTGAGTCATTTGAGTATTGACACAACGGGACCAATGTCAAA
The DNA here is from genome assembly GCF_020826845.1 of Diceros bicornis minor. Classification (NCBI taxonomy): domain Eukaryota; kingdom Metazoa; phylum Chordata; class Mammalia; order Perissodactyla; family Rhinocerotidae; genus Diceros; species Diceros bicornis. The sequence continues at coordinate 78,025,060 of NC_080742.1, read as the reverse complement.
CTGAATTAGCTTAGCATGCATCTAAGAAGAATTCATAGCATTTTCACAGCTATAACAACAAATAAAGCCTGTGTGGTAGTTTATAGAGTTTACAAATTGTTTTCAGCAATAGGAAAATTCATTGGATTAGAAGCTCTTCACAAAATGAAAAATGGCAAAATAGATTACTTTGATAAAGCAGCAATTTATTCCAAAAAGAGAAAGTGCCCTTTCTATACATTCCCATCGGATGTACATGACCTTCCATGTACTTCTCCTATCACAGCACTTATCACACTGAACATAACTATCTACCTGTATCCTGGGTAAACTATAGGCTCCATAAAGGCAGGAGCTGTGTATCTTACTCACTCTCATATCCTCAGGCACAAATGCTTGATACATGGTAGGCAATCATGTGCTGAAACAACGGGTAGACTATTCTATCTTCACTGCCTGTACTTGGTTGAATATTAAGTAAATATAGAAAGCATAAGCCAAGTCTAACGTTAAAAGAATTTTTAAGGGCAAAAAACGCTGGGAAGGAGAAGGTGATTGAGAGGACCGGGAGGGGAATAGCAGTCAGGCTCAAAACTCTGGCTTCCATTTCACCAACCTTGTTCAAGACAGTGATATTTCTTTATTCTTTTTTAGACGGCCATCTAGGAAAAGCAGTAGGAATTGACTTTCCAAAGGCCATAATGAGTCACTAACTCAACAGTGCCTCCTTTTAAAAAAGAATAACACATAAACCCTGCCTCAGATATGTAACCCGCCCCCCAACACACACACACCACTAGAGGGGGCCAGTCACTCTACTTCTCTAGATTTTGTAGGATTGAGGTGGGTGGGTACCCCACTAACACTAAACCATGTCACTATCTAACTGCATCATCATCTCAAACCAGTTGCCCTAAGCTGAGCTCTCTTCTCTATAAAGTCTTCTCCATTTACAGTAATTCCTCCCATCCAGGTCAAGTTTAGGCTATCTTTTGGCACTAAAGAAGACTAGGCTATGTAGGCTTCCTACACTCAGAGAAATAAGATTCTAAATCTTGTTTACTCGTTAGACACTGAACTCACGTTTCTCTAAGACAGAAGAATATTAGAAAGAGACAAACCACTTATACAGAATAAGTTATACAATTTTCCCAAAGAATGTTTATCTTTTACTGATAAGCAGAACACACATGGTTTAAGTAGGTCATCTCTAGTACCCACCTCCCCGCCCAAGTAGTTAAATGTCATTACATTCTTCACTCAACAGTTCACCTTGTTATATAGTAATCTACCCACCCCAGTTGTGGTACTCTGGTAGATTCTACCCCTAACTTTCCTATTTTGTCTAAAATCAGAGAGTCCTTTAAGGTAACCTTCCTTTTCCATTTCAGAGAGAACTGCCTAACTCAAAAGGCATCAAGGCAAGGGAGGGAAAGAGACTGTTAGGAGAGGAGCAGCTCACCTTATGCCAGAAGGAGGGATGAAAGCAGGAAAGGAGGGAAAAAGCAGCTGGCCTTTTACAATAAGGGCTATAGCGGCAGCAAGACTGGTAAATAAGAGCTTAGCCTCACCTGGGCTTTAATCCCAGAGTTGCCATTGACAATGTATTTCTTCTTGCTGCTCAGCATAGTGACATTACCAGCCCTACTGCCACCTCTCCGGTCCAGGGACCCTTGTGGGTAGGCCTTTAAACTTTCTTCATCAGCAATTCTGTTGGCTCTGGTTCCAGCTAGCTCTTTTTTTGGGGGGGGGGTGGGCTACCCTTCCCTGGAATCCCTGAAGCAACTCCAACAACCCCTCCAGCAGTAGAGCCCAATTTAATTAGGCTTTTCTGTTAGTGGCTCATCAGCCATTCCTAGTTCTGAGGGCTGCTTTGCTTTTATTTATTTTTTTTCCTAAACACCTCATTACACGGATCCTCTGACCTCTAAACCTTAACAAGTCCCTTGACAAGGCCCAACTTGCATGTGCATAACAATAGCTTATTTATATAACCGGTGCACTTCTTTGCCTGCTATAATTAACTTGCTAATTAGGTTCCTTTTTAACCTTACCTCCTCCTTTTCCTTGTCAGATGATTTTAGTTAACCTAGTCTCATTAGAAAAAAATTAACTACAGAGCCACTAAAACAGTGAGGGAATTTATTAAGATGGAAAAAAAAACAATAATGGTGCCAAGTGCTTAGGCAGTCCCTAACCTACACTTTGTGTCCTTGGGTTAGTCAGACTGGGGACACTGGTTTCAGCTCTGTCACCAAAGAAATCAACTTCTTCGGTCGGTTGCTCTACTCTTAATTGTGCATCTTTTATACAAGTCTGACATTTGGTTTCTAGTCCCATCTCAAGATTGTTGCTGATTAGGTGTTGAATGACTCTGTTTGATTTTCTCAAAAAAAGCTTTTCAAAAACTGTGTTTTGCTGAAGGTGTGACTACAAAGGGGAGTTTCCTATTTCCTCAAGATTCGCCAGAATCGCAACAACTTTGTTACATATCAAATAATGAGTCAAATGAAAGGGCAAAGAATAACATTATTTGTTGATTTCTGAAAGGGACCCAGCGAATAGGAAAGCTACATTCAACAGTATGTTCACAGAGACAGGAGTGGGAATGTGATTTGAATTCTTCCTAAAAAAAGAGACTGCTTGTTGCACACAAGAAAGAACATAAAATGCTAGGTTCTTTTTTTAGGATAATCTTTATTTTGAGAGAAAAAGTCTCTGGAAGAAGAGAATAAGGGGAGAAGAACTGATATTTATTAAGTGCCTATAATGCACAGCCCTGTGTATATGTTACTTCTATAAATCAGTATAAGAATCTTAAAAAGTAGGCATTATTATCCTCATTTGACAAATTAGGAAAGGCGAGCTCTGAAAGAACAGATAATGTGCCTGAGGTCTCACAGCAAATAAGTGACGGCACTAGAATTCCAGCCTGTGTTTATGTCAGAGCTGAAGCTCTTTCCACTATACCACACCTACGATATTAATCAAAAGACCAAAAACTCCCCTGGCCCTAATCTTAGGTGCACTAGTCCCACCTCATTCCTCTTAATTTATATTTAAATTTATTTAATTTAAAATTACTCTCTAATTTACTTTCTTACCAGATTGGGTCTCAGAAATGACATCATCCCAGATGATCTTGGGCCCCTATCAAACCACAATTCTGAAATGGCTAATCATATAAGATAAGCTCCAGAAGGAGGTACATACAGATCTGTACCAAATAAAAGCAGAAGACATTTTTGGATACTATTACTGATAGGAAAAGCCTTACCAGTTAACAAGTTTATCTAACAAAGTAGTTCTCAAACTTTAAGTGCATCAAAATCATCCAGAGGGCTTATTAAAACACATTGCTGGGCCCCACCCCCCAGAGTTTCTGTTTCAGTAAATCTGAGTGGGGCCCAAGATTTTGCATTTCTAACAAGTTCCCAGGTGATGCTGATGCTGCTGGTCTGGGGGACCACACTTCGAGTACCCCTTCTCTAACACTTTCTTCAAGCACGAATAAAGCAGCCCTAATTTTCTTGACTCTCTCCTTAGCCAACCATTTTATGCTATCTGTGGCTAAAACCATGGAGGCATATTCATAGGCAGAAAAGAAAAGGTTATTTGAAAGGTCAGAGAATAGAATGAGGTGATCCTTTCTTTATACTCAACCAAAGTATAAAGAGAACTGGGTTTAATTCTGATTTCTACAACTTAAGGCTGTTGAATAGACAGTTAATGCATTAAGAAAAATCGGACTCATGGGGAGGATAAAATATCTATTTACCCTAAAGAGGATCAGGCCAAAAGAAACCAATTAAATCCTTTTCAAGTACATAAAGGAGTACAACAAAGGATGATGATCAGAGGTACTGTCTCTCTGTATGTGTATTTCTTAACATCTGCATCACATAACAATCTGTAATCCTCATTTATAAAATGGGAACAATAATATCTACTTTGCCTATCTCAAATGTGTGCCGAGAAAATAAAATAAATGTATGTGAAAGGGTTTTAAAAACTACATAATGATACACAAGTATAAAATATTAACACTTCTATTCTTTTAGAAGGTCAAAAGTTCTTCATCTAGAGTCCATGGATGTCTAGAACGGCCCCCGCAAAACAGAATGCAAAAATTCTGTGTATGAGTCTATTTTCCTGGGGAGAGAGCCCACAGTTTTCATCAGTTTCTCAAATCGGTCTCTGTTTTAAGTGTCAATCCTGACCTAAAGTTATAGTCAGGCTACCTCTACCACCATTTACCAGATACCTTAAAGGTTTCCGTCTCACGTCCAAGTAGATATGGTTCAAGCATTCTTAGAGACATCTCTCCCTTCCAAACCAAATGAGCTGCTTGAACAAATTCTTCACCTATAGAAGGGATTATTTCTAGCCAAAAGAAAATCAGGTAACCAGCTGGCTAGGCACTCAAGAAAGTCAATCAGATTTCCTGCGGAAAAGTACCAAGTACTTCATAGAGCTTGGGTGGGAGGAGGAAATATTAAAACGTAGGAACTTAAAAAAAGGTTACTGCTGATCTCCATGCATATAAAAGGAGGCATTTCACCTATCAGTAGGGATTCAAGATTTCTCAAGGGAAGCAAAAACATATTAATAAGGACAATCTTTAAAAGGATGTGTTCCCCAACCTTTTAGCAATAAAACTGCCCGAACAAGGCTAAGACAATACTTCACATGAAAATAGCTGAGGAGCAGAGGCTCCAGCAGAAGTTTTCCAGTGACTGACTGAATGTTAACTTGAAGATCTACCTTGTCAATTCTCGAGATTGGGGTTCTTCAAACTTCATCCTCATGTATTTCCCTGCTGGGAATCAGAGATGTGAGTACTGTCAGCTGCTGTCTGTGGTCTGAGTCCTATTCTCTGAGGGATATGCAAATCCCTTTTTGCTGCTGATCATTAACAAAAAGGGAAGTATTAGAATGTACCTTCTCTACTAAATTTTTCTCCTGAAAGAAAGTTTGAGAGTCTTGCCGTATTTCCTCTAGAGGCAAGGATAGTCTCAGCGGAAGTTTCATTACATTAATATGTAAACTGGAACATGAGTCAGACATTTGTTAAAACTTTCTTTAATTGAAATTTTGGCCCAACATGGGAGCTGGCTGCAGGGTTTTCTTTTGGGAATTAAAACACACTCTAACATTTATTTCACAGGTAAGGTCTGGAAATCTATAGGCAAGACACCAGAGGGTGCTCAGTGGCTCTCTTTGCTGGTTAAGTGGATATCGATGGCAGTCTAACACAGCACTTCCAGACCAGGTGAGAAATTAATGACTTATGTGGTATCTGAAAGAAAGGCTCAAGAAGTTAGTCTTTGGCAAGGAAAAGCCAGCAGATGAAAAGCCCCTCCCTACTCTTTCTTGGTGTTGTTAAAAAAATCTACTGATCAAAGTTATTTTCCTGGGTTTTGAGAAAGAAGGGCCAGGAAATCACTAAATAAGAGAAATGCCATACTGAAAACAAAGCAAAGCTGTGCTTTATTAAAGAAAGTTTTCTAAAAGCTGGGAAGTCCTAGGTCATATCCCTTAAGCAACATCACAGTAATTCCTTTAGGACAGTTTTCTTGTTCACGTAAATAAAAAGAAGGTAAGCAGGAGCTCCTCTTGAGAGGATGTGCTCAGCAGGTAAAAAGAGTGAGGACTATTATTTATGAGAATAAGAGTTACTATAAAACTTTTATTGATTCTGAGTTGACCACACTACTGTTCGGTGGAATTCTTCTGTAATATGCCTTTACCGAAATACCAAAGTTTAATATCTTAATGTGGTCCCTCTCCTAAGAAAACCAAAATTCTTGATCTCATTTCTTGTTATTAATGAGTGGTTGGAGATTAAAAAACAAACTTCAAAACCCAAGTAGAACTATTATATGAATTCTTTCCATTAATTCTACAACACTACATTATTTGAAATAAGCCTGTGGATGGGTAGGATTTCTTTGCATCAAATGTTTTAAAACTGATCACAAGGTTCTGAAACAATATTAAGAACAACAGCAGCAATAACCCCAACAAAAATAATAAACAAGAATTGTGAAAGCAAGAGTTGAAATGTAGGCTCCTCAATTGGGCTTTTGTTAGGCCTACTATACGCTCAATCTCATTACTGATGGTTATTTCTTTAAATCCATAATTCCATAAACACTGAAAAGAATTTGGAATATGTTATATACAGTCTAGCCAGTTTTCCATAGAGAAATATATATATACAGTAGTCCCCTCTTATCTGCAGTTTCACTTTCTGCAATTTCAGTTACCTGCAGTCAACTGTGGGTCAAATATTAAATGGAAAATTCCAGAAACAAACAATTCATGTTTTAAATTGTGTGCCAATCTGAGTAGCATGATGAAATCTCGCACCATCCTGCTCCCTCCCGCCTAGACTGCAGCATACCTACGCTATATATGCTACTGGCCCATTAGCCACTTAGTAGCCATCTTGGTTATCAGATTGATTGTGGCGGTATCGCAGTGCTTGTGTTGAAGTAATTCTTATTTTACTTAATAATGACCCCAAAGCACAAGAGTAGTAATGCTGGCAATTTGGACATGCCAAAGAGAAGCTCTAAAGTGCTTCCTTTAAGTGAAAAGGTGAAAGTTCTCGACTTAATAAGAAAAAAAAAATAGTACGCTGAGATTGCTAAAATCCACAGTAACTTTTATTACAGTATACTGTTATAATTTTTCTATTTTATTATCAGCTATTGTTGATCTCTTACTGTCCCTAATTTATAAACTTTATCATAGGAATGTATGTATGTACAGGAAAAAACATAGTATATATATATCGGGTTCAGTACTATCTGCAGTTTCAGGCATCCATTGGTGCTCTTGGGATGTATCCCCCGTGGATAAGGGGGACTACTGTATATATAAAACACAAGCCAGTATAGACTGTAAGAAATCAGGCAAAACCTAGAAGAAACCAGACAGTTCAGAACATAAGGATGGTTGCTGTTTTTAAATCAAAAGATGAAATTGGATCTAAAATATTAGGTTTTATGTGCTAGTTCTTATCAACAAATAAGTCCTTATTATCATTATATTAAAAGTATTTATCAGGCAAACATGGAATTTTGAAGAATAGTGCCAAAAGAGCTATAGTTCCTGCCCTTTAGATATACACATATAAAGAACAGTTGGGGAAATGTTCTGACTGGAGGGAAAAAAAATGGGCAGGTAGGGGAGAAACATTTTAAATCTTTTTAGAGACTTGAGAGAGCACCATTTCTATAAGTTCTGTTTTGTTTTGTTTTTTTCCTCACTATTCTTTTTCTTTACCCCCATGAGAAATAAACTAAGCATCTACTTGCAAATAGAATGCAAAGCAATCGTAGAATAACACAATGCAGGCAGAACACCAGCAGCAGTAGGGAAGCTCCAGCCCAGCACAGACAACCAGGCAATAAGCTGCCTCTGGCGAGGCAGCTCTCAGACCTTCCCCAGCTTCACTCGTAATTAAGAAACAGGGGTGATCCAGGACATGGAAACTAATCAGAAATTAGAGTAATAACTGTTTTCCCAGCCACAGATCCTGGTAGGGACTTCTCACAGGTGATCTCTGTCACCTGTCAGAAATGGTTGCCGCATTATCAAGAAACAGAAGGAAAAGCAAAGCGACCAAAGAACTCACCATCCACTCAGGCATGTTAAAAGCTGAGGTGCCCTCATTACCGTCCCACTTCTCCATAGTGCAGGCTTGAGTAATATATGTCCTGAAGCAAAAGGGAAAGCTGGTTTGGAAATGCCAGGGCTTTCTGAGTGCCCAAAAGCAGAACCAAACCTAGTGATTCAGAAGTTCACAATGTCTAGCAGAAGCTGCATCCCCTTTCACAGAGGCTTCCTATTCAAATCAAGATCACTAGTCAACTGCCTGCCGAGTCCCTTACTGGCCAGCTTCAAACCTCTGCTTCTGATTCAAAATCAGAGCTGATGCAAGGTTCTGCACCCAGGCACTGAACTTCCTACAGGACACTCACTGTTTAATGCCACCCAAACACTCTACCCCCACTTTCCTAGTGGGGACTTTCTGTAGCAACAGTCAGTCTTCCTCTCTTTTCCTGTGTGTAAGGCACTTGTTAATTTTTCTCCTGCCCCTCACAGGATGCGTCACTGGAGGTGCTGATACCAAGATCAATAAGGATTGAGGTCAAGAAGGCACTCCCATTTCTCAAGAGTTGCTTGATTTGGATCAGTACAGTAAACAGGCGTTTCCTTGAAATCAAGAGTTCCTTATGGCTTTCAAGTTTAAACAGCTAAGGGGAAGCTCCCTCATCTGCTCACACTAGGAGTCTGGCACCAAACTCAGGCATATCTAAAGTTAAATTCTTATTGGACAGGAGATTTGGATGGAGCCAGGGAAGATCTCTTGCAAAATCAGAACTCATTAGAAGCTCTGAAGAAAGTTCTGGGAGCACAACTCCCTCTACTGGCTCCCTGTGCTGTGTACAAGAAAGTCTAAGGGACTTCAGCAGCAGAAATAACATAGGTGCTGATTGTAAATTAGCTGCTTCCCTGAGGCTAGTCAGGAGCTACCACAGTGTAGGTTTAGAGAGAGCCAGAGTTTTCTCAATCAAGACTAGTGCTGCCTCAAAGTCCCTATCCAATGCTGGTTTTTACTCGCTAGGTTTGGTTTCAGGAAGAAATAGGATGCCAACACAGTAGCCCTATACACTATCACCTGAAGGGACCCCAGTTGTTGTTTCCTCTCTATTTCCCCATACCAGCTCCCTCCTCTCTGCACCCTTTAGAAATTTGGAAATAAGACAAAACTAGAAAAAAGGTGACCTAACTTATTTTACCTGTGTAGTTCATTCCTAGAGTATAGTATCCAATAAGAGTACCATAGATTTCAGGCACAAAGGAAGCCCAACAAGATATGCCTGCTTTGGTCCCCTTCAAGAGACTCTTAACAGTGTTAATTCCCATTGCAGAGGATAATTTCTTTGGAGCTGATAGTCATGATATTATAATTAGGATTACAGGTTCATTGCCTTTTAGGGCCTTCACTGGTTAGGAGAATGGTCCTTTAGATGTAGAATGGAGAAGAAGGTAATGTGTAGGGGAAGAGGTATTGTAGGGTGCCAGAGAGGGCAGAATTCAAATGACTGACCTGGATGTCTAGACTAGAGAGAAAGGTAAGTGAAAACAGAAGGGGACTGTTGGACCAGGTGAATGTAGAGGCATCAAAGGATTAGAGATCACAGGGCAAGGGGAGATCAGATGCAACAAGAAGAGAGAACAGCAGAGGTGGGAGTAAAGGAAGCTGTGGTCACAGAGGAGCTATGGAGTGAGGCAATTTTGAGTGATGACAAGATACAGAAGGTTGATGAAATGCAGGAGTGATAAGGCCCTCTGAGGTCAGGGTGTCAATTCTGATAAAGCCTTAGCTCTTAACAACCTCCAGTTATTGTCCTCTGGTCTTCCTTTTAATCCAAACTTCTTAATAAAATGAGAAGTTACATCTGCTGCCTAAATTTCCAATGGTATCTTTCATCTGTGTTTTAAATGCAACATACCTAAAATCAAAACGATTGCTCCATCTTTCCTTTCCCTCCACCCTCCAAGCAACAGTTTCTTCTCCCCACTTTTCTACCTCTGTTCCCTCAGTCAACCCGACAGAAAACCTCAGTCATCTTTGACTTTCCCCTTTTCCCTAGTTCCCACAACAACCAGTTGCCAATTATTTTCGAGCCCTCCTCTACAAAGCCTCTCATCTATCCCTCCCTGTCCACTTTCACTGCCCCCTAAAAATCGTCTATAAACCCCTTCCAGGAGGATCTTCTGCTACATATCCTTATATATATATTCTATCCCCAGGTAAGCTGGGGGATACCCGCTATTTCCTCAATGTGAAGACTGCACAGCATGGCAGCAAAGAGCACTGGTTTTGGAATAAAACAGACCTGGGTTAGAATCCTGGCTCTGCCACTTACTTAACCTCTCTATCCCACCAATTTTCTAATCTGTACAGCAGGAATAATAATCTCACAGGATTGATGCAAGGATTTAAAAAGTGTATATATACTAAGTAATTAATAAATGGCAGCTCTTACTTATGGGTTTATTAAGCTGTGTCCTTTTCCACGTCAATGCCTTTGCTCATGCCATCTTCTCAAACTGAAATGCATTCGTTCTGCCTTCACTTCCATCATCTTCATTTATTCAAATTCTTCAAGGTTCAGCTCAAATGATAATCCTGCCATGGAATCTAACCTCAAAACAAGAATCTCCCTTCCCTCTAATATTGTTCTATGGTCATATCACTATTTTTACCCTTCCTCATATTATAGTCACTGTGTACAGGTGTTAGATTCTAGGCTTTTCACGGGTTTAAGCCAGCTTTGATTTGCCTACAGTGCCTAGCATATAGTAAGGGCTTAAAAAATTGTCAAATTTTGTATGCTGTATGTATATCTTATAGTACTCTGGGGGTAACTTGCATAGTCAATGTGTTCAATATATTTATGTCCATTTTATAGGATTTGGAACATTATTTTATATATGCAGGGACGTAGTTACATTTCTGACCACAGCTATGACTTATTTGTGGTGAGTCCTTAGTACGGTTTTAATCCTTAATTATAATATTATCTCTGCATGAATATATAATCCACTTTCTATTGCTTGATCTGCACCAATTATAATCCCTTATGATCTGTATCATAATGAAGCTTTTAGGAACAAATCAAGGCCAAAAGACTATTTTACTGTTAGAATGGAGCCCAACCCTTAAAATATTTCAATGACCATATACAAAAATTAACTCAAAATGGATCAAAGACCTGAAGGTGAGAACTGAAACTATAAAACTCCTGGAAGAAAATGTAGGCAGTACACTATTCGTTATTGGTCATAAAGGGATCTTCTCGAATTCCATGTCTACTTGGACAAGGGAAACAAAAGAAAAAATAAACAAGTGGGACTTCATCAGGCTGAAGAGCTTCTGCAAGGCAAACAAACCAGGATCAAAATGAAAAGGCAACCCACCAGCTGGGAGAAAATATTTGCAAACCATGTATCCGACAAGGGGTTAATCTCCATAATATATAAAGAACTCGCAAATCTGAACAACAAAAAAACAAATAACCCAATCAAAAAATGGGCAGAGGCCATGAACAGGCATTTTTCCAAGGAAGATATACAGATGGCCAATAGGCATATGAAAAGATGTTCAACATCACTAATCATCAGGGAAACGCAAATCAAAACTACACTAAGATATCACCTTATACCCGTGAGAATGGCTATAATCACCAAGACAAAAAATAACAAATGTTGGAGAGGATGTGGAGAAAAGGGAACCTTTACTCCCTGCTGGTGGGAATGCAAACTGGTGCAGCCTCTATGGAAAACAGTATGGAGATACCTCAAAAAATTAAAAATAGAAATACCTTATGATCCAGCTATCCCACTTCTGGGTATTTATCCAAAGAACTTGAAATCAACAACCCAAAGAGACTTATGCACCTCTATATTCACTGCAGCATTATTCAGTATAGCCAAGATGTGGAAGCAACCTAAGTGTCCATCAACAGATGATTGGATGAAGATGTGGTGTATATATACACAATGGAATACTACTCGGCCATAAAAAGAGACAAAATCGTCCCATTTGCAACAACATGGATGGACCTGAAGGGTATTATGTTAAGTGAAATAAGCCAGACAGAGAAAGACAAACACTATATGACCTCTCTCATATGTGAAATATAAACCAACACACGGACAGAGAGAACAGTTTGGTGGTTACCAAGGGGAAAAGAGTTAGGGGGTAGGCACAAGGGGTGAAGGAGTGCATTTATATGGTGACCGACAAATAATAATGTACAACTGGAATCTCACAATGTTATAAACTATTATGACATCAATAAAAAAATATTTCAATGATCAGCAAATTACTAGATTATTGGTGCTCCTGTTGATGTTTTGTACATAATCATTTATTAACTAAATGGAAGATAACTTGTCTCATGGTGGTGTTAAAACATGGAAGAAAATGACTTTTAAAGAAGACAGGATTGGGAATAAAAGAATAAGCACAAGTAAAATATATCACTTTGGCAGGCTGAACTAAATGTCATTTTAGTTGTGACATTTTCTTTTGTTTTTTTTAGCCTAAGTTTTAACTAAAATCGACTTCATTTGAAAACTGCAGCCTCACTACACCTTTCTATAGTAACTCTGAAACAAAAAGAAAACGGTAGCTATACATTAATAGAACTGAAGGTCTATTAACTGAGTGGGGTTGTATAAGGCATAAGGTATAGGTATAAGTAATAGTTATGAAGTTGTTTCCAATCTAATTTCATTTTACCAGAATGTGCCTTAGAATATACACCTATGTCAAGGGCAGGAGTGAGACCAATGCACATAATTATCTACAATAATCACCCTTAACATGTAGGTGAGAAGTTTGCAACTTCTGAAGCAAGTTACACAAACTGCACCCATTCCTGCAACCTTTAACCTTTATAATAATTGACCAAGTGTATGAAAAGCTCAAAAGAATCTCATTTTCACTCCAAGAAGAACAACTTGAAGTTCTGTGTGCCAGAACTTGTATTCCTACCGGTGGTGACTTAATAGTAGTATCATCATTAATGAGGGCAAGCCAGGTGACTTGCCAGAGTTGAGTATATGCTTGGGTCTGGAGGGGAAAGGAAAGAAGTTAATATTTCCAGGGGTCAAAGTCAAAAAGAACCAGGCAGTGGTGAAGAAGTAACTACAATGGCAAAACAGTTTTAACAAGAGGTGATAAATCTGTAACCTAGTGAGTCATGAGGCACAGGGCAAAAAAATACAAGAATGTGACCCCGTCCTCTATTCCTGGCTTGTCTCTAATGGTTTTATTCGAGTTTGGCAAGTCACCTAATTACTCTCTTCTTCAGTTTCCTTATTATAAAACGAGGGGAGGTGGGTAAGAGTGGACTGTGGAAGGTTAGAACTGGTTCCTTCCAGTTCTGACGTTCAGTATTTCTAATCCATCTGGATTCTCCGAGGTTAAAAGAAAAAGCAATAACTACTCCTTAGTCACCTAAGTTACAGCTCACTGTAGAGGCCAAGCTTCCTAATCACCTAAGTTCAAAGTTCCCTCTGGTCAATTATGCAGATGGCTGGAATTCCTGGGCCTCAAATTTCCCTTCCCCTTCAATCTTGAAATGCCAATGCTACCAGAGCAAGTGGAATTGTTAAATGCCCCCCTACCCTGCAACCTTAATATTAGGCATCCTACCTCTCAGTTCCTCAGTGATCTTAAGACTCATATCTCACAGGTATTTTAGACTCAACATGGAGATATCACCATTACTGGTAAAGGCTAGTACAGGCTTTAGAGTTGGATAGGCTTGGGTTTGAAGGCTAGCTCCATCACTTACTAGCTGTGTATCTCCAGTAAGCTATATAACTATTTGAGCCTTTGCTTCCTCATTTGTAAAGCAGGATAATAATAATTTCTTCACATTGATGTTATAAAGATTAAATAATACATATAAATACATAGAAAAAACTTAGCATAGTGCCAGGAAACTATTTTGTCCAAAACTAGACATAGCAGAGTAGTACCAGACTGTCTGGTTTGAATCTTGACTCACCACTTACTAACTGAGTAACCTTAGGCAAATTACTTATCCTCCCTGTACCTCAGTTTTCTCATCTGTAAAATGGGGATATTAAGAGTATCTACCTTACAGGATTGCTGAGAGGATCAAATAAATTAATATATATAAAGCACTTAGAACAGTGCCTGGAACTTGCCAGTGCTATTTAAAATTTACTATTATTATTAATAAATATAACATGTACATCCCTTAACACATCCAAATCCATCTTCTCTTCTCTCTTTTTTTTTAAAGATTTTATTTATTTATTTATTTTACCCCCAAAGCCCCAGTAGATAGTTGTATGTCATAGTTACACATCCTTCTAGTTGCTGTACGTGGGACGCGGCCTCAGCACGGCCAGAGAAGCGGTGCGTCGGTGCACGCCCGGGATCCGAACCCGGGCCGCCAGCAGCAGAGTGCGCGCACCTAACCGCTAAGCCACAGGGCCGGCCCATCTTCTCTTCCTATATATGGTGAATTAATTCATTCAATCAAACCACGAATATTTATTGGGTGCCTATCTTGTGCCAGGCAGCATAGAAAGACAGTTGCTGCCATCACGGTGCTTAAAGTCTAGGCAGAGAGACAGGCAATTAAATAATTACAATAAAAGTGTGAAAATGATAACGTAAGTATAGCGTGCTATGGGAGCATATGGCAAGTGTACCAATCATGTGTATTGGGAGTGTGGCATTTGAGAAGCTCTATTTAAGCTGAAAAGTAAAGGATGAGCAAGAGGTACCTGGTGTGTGTTTGGTGAGGAGGGGGATTGAGAAGAGTATTCCAAATAGAAAGAAGATGTACTCTCTCTCTTACACTCTGTCCTTTCTTCTTCATACCAGCTGTCTAAAGCCTGACCATCATCATATCCATCTAAATAAGTGCTTTTTAACTTAAATGTGTATACAAATTATTTGGAGATCTTATTAAAATGCTGATTCTGGGGCCAGCCTGGTGGCATAGTGGTTAAGTTTGCATGCTCCACTTTGGCGGCCCAGGGTTCACAGGTTTGTATCCCGGGCATGGACCTACACACCACTTGTCAAGCCATGCTGTGGCAGGCATCCCACATACAAAGTGGAGGAAGATGGGCACGGATGTTAGCCCACGGCCAAATCTTCCTCACCAAAAAGAGGAGGATTGGCAACAGATGTTAGCTCAGGGCTAATCTTCCTCACAAAATAAATAAATAAATAAATAAATAAATGCTGATTCTGATTTAGTAAGTCTAGAATAGGTCCCAAGATTCTACATTTTTAACAGCTCTCAGATGATGACAATACTGCTGGGATTATACTTTGACAAGGGCCTAGATAATTCTATCCCTGTAATAGCCTACTTCAGTTCGTTAAATTTAACTTATTTATATGTGATTATTATCAGCACAATTATTTTAAAATCTGATCCATCATTTCCTTGTTCATGATGCTTCAAAAGTTCCCCACTGTCTTCAAAATAAAATCCAAACTCCTTAGCATGACATACAAGACCCTTCATGACTTAGCCTCTGCATACCTCCTGAGCCTCAGCTCTCTGAATTTCCCCACATCCCCACTTTGAAAACACACACACACACACACACATCTTTCACAATTTAGCTTAGCCGTAACTTCCTTTAGTACACATTTCCAGCTCCTGGTCTTGGTTAAGAATCAATTCTAGGGGCTGGCCTGGTGGTATAGAGGTTAAGTTCACGTGCTCTGCTTCGGCAGCCCAGATGAGGACCTACACACCGCTCATCAAGCCATGCTGTGGTGGTGTCCCATACACAAAAAGTAGAGGAAGACTGGCATGGATGTTAGCTCAGGGACCATCTTCCTCAAGCAAAAAGAGGAAGATTGGCAACAGATGTTAGCTCAGGGCCAATCTTCCTCACCAAAACAAAACAAAACAAAGAATCAATTCTTTGAGTTACTGAGTAATCCTCCAGATGGATCTCTATCATTGTTGATACTATAGCTCATCATTTGTCTGTTTCTACACTGGAACTGCAAGCAATTTGAGGGCAGAGATTATGCATCTTATTCCTGTATTCCAAGTCCCTAGCACATAGTAAACAACCAATGAGTATGTGCTGAATGAAAAAATGACTTAACCAAAGAAGAGCTAGCTCAAAGAAAAGCCAAAAATGAGTAAAATATAGGACAGGCACCTGAAAGGTAAAAGGAAGGAAAAGGGAATCAGGTATGAGTAAGAACTGAAAAAACTATAAATAGAAACATCACTATAACAAAATTATGCCCAGTATAGCTAAATGTACCTCCTTGCCACTGACTAACCCAATCACTGTTTCTCAGATAAACAATTAAGCAATAGAGAGACTAAAGTACCCTAAAACAGGCACCAAAGGACCTTTTCCACTCTCTGTTAAGTCCTCTAGAATCTAGGAGTGGAGTGTGGACTTAAATCCTCAATACCTCTGACATAGCTAATAGAGCTCCACTTAGGTCAGAGTTCAGCTTGCTGCAGTTAGCACCTCCAGCTAACACTGTCCTCAAAGAGGCGTCAAACTTAAACTTGAAAACAATCAGAGTAAGAGCGGAAAATTTGCATTCAGGGCCCTCAATTTTATCATAGAGTTGGGGGAGGGAGGTGCGGTGGGAAGGGTATAGGGTAAAATAATGAAGCATAATGCCATTAAATAAATGTAGAATTTTATTTAGCATATCACCATATTCTTTTTCTAAAAATAAACTTTTTATTGAAGCATAACTTACCTGTAAAAGAAGTACACAAATCAAAAAGCTACAGTTCAATAAAATTTCAAAAGTCAACACACCTACGTAACCACTACCTAGACAAGGAATTAGAGCATTACTTGCACCCTAGAGCCTTCCCTCATGTCCTCTTTCAGTCATTAACCTCACTCCTCCCTAAAGGTAATCCCTATCCTGATTCCTATCACCACTGATCAGTTTTGCCTATTTTTGAACCTGATATAAATAGCGTAAAAGATGTACTCTTTAAGTGCCTGGTTTTTTTTGCTCAATACGTTTCTAAGAGTTATTTAAGTTTGTTGCACTTAGCAGAAGTTAATTTATTTTCATTGCTGGAAAGTATCCCATTGCAGGAATAGTCATAATTTATTGAATCTATTCTCCTGTTGAAGGCTGTTTCCAGTCTGGGGGCCATAAAAAATAATGTTGCTATGAACGTTCTTATATACGTCGTATGGTGCCCATATGAAAATATTTATGTTGGATATATATATATCGAGGAGTTAAATTTCTGGGTTATAAGGTATGCATATGTTCAGCTAGGTTGACAATGTCAAACAATTTTCCAAAGTATTTATACTAATTTATACTCCTATGAGCAAGATATCAGCGTCCCAGTTGCTTCATATCCTTGCCAGTGCTTAGTATTTTTGGTCTTTTTACATTTTAGGCATTCTAGGTAATGGTATCACATTGTGATTTTAATCTGTATTTCACCACCACTACCATCATGACCACAACTGAGCACATTTTTTTTAACGGATTTTATTATGTTGAGGTACGTTTCCTCTATACTCACTTTGTTCAGAGTTTTTATCATGAATGGATGTTAAATTTTGTCAAATGCTTTTTCTGCATCCACTGAGATGATCAAGACTTTTATCCTTCATTTTGTTAATGTGGTGTATCACACTGACGGATTTGTGAATGTTGAACTATCATTGTATCCCTGGAATAAATCCCACTTGATCATGGTGTATGATCTTTTTAATGTATTGTTGAATTCAGTTGGCTAATATTTTGTTGAGGATTTTTGCATCTATGTTCATCAGGGATATTGGCCTGTAACATTTTTGTGTGTGTGTGGTAAGATATACATAAGATTTGCCATTTTAACCACTTTACCATGTACAGTTCAGCAGCATTAAGTACATTCATATTGCTGTGCAAGCATTACCACCATCCATCTCCAGAACTTTTTCATTATCCCAAATTGAAACTTTATACCCATTAAACAATAACTCTCCATTCCCCCTCCCCACAGCCCCTGGTAATCACTATTCTACTTTCCGTCTCTGTGAATTTGATTATTTTAGGTACTTCACATAAGTGGAATCATACAATATTTGTCCTTTTGTGTCTAGCTTATTTCACTTAGTATAATGTTTTTCAAGTCCATCCATGTTGTAGCATGTATCAGAATTTCATTCCTTTTTAAGGTTGAATAATATTCCATTGTACGTATATACCACATTTTGGTTATCCATCCATCCATCAATGGACATTTGGGTTGTTTCCACCTTTGACTTGTGAATAGTGCTGCTATGAACACGAGTATACAAATATTTGTCCAAGGCTCTACTTTCAATTCTTTTGGGTATATACCCAGAAGTAGAATTATTGAGTCATATGGTAATTTTTTTTTTTTTTTGGTGAGGAAGATTGGCCCTGTGCTAACATCTGTGCCTATCTTCCTTTACTTTTTGTAAGCGGGACACCTGCCACAGCATGGCTTGATGAGTGGTGCATCGGTCCAAGCCCAGATTCAAACCTGCGAACCCCAGGCCACAGAAGCGGAGTGCATGAATTCAACCACTACGCCACCAGGCCAGCCCTGGTAATTCTTTTTAACTTTGTGAGGAACCATCAGACTGTTTTCTACAGCAGCTGCATTTTACATTCCCATCACAATGCACAAGGGTTCCTACTTGGAGAAACTAGAACCCTTGTGTAGTACCAACCACATTTTTATAGGCTTATTGGCCATTTGATATCCTCTTATGTGAAATGGCCTTTCAACTCTTTTGCCTATTTTTCTATTGGGATGGAAGTCTTTCCCTTATTGATCTGTATGAGCTATTTATATATTCTGGTTATAAGTCCTTTGGGGTTATAAATCTTTCAAACATCTTCTCTCACTCTGTGGCTTGCTTTTCCACTTTTATTGTTGCCTTTTTAAAAAACTTTTATTTTGAAATCATTTTAGACTTCAAAATAATTTGCAAAAATAGTACAGAGAGTTCCCATACACACTTCACCGAACTTCCTCTAATGTTAACATCTTGTGAAACCAGAATAATCACCAAAACTAAGAAATTAACATTGGTACAATACTATTAACTAAACTACTTTATTTGGATTTCACAGGTTTTTCCACTAATGTCCTTTTTCAGTTCCAGGATCCAATCCAAGATCCCACATTACATTTAGTTGTCATGTCTCCTTAGTCTCCTCCAATTTATGATAGTTCCTCAGTCTTTCCTTGTCTTTCATGACCCTTACAATGGTAGTTGACTGAATCCTGGAATAAAGCTGTGCACTGACTGGATTAAAAAAAACAATTCATCTCTTTTTATTAATTTTTTTTGTTTTCTTCCCCAGTTTTATTAAGATATAACTGACATATAACATTGTATTAGTTTAAGGTGTACAACATAATGATTTGATATATGTATGTATTGTGAAATAATTGCCACAATAGGTTTAGTTAACACCCATCACCTTACATAGTTATAATTTTTTTTCTTGTGATGATGTTATCTATTCACCTCTTTTGACTCACTTTTGGTAAAGTGGAAATACCAACTTTATATATTAATAAAGATAATTTTAAAGATCAGCTAATTCAATTTTCTTATTTTAAGGATAAGCCAAGACCTAGAGAAATCACTCACCCAAAGTCTTACAGCACTCCTTTTCCCCATTGATTTCATTTGGAAGGTAAGGCTTTTCTTGTTTGTGACTTTTGACGGACTTTTGGAGTGCTTTAAATGCCTTAAGTGTTCAGAGAGCCTCTCTTCTTAATCAACATGAACTAAGTGTCTCTATTTCTATTAAGAGATTAACAGGGCTGGGGCCAGCCCAGTAGCATAGCGGTTAAGTTCACATGTTCTGCTTCAGCAGCCCAGGGTTCACTGGTTCAGATCCTGGGTGTGGACCTACTCACCGCTCATCAAGCCATGCTGAGGCAGCATCCCACATAGAGGAGCTACAGCTCTGCAACTATGATACACAACTATGTACTGGGGCTTTGGAGAGAAAAAAGGAAAAGAGGAATATTGGCAATAGATGTTAGTGCAGGCCCAACCTTCCTCAAAAAAAAAAAAAAAAAGACTTCATAAACTGAGAACCACCAAAAAAAAAAAGATTAACAGAGCTGACACAGCTCCTGAATTGCTGGCCTATTTTCTAATTTTTCTAAAATGAGGATGTATGGCTCTTGTAATAAGAGAAAAAAAAAGAAATGTGTGGTAGACAGAATAATGGCCTCAAAGATGTTCATGTCCTAATCTCCAGAGTCTGGGAATACATAGCATAAGGAAGGCTGCAGATGGAATTAAGGTTGCTAATTGGTTGACCTTGAGATGCGGAGATTATCCTAAATTATCCAGGCGGGCACAATGTAATCAAAAGGTTCCTTATAATTGGAAGAAGAAGGCAGAAGAGTGATAGCCAGAGAGAGATCTGAAGATGCTACAGTGCTGGCTTTGAGGATGGAGGAAGGGGCCACAAGCCAAGGAATGCTAGAAGCTGGAAAAGGCAAAGAAACAGATTCTCCAAGAACCCTAGAAGAAATGCAGCCCCGCTGACATCTTGATTTTAGTCCACTGGGACCCATTTTAGACTTCTGACCTCTAGAACTGTAAATTAATACATTTGTGTTATTTTAAGCCATAGAAAATTAACACCAGAAGGCTTTGAAATTGTAAGAGTTGGGGGGAGATTAGGTGTTTGGTCTTAAATATGTCAATCATTTTCAGCTAACTACTCATGCATGCCCAGGTTAGGTTGGCAATGTTTCCACAAATTTTTAAATTCTGCACAATAAAGTGACTAATATTTTATAAAGTGTTTGGGAATAAGATTTTGTTTTTACCAAATCCTTATTTTGTATGATTGGAGTACTGTCAATGAGAGAGAGTGGTAACAGATGTTACTGGAAAGGTAGGCAGGGACTGATCATGTAGGGTTTGCAGGCCATAGAAAAGTTTTAATTTTATTCTAAGAATAATGGGAAGCTACCAGAGATTTATATTTTTAAAAGATCACTGTGGCTACTGTAAGGAGAAAAAACTGAATGAACATGAATGGAAATGAGATGACTAGTTAGAAGATCATTAATATATGTGAGAGGTGATGGTAGCTTAGGTTAGGCTAATGGTAGTGAATGGACTTACGACATGTGTTGGTGGTTGGTTCAACAGGACTCGGTAACAGACTGAATGTGAAGGGTGGGGAAGACGTCAAGAATGACGGTCAGGTTTCTGACTCAAGCAACTAGTTAAATGGGGATGCCATTGATTAAAATGGGGAATAGCGGAAACATAGATGTGGGAAGAATATCAAGACTTCAGTTTTGGTCATGTTAAATCTGAGATGTCTATGAGATATGCAAGTGGAATTGAAATAGCAATTGAATACAGAGTCTGGAGCTCAGAGGAAACTCTAGGCTGGAAACATAAAATTAGGAGTTACTGATTTCACCCATTTCTATAATTTAAATCCCATTACACACAGATCTATAAAACCATGGGAATAGACATAATTGCCTAGAGAGGGAAAAAAGCAAACAAACAAACACGATTCAAGTCTGAGCCCAGATCCACTACACAGGGTAGAAGAAGAAAAGCCAGCTACTGACATTTGAAAAGCAGCCACCAGAAAAGTAAGAGAAAAATCCCAGGAGAACGGTGTCACTGAAATCAGGAAAAGAGATTATTTCAAGAAGGAAAGAGTGGTCAGCCATTGCAAACACTGCTGAGAAGTTTAACAAGATGACAGCTGAAAATAGTTATTAGGATTTGGCAACACGGAGGTTTTTGGTGACTTGGGGGAGTGATGTGGGTGAAAGCAGGATTAGGGAAAACCGAAGAATGACTGGGAGGTTAAGTAGGAGAGAGAGTTTGAACAGACAAGGTCTTTGAAAAACTGGGCTGTAAAGCAGAGCAGAAAGATATGGAAATAACTGAAAAGGGATTACAAGTCAAAGGAAGTTTTGTGTGTGTGTGTGAGTGTGTGTATGTGTGCTTTTGTTTAACAAGATGGTTACTGGAGCTTGATTGAACGCTGAAAGAAATGATCCAACAGCGGGGAGGATGAAAATGTGTGTGTGTGTGCGTTGTGTGGTGTGTGTATGTGTTTAGAGGGGTAAACAGGCAGAGAGAGAGAGAGAGGTAAATGGGGTTGCCAGATAAAATCCAAGATGCCCAGAATTTCAGATAAATAACAAATACTTTTTCAGCATAAGTGTGTCCCAAATATTGCATGGAACACGCTTATACTAAAAATTATTCGTTGTTATCTGAATTTCAAATTTGACTGTGCATTCTGTGTTGTTATTTTTGCCAAGTCTGACAACCTTAGGAGTAAATCAAGAAGAAAAGTCTGAGAAGATAAGATGGGGATCCAGGGCCCAAGTGGAGAAATTGTTCTTAGTTAGGATTAGGAATACTTCCTTTGTTATAGAAAGAAAAAAGAAGGAATAGATGTAGGCAGCTTTATAGATGATGGTAATAAGATGAGAGAATTAACATCTAAGAGCACCCCTCCAACAACGAATTATGACATAACATCAATTAAGGGGGGTAGGGAGGAAGGGCTGTGGGAAAATTGAGAAGCACGAAGAGAACTGGTTTATAGTAATTTAAAAATAGGTAACTAGCAGTCACTGAAAGTTTCTAAGTAGGGCAGTACTATCTCTGCATAATGATATGATAAAAATATGCTTAGGAAAGATGCATTCAAAGAGAATGTGGCTGAAAGAAATGGGAGCAACTTGAAGGTCAACTTTGAAGATGGTTACAGTCTGGATTTCCAGATTACGACTATATGAATGAAAAAGAAACCACAAATTTGAGAAATCATATAAAGAAGAGCTAACAGGATTTAGACAAAGATCTGGATGCAGAATTGAAGGAGAGAAAAGTATAATATACATATGAGAAGCCATTTTCAACATAGCACATTCAAATTCCATGCATTCAGCAACTTACATCATTACTACTTTTATGTTTATGATAATAACCATTATGATTATTTTTCCCTGGCACTTTTGTGTCAAAAAGTTCTAATTAATTTCCAAGATCTTTTGCCTTTTCTCATTCCCCATGAAAGTCAAATAGGGAATATTCTAAAGAGTTCCAAAGGAAATCAATCAACCATAACCATGACTGGAAGCAGATCTTTCTACATCCAAGGGCAGGATATTATATATTTAAAATATTCCTAATAAGAAGCAAAAATTGTCCTAGAATCTGAACATTACAGAAAACCTGCTAAGTGGATTGCCCCCTACCATCCTCCATATAACAAATAACCTACTGTCTAGCAGCCAATTTTTAGAAGTTGTGTTGATGAATGAGCTAACGTCTGTAAGACACTTTAAAGTCTTTGGGGAAAAAATATAAAATACAGTAAATTCTCACTATTCATAGTAGTTATGTTCCAAAAAGTCACCACAAACACTGAATTAGCCAATACTGAAGCAATGCTCCTATGGAAAATATAGGGTTAGGCTCCTGTGAGCCTCTGGTCACAGTATTTTTGTCAAATGATCAACAGATAACCTTGCTTTATGTGTATTTCTGTTAAAGACACCTTATTTAATATATACTGTTGATTCATTAACATTGAACTCTGAGCCAACAGCACTAAAACTCATGGCTGAATGAAGCTTATTTAACACACATATTTTCTCTATAAAACACATCACAGCCTTTTTTGTGCTTAGGAACACTAGTCAGCACTTCAGCACAGAATCTGGGGGACATTTTAAACAGCAAAATCACCAAGACAAAGCATAAAAATACAAAAACACGGCACTAAGTAGACCATGAAAAGGACACTTTGATGAGAGTATGAGAGCTTAAACAAGAAGGCAGAACATTGTCTTGTTTGACCTTAGATGGGAACATACATGTGAGGGGACTCAAATTTTTTGCCACTTTGCACATGTCCATGAAGGACCACTGAAAAGACCACAAGGTTTTTTTTAAAAAAAATATGGGTCATTGGGCTGGCCTGGTGGCGCAAGTGGTTAAGTGCATGCACTCTGCTTCGGCGGCCCGAGGTTTGAGGGTTCGGATCCCAGGCATGCACCGATGCACTGCTTGTCACGCCATGCTGTTGCTGCATCCCATATAAAGTAGAGGAAGATGCGCACAGAAGTTAGAAGTTAGCTCAGGGCCAATCTTCCTTGGCAAAAAAGAGGAGGATCAGCATTGGATGTTAGCTCAGGGCTGATCTCCCTCACACACACACACACACAAAAAATATATATATATGGGTTATTTATTTATTTATTTATTTTGTGTGTGTGAGGAAGATTAGCCCTGAGCTAACATCTGTTGCCAATCTTCCTATTTTTGCTTGGGGAAGACTGTCGATGAGCTAACATCTGTGCCAATCTTCCTCCATTTTGTATGTAGAACGTCGCCACAGCATGGCTTGATGAGCATGTGTAGGTCCGCACCTGGGGTCCAAACCCATGAACCCCGGGCCACTGAAGCAGACTGCGCGAAGCTAACCACTACGCCACCAGGCCAGCCCAGACCACAAGTACTGATTTTGGGGTTACAAATAAATTTTAGTGAGTAGGCAAATTTGCAAATACAGAATCCAAGAATAATGGGGATCGACTGTACTGCTGTGTTCACTTGCTCTGGATGATTTCAGGGCAAATTTGCTCTGATTTTAAAGGTTATGAGCTAATTCTAGCCTGCACATGTTGTAAATAACCTCCTGAGGTCTATAAATCACCTCGATTTTGCTTCTAAGTGCAGTTCTCTACAAGATAAAGACGCTCTAGTCAAAATCTTCTGCCAAGTCTAGCAGTGACAGAGAAGGTGGAAGAGAATTCAATCTTCTTAAAGCAATGTTGACATTGTAGTATTAACAGGAGTCTACACCTGGTTGCAAAAGAAGGTCTTACAAAATGAAGACTAATCAGGGGCCATATTCAGA
Organism: Diceros bicornis minor; assembly: GCF_020826845.1. Classification (NCBI taxonomy): domain Eukaryota; kingdom Metazoa; phylum Chordata; class Mammalia; order Perissodactyla; family Rhinocerotidae; genus Diceros; species Diceros bicornis. The sequence goes on along the minus strand of NC_080742.1, from coordinate 78,000,570 downwards.
CATGCAAGACAGCCACTACCAAATAGTCATGGCTAGGCTTGGGCTACTCTGCTGCTGAAACCACCCATGCACACAGATAGGTCAATACAACCTAGTAATTCTGCCATGTTCCCCTACTCAGCCCTTTTTTCCCATCTCCATAGCAGCCATCAAACATTCTCTACTCAAGTGTCCATCTATAACATCTAACCCTTACTCTCAGTACATTACTCACACTCCTATTTCACAGAGAAAATAAAACCATTAGATAGAAAAAATGTTTTCAACTTATGGACACCAAAGCCTATAGCCTTACCCACATCTATCTTCTGTTATATCCCTTCTGTTTTTGTGTGTGTGTGCTTGTGGGGTTTTTTTTGTGGTGAGGAAGATTAGCCCTGAGCTAACATCCATGCCCATCTTCCTCTACTTTATATGTGGGATGCCTGCCACAGCATGGCTTGAAAAGCAGTGCATACGTCCGCGCCCAGGATCCGAACCTGCAAAGCCTGCACCGCCAAGCAGTGCGCATGAACTTAATCACTACACCACCAGGCCGACCCCTCCCTCCTGTTTTAATGGAAGAGGATTCTCTCTCCCCATCTGTTATGGACTAAATTTGTCCCCCAAAATTCATATGTTGAAGCCCTAACTCCGAATTTGGCTGTATTTGGAAATAGGGACTTTAGGGAAGTAATTAAGCTTAAATGAGGTCACTAAGGGTGGGGTCATAATCTCATGGGATTACTGTCCTTATAAGAAGAGGCAGAGACACCAGAGAGCACTTTCTCTCTGCAGCACACAGGGGAAAGGCCATGTGAGGACACAGGGAGAAGGCAGCCGTCTATAAATCAGAAAGAGAAGCCTCACCAGAAACCAACCCTGATAGCCCCTTGGTCTAGGACTTCTAGCCTCTAGAACTGTGAGAAAATATATTTGTGTTGTTTAAGCCACCCAGTCTGTGGTATTTTGTTACAGAAGTCTGAGTAGACTAATTTGTTAGCGCCGTCAAGTTGATTCTGACTCCTAGCGATCCTGTTTACAGCAGAGCTGAACCTTGTCCAGTCTTTTGTGTGCCATCCTCTCATCTTCCAGTGCTATATCAGACAATGCTCTGCTGCTGTTCATTGGGTTTTTGTGGCCAATTTTTCCAGAAGGGGGTGACCAGGTCCTTCTTCCTAGTCTGTCTTAGTCTGGAAGTTCCACTGAAATTTATCCACTATGGGTGACTCTACTGGTATTTGAAATACAGGTGGCATAGCTTTCAGCATCACAGTAACACAGAGCTGCCATAGTATGACAACCCACAGATGGGTGGTATGGTTCCCCGACCAGATGACAAACCCCAGCTGTGGCAGTGAGAGCTCTGAATCTTAACCATTAGACCACCAGGGCTGGCTAATACACCATCTATATCTAATCCCTCCAACCAGTGTACTGGATCAAATAAATTCTCTCTCACTTTCTCAGAGACTGCTCTCTGTCAATTATCCCCTCTCACTTGTGTTTCTTCAAACTTTCACCCTCTACTGACTTCTTCCCATAGCATAGAATATGTTCAAGTTTCTCCAATCCCCAAAATAAATAAATCTTCCACCTTCCTCTTTCAGCAGCTGCTCTCTGTGCTTACCTTCAGAGCAAAACTCCTTGGCTTTCTTTCTTTTTTTTTTTTTTTAATAATTTTATTTATTTATTTATTTCCCCCAAAGCCCCAGTAGATAGTTGTATGTCATAGCTGCATATCCTTCTAGTTGCTGTATGTGGGATTCGGCCTCAGCATGGCCGGAGAAGCGGTGCGTCGGTGAGCACCTGGGATCCGAACCTGGGTCGCGAGCAGCGGAGCGCACGCACTTAACCGTTAAGCCAGGGGGCCGGCCCTCCTTGGCTTTCTAAGCTCACTATGTCCCCCATTCTTTACTTTCCATTCACTCCTCAATCTACTATAGTCTAGCTCCTGCCAATCCACTAAAACTATCTGTACCAAGGTCACTGTCCTTGTTTCTAAATCTAATGGAGACTTCTCAGCTTACTTTACCTCTCAGGATTTTGGAACTGTTAACACCTCTTCCTAGAAAGACTCTCTTCCCTTGGCTTTCCTGACATTATACCCATCTTTTCTTTGGTCTCCAAGATACCTTCCTTTTCAATTTGCTTTGTAGCTTTTTTTAATCATTTCTGGTCTCTTAAATGGAGGAGTTCTTGAAGATTCTAATCTCTGTTTCCTCTTCACTCAAAACATTCTCTTACTCATATCCATTGCTTCATTTACTATTAATGTCAGGTAACTTCCAAAACTCCGTATCTAACATCTCTCTGAGCTTCAGTTCTAAATGGACAATAACCTACTTTACTCTTTGATGGCTTTACTCTATGATGTTACCATAGGTACATCCAACTCAACATATCTAAAATTATTTGCTTACTTTTTCTAGTCGGGGAGATAGACAAAAAATAAGTAAACAAGTAGATGAAATAATTAAATTGATGGTAAGTGCTATAAAGGAAATGACCAAGAGGCTAAAGTAAAGTATAAAAGAAAAAAACTACCTTCAATAGAATGATCAAGGAAGGCATCTTTAAGGTGATTAACACTTGAGCTAGGACCAGAAGGATGAGAGAAAGCTTGCTATATGAAAGGAAGGCAATAATAATTGCAAAGATTCTGATGTAAGAAAGACCTTGGCATGTTTAAGGAAAGGAAAGACAATTTGTATGGTGAGAACTTTGTGAATGAAAGGGAGAATGAGCTTGCAAAGACAGACAAAAGCCCAAACATGAAGAGCCTTATAAACTAAGATAAAGATTTTGGATTTTATTCTAAGTATAATGGATGTCATTCAAGGATTTTAAGCAAGGGAGTGACACAAAACAATTTATACTTACATGTGCTGCTCTGTGAAAAATGGATTACAAATGGGCAAGAAGAGAAGATCAATTAGAAAGCTGATGGAGCAGATCAAATGAAAGACGATAGTAACCTGGAGTAGGCTGACAGCAATGAAGAACGAGAAAAGCAGACAGATTGAGGTAATTTCAAAGGCAGAACTCATAAGACTTGCCTAATAGACTGGATATACAAGATGAGAAAAAAAGAAATAAAGATTGACTTCCAATTTCTAAACTACTGGGTTGAAGGCGATTTACCGAGATGAGAAAAACTTGGGTGGAGTGAAAGAGATAGTTTTATGGGAGAAATCAAAAGTTCCACTGGACACATGTTAAGTTTGGAACATCGCTGAAATATTTACGTAGACACAGAAAGTAGGTAGGTAGATATGAGAGTATGGAGCTCAAATAAGAGGTCTACACTGGAGGCAGCTTGACTGAAAGCTGTCAAGCTCATGGTGGCAGATTTCAGTTTTCCAAAATTCTAATTTTCATTTGAAAGCCTGAATTTTATCACTGACAACAAATACTGTCCATTTTCCTTAAAGTGACAGGTTTACTTTGTTCATTTTCAAGAAAATGTCTGCCAAATGCCCAAGTGTGAATAACTATGGTTTGTCTGTCAATTGTTCTTTCAAGTATAAGTGACATTGCATAAAAAAGAGGCTAGTTCAGTTTGCAACTCAAAAACATAAGTGCTTTCCCTCAAGACAACTATCATACTTCAACATGCAGCAGAAGTGCTTTATGGGTACTTCCCATTTCATAAAAAACAAACAAACAAAAAGAATTGCACTCTAAGGTTGGTATTTAAAAATTTAATTGCTTCATCAATGACATTCTTAAGTGAAACTGGAAAAATTTTAACTTCAAGTGCACAGCAATGAACATAATGACAACTAACAGTTTGGTACCACTGCTTTAATTCATGGTAAGATGCTAGCAGTTTTACCCACCATTGCTTATGTACCATTACTGCAAATGTCAACATGATGGAAAAGGCAAATAACATGCTAATATTATTATGAATAAAGCTTTGACCTCATAGATCCTGTGAAAGACTATCAGGGACCCCCTGGAGTCCACAGACCAGACTTTGAGAACCACTGGTTTAAGAGTGCTGGGAGACCACTGGGAGGTCTGGGGATTAACAAAGGCTTTGTGGAGGAAGGAGACAGGAATTTTTTTACCTGCAAAAAGTCTTCTCTTCATTCTTTTTTTTTTTTTTTTTTTTTGTGAGGAAGATCAGCCCTGAGCTGACATCCATGCTAATCCTCCTCTTCTTGCTGAGGAAGACCGGCTCTGAGCTAATAACACCTATTGCCAATCCTCCTTTTTTTTCTTTTCCCCCCAAAGCCCCAGTAGACAGCTGCATGTCACAGTTGCACATCCTTGTAGTTGCTGTATGTGGGACGTGGCCTCAGCATGGCCAGAGAAGCGGTGCGTCGGTGCGCGCCCGGGGTCCGAACCTGGGCCACCAGCAGCGGAGCACGCGCACTCAACCGCCAAGCCACGGGGCCAGCCCTTCTCTTCATTCTTACAAAATTCCATAACCTTTACCATTAACAGTGGAGATTTCCTTCTTTTTACCTTCCCCCTTTATTCAGGGAGTCTTCAAAGTCAAAAGTATTTTCATAATAACACTAAAACATTATTTATCTTTTTCACTTTTCATTCTCTCAGGAGTGTAGAGTGGAATTTTCCAGAGGCTATATGATGTGTGGTAACGTCATCACTGTGCTGGCTAATGAAATATGTGCTTTTGTATTTTTGTGTTTTCTAAAATTTACCAAGGAGACTGGTTCAGAGTATAAATAAAAGTTTTCAGCTCATTACTTCTACTATGCTTCTACTGTCTATCTTCAGTTATACCTGCTATAGTCTCTGTAACTTCATTATCATCCAATAAATTGTCATTTTTAAGTCCCAAAGATTTCCTGTGTCTATGTGGAAACACAAATAGTAAGTACACATTGTTGAGTTGTTTCAAAATAATATTCAAAAAACTTTTTTCCACTTTTCTTAATTTAAAAATTTTATTTAAAACTGTTACTATTTTAGAATATTCTAAAATTAAAGAATTCATTCATAACATTTTTTACCTTTAATGATGAATTATTTGCTTTTAAAAGGGAGATTAGAAGACTCATTTTTTTTCAACCCGCAGCTGCACCATATTTATCTAAAGACACTGAAAAAGATGAAACTAACATATTAAAGAGTTCTCTGATTCATGGAAGAGAAGAATCTACCACCAATAACTTGAAAAAATTTGCAAATAAAACATGAAAAGATAATGAAATCTATATTTCCCTCAGATTTATAGTTGATAATAAGTTACCTTATCTTGTCTTATGCAACAGAATTTTTTTTTTGAGGAATATTGGCCCTGAGCTAACATCTGTTGCCAATCTTCCTCTTTCTTTCCTTTTTCTCCCCAAAGCCCCCAGTACATAGTTGTAGGTCCTTCTAGTTCTTCTATGTGGGATGCCGCCTCAGCATGGCTTGATGAGCAGTGAGTAAGTCCACACCCAAGATCCAAAGTGGCGAACCCCAGGCCGCGGAAGCAGAACGCACCAACTTAACCGCTGCGCCACTGGGCCGGTCCCGCGGTAGAATATTTTTGAACAGTATTATGGTGCCAGTTAAGCTACAGCATCTTTTTGAGACTAATTATTTATAGTTTAAGGAAAAAGGAATTGAATATTTTCAACAGAAACAAGATGAGCTCTTTAAAATGTGTCATACAATACGAAGACTGACTCAATACAAAGATGAAACAATGCCAAATCACCACTTAAATGACAGTCATCCTGAACTCTTCCAGAAAAACCACAGATGAAAAACTGAATAGAACAGAAAGAAAAACCTTTAGGATTAGAGGTGGAGTCTACTTAGGAGTTATAAATGTTGAAATAATTAGTAGACAGTAAAGGGGCCTATTCTTCTAAACATAATAAGAATCTCCTTTAATTCTGATTCAGATAGGACCTAACAAGGAGAGAAAAAACAAACAAAAACCATGAGACCTTTCTCTGTGGGAATCCCAAACCTATAGAGAAACAATGCAGCCAGTGCAATCTGAAAGGCCAGAGATCCAATGGTTGAGACCTGATTCTGAGCAACTCTGCTTTTCCTTTTTCTTTACTGTCAAGAAAACAATAGAAGGCAAGGGCATTCAGAAAGACATCATTGCCATGGGATTTACGCAACAAAGTAATCCTGGGAGAGAACTGGCTCTTAATTCTGATAATCAACAACTCGACTCAACTCCTTATCTACTTGTTCCACACCTCACTATGGAATCCAGGGAACCTAGTCTCTTTGTAGAAATGTGCACTCTGACCCACCCCTCCAGTGAGGCCCTTCAGTTCAAGAAAACTGAATCCTACCTCTCTCACTAAGCAAGCGCAACAGAGGGCCATTTCCTTACAGCAGTCACCAAAATTATCAAGGATATTCTGACTGTGGGATAACAGAATAGGTTAGCTCTCAAAAGAACAGTGATTTGAAGGTCATCATTGTGTCACCAAGCACATGACAAAAAGAGAGCATGACATTTTTCCAGGTGCCACTTAGCTTTGGGAGGGCTAGATTCTCTTTATCAAAAGTTTTTACTTTTGTCAATAATATGTGGGAAATTTTTGAATTGACTACTATTTAGGATTCCCAGATCATCTAATATGATGACTAACATATTCCTAATGCTTCCAATGAAGCTTGCTTCAAACTTATTACTTACTGAGAGAAAGTAATAAGGAAATGACCAGCACATTTACCCCAGAGGAATGCCTAGGGATGGTAGTACTCTGTTTATAAAAACCCCGTTTATCAAATTAAAACATGGACAGATAAACAAGAAAGGTCTTGCTAGATTCAAACAAGTCTGCTCAAGAGCTCACTCTTGTGGAACAGAGGGAGGGAACGCGGAAGAGCTAGAGCCCAACACAAATACTGAATGTGTGTACAAACTAACCTCAGCAATTACCATTCTAAGGCAACCTGAAGGAAATGACCATGAACACAATCAAGACTGTAAGTGGGTGAAGTTGAGGTATAAAAAGTATTACACACAATCCATGGAATTCATCCCTCAGGTCTCAGCTCAAATGTTACCTCTTCAAGGCCTTCCCTGATCATCCTATCTGGCCCTGCCCCCATCACTCTGAACCTATTACCTTATTTTATTTTCTTCAATTACTCACCACTATCTGAATTTACTTTTTGCTTTTCCATTCTAGAATTTAAGCTTCAAGATGGCAGGGACCTTATCTGTACTGTTCATCTAGCATAACGTCTGATATATACAGATACTCAATATATATTTTTTGAAAATGTGCTACTTTTACCATGGAAGGCCTAACAGTTCGGTAGCAAGAGAGATTACAATAACAACCAAAGAGCTGCAGGAACACAGCTCAACACCTGTGGGATCTGGGAAGGCTTCACTAGGGAAAAAATATTAGATTTGGGTCTTGAAGAAATAATAAATTATACCTACTCTTTAAGTCTCCAAAATTGTCATGGTGCTTCACATCTCCACGCCTTTAATAACAATAAGAAAAAAGGGACTACATTTATTGAATGCTTTCTACCTTCCAAATACTATGTAGTTTTTGGCATGTATTATCTCATTTAATCCTTATAATAACCTATGAGGTAGATGCTTTTATCACATTTCACAACTAAGAAAACTGAAGTATGGATAGGTTAAGTAACTGACTCAAGATGGCAGCTAATAAGAGATAGAGCTAAGACCCAAATCCAGGTGCCTTTGCACTCTTTATCTGAAATGCCCTTATCCTCACATGCTTGTTGAATGAACTCTCATTAACCCTGATCTTCCTTGTAGGTCAAGAATCCCATTCTCTATTTAAGCCTTTTGAAGCAACAGACAAAAGTAAACATAGTTGAGGGGCCAGGTAGCGGTTAAGCGTGTGCGCTCTGCTGCTGGCGGCCCGGGTTCGGATCCCGGGCGCACACCGATGCACCGCTTGTCAGGCCATGCTGTGGCGGCGTCCCATATAAAGTAGAGGAAGATGGGCATGGATGTTAGCCCAGGGCCAGTCTTCCTCAGCAAAAAAAAAAAAAAGAGGAGGATTGGCATGGATGTTAGCTCAGGGCTGATCTTCCTCACAAAAATTAAAAAAAAAAAAGTAAACATAATTGACCACCATATATGTTTGGGATACATGATTCTGAGTAATTGGGTTGTGCAACAGTGTGAATAATTAAACGAACAACTGAGGTAAAGTGTGCAGGTTGAGGTCAAATTAGTAGGTCATAATTCTAATTTATGAAAGTCAGTAGCAGAAAATGATCAATACTGTTCAAGGCAATTCTTATTAGTATAGAACTACAACTCATAGGGTTGTATCTACTTTTCTCCCCTTTCCATAAAACAAAGCAGAGAAAAGTCCTTGAGAAGGAAGAGTTATACAGAGATGTCACCTCTGCCTTACACAGCCCTACCTCATTAGTAAGGTAGTTTTATTTCTGCTATGAAAATAAATCATGGCTATTCAGTTTGGGATTGGGCCTGCATGTGTTCTCACACATGTATACACAAAACTTCCAATTTCATCCCTTGTTTCAGATTTTAGCTTCCGTCCAAGGGTTATTCTTAGCATAAGAGTTTCTTGGTTTATGACAACAGTTCTAATTTTTAAAGCCCATACATAGTATGTCTAGACAGAACCATAACATTTTCAAGATGAAGGGAAGCTCTGAGTTTATCCAGATCAATCACTTCACTTTACAGGTAAAAAATTGAGATCCAGGGAGTTTAAGGTACTTCCTAAAACATGACATAATTAGAAAACACTTGGATCCAGAGAAGATAGTTACGAGGGAAAAAGACCAGCTATAGTCTCTTCCTAGTTATAAACAGAAAACTGACAGCGGAGTGTTTTCTGGTAGAAGGAAATATAAAATAGCAAAGCGGCTTAGATCAATGTGTCTTAACTCTTTAGGGCCATGGCGAGATTTCTTTGGAAAACCTGATGAATGTCACAGACCATCTCTCTAGAATCTAGAGTCTGGTATCTGCATATACTTACATAAAATTTGGTATACAATTTCAAAGGGTTCATATATCCATTTGGATTGACAATCTGAATTCACCTTGGCCTACATGAAAAAAATAAATCCTGGGAACCCTCCAAACAGTAATTACAGCACTGGAGGGAAAAGCGCAAGAGCAAAGGCTATCATTTATGCTATACTTACTATATGCCAGGCAGCACTGCCATAGACTTATACATGACTCATTTCATCCTCAGACAATCTTGTAAAATAGGTTTTTAAAATCTGGATTTTATTTTTTTATTTGTTCATTTGTTTTTAACTAGGTAATAAAGATTTACAGTACAAAGTTTAAGAGCTATAAAGAGCATGTTGTGAAAAGTAAGTCTTTCTACTCCTTTTCTTCAGCACCTGATTATCCTCTCAAGAAAAATTCTCTTACTTGTGCATTCTTCTAGAGATATCTTTTGCATAAAAGCATACACACACACACATACACACACACACACACACACACACACGTGTATGGGTATTCTTTCTTTTTCTACACCAATAGTACCATATCATACATACAGTTCTATACCTTCCCCCCCTTAATACTGACTTAAAGATTGTTCCATATCAGTATGTATAAACCTGTCTCACTCTTTTTAACTTCTGCACATTATTCTATTTTAAGATATACCAATATTTATTTAACCAGTCTACTACAAATGGACATTTAGATTGTTTCCTATTTTATGCTATTTGTATATTACCATGATATAATGCCATAATGAATATTCTTCTATATATGATATTTCACACGTATGAAAAGATCTATAAATGTCCAGAAGTATTAGTTATTCTTCTCTTTTTTGTAAAAAATGACTTCGTCATCTCCTCCTCCCCAAATGTGTATGCAATAAGAAATGAAGGGAGAGTATCCACCAGCCAGAAGCTAGCCAGTTCACCTTAGTTTTACACCCTTTTTTGTATACACGGGTATAACCCAAGACCCTTTTCCCATCGTTTCAGAAACTGTTTTGGAAGCCACAGAGGAGGGAGGCCCTAGCACTCAAAGTAGATTAATGTATTGTATCTATTTGAAAAGTTTTCAACTTGGGTGTAAAACAAGGTAAAAAATACAGCTGAAAGGAGACTCAAATAGTCTTACATTAGTAAAATAAATTTCTTTTAATTATTAGGGTTGAATGTTTTCCCTCATCATTTCTCCCCCTGGCAATATAAAAATCCAGAAATTTATATCTATACGTTCATTAGGCTATAACTACATCTTTCCAAGGACTGTAATTGTTCACTTTCTTTCTTTTTTGTGAGGAAGATCAGCCCTGTGCTAACATCTGCCAATCCTCCTCTTTTTTTTTTTGCTGAGGAAGACCAGTCCTGGGCTAACCTCCATGCCCATCTTCCTCCACTTTATATGGGACGCCGCCACAGCATGACTTGCCAAGCGGTGAGACAGTGCGCGCCCGGGATCCGAACCTGCGAACCCGGGGCCGCCGCAGCGGAGCGCGCGTACTTAATCGCTTGCGCCACCCAGCCAGCCCCATGTAATTGTTCACTCTCAATAACTCTCAATAATAACAAGAAAAATTTGACGGAGGTGGTGAAGGTGAGGAAGGGAAGCAAAACCTTCCCATTAAGTAGCAGCAAATAACAACCCAAAACAAAGACCCATGAATCCTAGAGTGAGTATTAGCTCAGCGATTTCAAGTTTAGACCAGTAGTCCTGAATTATCTGACCTGTCTCCATGTAGTTGCTTATTACAGTTGTTTGATTTTTTTAAATAGACTTTACTTTTTAGAACACTCTTAGGTTCACAACAAAACTGAGTGGAAAGTATGGAAAGCTCTCATATATCCCCTGCCCCCAAACATACACAGCCTCCCCACTATCAACATCCTGCAACAGAGTGGTACATTTATTACAAAAGATGAACCTACATCAACACATTACTATCACCCAAGGTTCACAGTTTATATTAGGGTTTATTCTTGGGGTTGTGCATTCTACAGATTTGACAAATGTATAATGATGTGTATCCACCACCATTACACCATCATATAGAATAATTTCACTGCCCTAAAAATCCTCTGTGCTCTGCCTATTCATTTCTTCCACCTCACTACCCTGGCAACCACTGATCTTTTCACTGTCTCCATAGTTTTGCCGTTTACAGAATGTCACATAGTTGGAATCATACAGTATGTAGCCTTTTCGGATTGGCTTCTTGAACTTAGTAATATGCATTTAAGCTTCTTTCATGTCTTTTCATGGCTTGATAGCTCATTTCTTCTTAGTGCTGAATAATATTCCATTGTCTAGATGTACCATAGTTTATTTATCCATTCACTTAACTGAAGGACATCTTGATTGCTTCCAAGTTTTGGGAATTATGAGTAAAGCTGCTATAAACATCGGTGCGGACATGGTTTCCACTCATTTGGGTAAATACTAAGGAGCGTGATTGCTGAACTGTATGATTAAGAGTTATGTTTAGTTTTAGGGGCCGGCCCGGTGGCGCAAGCGGTTAAGTGCGCGCGCTCCGCTGCGGCGGCCCGGGGTTCGCTGGTTTGGATCCCGGGCGCGCACCGACGCACTGCTTGGCAAGCCATGCTGTGGCGGCGTCCCATATAAAGTGGAGGAAGATGGGCACAGATGTTAGCCCAGGGCCGTCTTCCTCAGCAAAAAAAGAGGAGGATTGGCGGATGTTAGCACAGGGCTGATCTCCTCACAAAAAAAAAAAAAAAAAAAAAGAGTTATGTTTAGTTTTGTAATAAACTGCCAAATTGTATTCCAAAGTGGCTGTACCATTTTACATTCCCACCAACAATGAATGAGAATTCCTGTTGCTCCACATCTTCAGCAGCATTTGGTGTCAGTGTTCCAGATTTTGGCCACTCTAATAGGTGAATAGTGGTATCTTGTTGTTTTAATTTGCCCCAGATTTTCCTTCTTCCTCCCCTTCACTGAAGTAAAGGTTGTGCTCTCAAGTCCATTCCCTCTCAAGTTCTTAAGGACTTACTCTTTCCACATGATCTGGCCCTTACTTATCTCTCCAACCTCATCTCCTCCACTTACCCTCTTGCTCACAATACTCCACTAAAAATCAATCTTCTTTTCCAATTTAGGGCCTTTATACATGCTGCCTATGCCTTCTTTCCTTCATTTGCAATTTTTTGGTTAACTCAGTTGTTTATTTTGTCGATTTCTCCTCTGCAGCTGACTCCCCACCACTACCACAATGGCCCTAGGCAACCACTGATCTGCTTTCTGTCACTATAGATAGATTTTCCTTTTATAGAATGTCATATAAATGAAATCATAGAATATATACTCCTTGTGTCTTGTTTCTTTCACTTAGCATAATATTTTTTAGATGCATCCATATTGTTCCATTTGTAGTTCATTCTTTTTTATTGCTAAGTAGTATTCCTTTATATGGATATACCATAAATTTACTTATTGATGGATATTTGGCGTTTTTTCCAGTTTGGGGCCACTATGAATTAAACTGCCATGAACATCTGTGTACAAGTCTTTGTATGAACACAGGATTCCATTTTCTTGGGTAAAGACATAGGTAGAATTGATGGGTCATTTGGTAAGTATATATTAAATTTATAACTGGAAAACTGTTACCCACCAGTAATGTATGAGCATTTTAACTGTTCCATATCCACATCAATACTAGGCAGTCTTTTAAACTTTAAAAGTTTCTAATGGGTGTGCAGTATCTCACCATGGTTTTAATAGCTACATAGTGTTCTGTTATATATATATGCATGGTTTTAATTTGCATTTCCCTAATGACTCATGACGTTGAGCAACTTATGTGCTTACTGGCATTCATATAGCATCTATTGAGGCATGTCTGTTCAAATCATTTGCCCATTTAAAAAACTGAATTGTGCATCTTCCTGAGTTCTAAGAGTTCTTTATATATTCTAGATACCATACCTTTGCCTGGTATTAGTATTGTGAATATTTTTTTCCCATTCTGTGGCTTGCTTTTTTATTTACTTAACTCTGTCTTTTGAAAAGAAGTTAATTTTGGAGAACTCTATCAAATTTTTTCTTTCAGGATTTTTGTTTTGTATTACTAAGAAATTTACAAGACCATTTTGAGTTGTTATATATGAAACGAGATAAAGGTAAAAGTTCACTTTTCCCCCCAAATGGATATCTAATTGTTCCAACATCATTTATTAAAAAGAATATCCTTTCCCCACTGAATTACTTTGGCTCCTTTGTCAAAACAATTCATTGTGTATGTGTGGGTTTATTTCTGGACTCTCTATTCTGTTCCATTGACCTAAATACGCCTATGCTTTTTTCCCTTTAGGGTCAGTACCTTCTGTGAACTGAGCAAAAGGTGATAACTGGGGACCAAAAATTTCCAAATTCTTTTCCATTTCTCTAAGCCCTCCTTTACTTTTTCTTCTTTAAGCATTTAGCACAAAATAGTCTTCAAAGTCAAAACTGCTAGCATAGAAGGTACTATAATTGTCCATATATGCCAAACATAAAGTGATCTCAGAATGAAGATTTTATTTATACTACAATACACGACAAATAAAAAAATACGAAAAGTTTAATTCTAAATTCACTATAAACAGCCCACTAAAAACAAACAATATCCTAGCGCCCTCTAGTGGGGACAAACTGTAGGGATATGACAAACAAGGGAGCGAGACATGCTAACAGAACACTATTCAGAGGAATACTGAATACCGATGAATGAGATTAATATTTTCATTTATTCTCCTCACTCTTTTTTTATTTTTATTTTATTTATTTATTTTTGTGAGGAAGATCAGCCCTGAGCTAACATCTGATGCCAATCCTCCTCTTTTTTCTGAGGAAGATTGGCCCTGAGCTAACATCCATGCCCATCTTCCTCTACTTTATATGAGACACCACCACAGCATGGCTCGACAAGCAGTGAGTTGGTGTGCGCCTGGGATCTGAACCGGCGAACCCCGGGCCACCACAGTGGAGCGTGCACACTTAACTGCTTGTGCCACCAGGCCGGCCCCCTCCTCACTCTTTTTAAAACAAAAAATTTTAAATAAAAAGGAAAATGCTTTGCTATTCTAATCCAATGTGAATGCAGTGAAATAGAAAATTGGCTAGAAAAACAAAACAAGTGTTTGGAATTTGTATTCCATAGTATACTTCCGTATATAAAGGAAATGGGGACCAGAGGTCAGAGGAAAAGAGAAATGATTTCACATGACTGGACAAGGATGTAAGTGAAATGGTTTCAAGATATGTAGTTTAAATATACTATCAAGATATATATGTTGGGGCCGGCCCCGTGGCGTAGCAGTTAAGTGCGCGCGCTCCGCTGCTGGCGGCCCGGGTTGGGATCCCGGGCCCAGGGCACCGACGCACCGCTTGTCAGGCCATGCTGTGGCAGCATCCCACATAAAGTGGAGGAAGATCGGCATGGATGTTAGCTCAGGGCCAGTCTTCCTCAGCAAAAAGAGGAGGACTGGCACGGATGTTAGCTCTGGGCTGATCTTCCTCACAAAAAGAAAAAAATACATATATATATGTTAATATATACTTGTATATAAACAATACATAATAACATATAATATTAGACATACACACAACAACTTTTTCTGGAATGGAGCACAAGAAGCTGTCAAAAAATGATTATCTGTAGGGACCAGGGGTGAGTAGAGAGAAAGGGAGGATTTATATATTTATTTATTTTAAATATATATAATAAATGCTCTTTAAATAACGAAGGTAAATCATTTTTAAACAGTGAAATGGAATTTTATATGCTTACACATGAACCCTCAAAATAGGCAGCAAGAGAATAATACTTTGTCCAGAACAGTCTGTTTCAACAGTTGAGTATAATTAACTAACTCTTGTTAGGTCCCACAGGGTACATAGCTACATTAACCTCCAGCATTCTCCAACTTGGAGGAGAGAAACAATAAATTTAAAGTACTTTTCAGTATCAGTTTTGTTCAACAATTTACTCCTTTAAATATTTCCATAACCCCACAAAGCCTCCAGGATCTGAAGGAGGAAACCCAAAATGTCTGCTCTATGCATAACTCCCTCTTGAGCAGGCTCTTGTGCTATTAGCTCTCAAGTTATTTTTCCAAATGGTATATCATAATTTTCCAATAGGTCTTGAAGAATTTCCTACTGAGTCTCAGTTTTTTTTGCTAATTCTACATATACCTCCACCTGTGAGGAGTCCCAGCCACACTTAGCTAATGAGCCTTCTACTTAGAAGACTGAGATTATTGAAAGTTTCTTCGTCTTTTAATCAAAATTTCCTAGTATATTCACCTACCGTTTCCTTCTTCCTTCCTATTTTAAAGGAATAGGTCTCTCTCCTCATCTCTCCTTTCAAACTACCTCCCTGTCTTTACTTTTGTATTTTTTAAATCTATTATTAAAAAGAATTTTTTAAAATCTATTATTAGTCTAGTCACTTAAGTTCAAAATTTGAGTCATTATTATTCTTCCTCTCCTTCCAAAAATGTTCTTTGTTTCTTCTTGATACTACTTTTGAGTTAACTCAACAGGGAGGAGAAGTCTAAAAAAACTCGCAGGTTTCTCCCACTCTGCTACCAGCTGATAGAGTGAATGATGGTACTAACAAGGACCAGGAATTTTATAAGGCCCTCCCTTCTGCAATTTCCTCAGTCTAAAATGCCTTTTTGGTCTCCTTTCTATACACTCTATTTACTTTCTATTCTGCTTCCCTACTTTTCTTCTTCTTTTTTTTTTTAATAATTTTATTTATTTATTTTTTCCCCCAAAGCCCCAGTAGATAGTTGTATGTCACAGCTGCACATCCTTCTAGTTGCTGTATGTGGGACACGGCCCCAGCATGGCCAGACAAGCGGTGCGTCAGTGTGAGTCCGGGATCCGAACCGGGGCTGCCAGCAGCGGAGCCCGCACTTAATCGCCAAGCCACGGTGCCGGCCCCCCTACTTTTCTTCTAATGCCAAAGTGCATGCTGCTTTCTATCTGAAGCTTTACCTTTATATCCTTGGAGATAATCCTTTCTTCTGAATTTCTGTTGTAATTATTGCCTATACCATTTAACTGGCTTGTAGCCCCAGGCTCTTTTACATTGATATTCTTCCCTTTAAGCACTTGCTAAATCTTCCCAATTCACAATAAATTCTCAAGATTATAGGCAGAGTTTATATTTCTTATTTCCACTATCTTACCCATAATATGTTTTATATGGCAATCATGAGTGTATCATTCCCACCCTAGAAATTCATAGAATTCCACAAGAGCGCTTTGAGGACAATAGTCACTTTTACTACTATCAATAACTTACTCGTACTCAGTCTCCATTTCCATCCTCATAGGCCCCATCATCTTCCCCCCAACTGCTGCTATTGCCCACTTCCCCTCCTCCTATATCTCTTTTCTTTCTTTCTCTCTCTGGTAAGTGGTATCAAAGAATTATATGCGATGCTTTTAGTTAATTCTATCTATAAGGGTAACTTGTAAAAGTGACTTGTATTTTCAACAGTATAAAGTACTAAATATACTGAATTATCCTCCCACTGGAAACAACTAAATATATAGTATAAATACCTACTTAAATTTATTACTTGGTTGGCCAAAAATTATGAACTGGCAGAGTCAAAAAAAGGAGAGACCCCAAGTGAAAACTGTCCAGCTGAGCCATTCCTGTAATTCTGACCACAAAATTGTGAGCAAACTAAAATGATTATTTTAAACCTCTAAATTCTGGCAGTAATTTGTTATACATCAATACTACCTATAATGGTATTACACAGTAGTAGACAAGATCTCCACTTCATACTTTGTTGTGAGTGCCATTGAGTGCCCGGTCTTTTTGCACCATCCTCTCACCTTCCAGCGCTATATCAGACAATGCTCCACTGCTATTCATAGGGTTTTTGTGGTCAATTTTTTTCAGAAGTGGGTAGCCAGGTCCTTCTTCCTAGTCTGTCTTAGTCCGGAAGCTCTACTGAAAGCTGTCCACCAAGGGGGACCCTGCTGGTATTTGAAATACCGGTGGCACAGCTTTCAACATCACAGCAATATGCAGCCGCCACAGTATGACAGTCGACAGACGGGTGGTGTGGTTTCCTGATGGGAAACAAACTCGGGCTGTGGCGGTGACAGCACTGAGAATCTTGACCACCAGACCTCAAGGGCTGGCTTTATACTATTTGAAATCCGTATGGAATCTTGGGGGCCGGCCCGGTGGCACAGCAGTTAAGTGTGCGTGCTCCGCTGAGGCGGCCTGGGGTTTGCAGGTTCGGATCCCAGGCACGCACCGACACACTGCTTGTCTAAGCCATGCTGTGGCGGCGTCCCACATAAAGTAGAGGAAGATGGGCACAGATGTTAGCACAGGGCCAATCTTTCTCAGCAAAAAGAGGACTGGCATCAGATGTTAGCTCAGGGCTGATCTTCCTCACAAAAAAAAAAAAAAAAGTAATCTCAAAGACATCTCTGCTTTACTTCTTTTTTTTCTTGCCTTAGAATTTCAGAGATATGTATTTTTTAAATTCCAAACCACTCATTTCATAGGTGTGGAAACTTAGGCCCGGAGAAGTGAAATCACAGATCAAATTAGGAACAGAATATAGATCAAAACCCATGCTTCTTAATTCTCAATATAGTGCTTTTTTACCTAACCAAAACTTCTTTGTATCTTCTTCCTTTCTTTATTCCACTCTTTCCTTGTTGCAGAAGGGCAGCCAAAATAATATCAATCAATCACCCTTTTATGCTTCCCTCCAAAGAGCCCAGACTTATTTGCCATTCAAGGATTTAAAAAGCATTTCCCAGTCCTGCTTGTCTCTACTACTGAGCCTCTAGCAATGTAAGGTGCCAGCCTCGGGGGCAGTTGATAAGTGTGTATGGATTATCACCAAAAGAATGCAAATTTGTTACTAAGTGTACCTTGGTAACAGGGGAACAATGACAGTAGAAGGGCATTATCTGACTAAAAAGACTTAGAGAGCTTCCAGCAAAGAAGACAGCAAGAATCCCATCCTCAACTGGACTAAAAACTGATATCCTTTGATAACTGTAAAATGCAAAGGTCATCTGCAAGTCTAACAATTTCCTAACAAACGTGTAACTAGCAGTTAGGGAGGCTGGTCTATTAGATAGAATTAGGAAGGAACCAAGAAAAAAAAAATTAAAATACAAAAAATAAACCAAACAGCACCAGAGAAACAGATGGTGATGAAAGAAAAACAAAGCAGAGGGAGGCTGCATGAAGGCAGCCTAACTATGAGGTTATGCAGACATCTTCCTCTAGCCCAGATTAGAACTACAGCTGGATTTGTAGTTTTTCATTTATATTTAACTGGTTTCTATGTATTAACTTCTGTAGCCTCGCCTCAAAGTGAGATGCTAATAAAAGAGGCTTAAGGGCCCAGCCTGGTAGCAAAGTGGTTAAGTTCGAGTGCTGCTCCACTTCAGCGGCCCAGGGATCGCAGGTTCAGACACCAGGCACGGCCCTATGCACTGCTTCTCAAGCCATGCTGTGGCAGTGTCACATATAAAGTAGAGGAAGATGGGCACAGATGTTAGCCCAGGGCCAATCTTCCTCAAAAAAGAAAAAGGGGGGGGGGCTTAAAATTCCTAAAATTCCTGCTTCAAACTATTTGAAACCTCTCAAATGTCCATCTACAGGGTTTTAATTACATTCAAAGAATGGAATATTATATATCTGTAAAAAGAGGAAGCTTTTTTATACTCATAAAAAGGTCGTATTATGTGACCCTTTTGTGTAAGAAAGGGGCGATAAGAATAAAGATATGTATTACTTATATTTGCATAAAGAAACAATAAGAAATGAAGACTAGGCCATGAAAAAAAGTTTTCATCTATTTACATGTAAGTTCATTATCAACCTTCCTGCCTAGTGAGAGACTTAAATAAGAAGTACCATTATAATGACCATAACTTTCATTTCCTAGCTTAAGGAGGAACAGGACCATCTGGATGAGAATGTTTAATTTAGTGCTGGATGACAAAAGAGGGTCTGAGAATGGAGCATACGATGCTGACTGATTTCCAAAGTCTCCTCAGATGGGAAAAGAGATGATTTTTTCTCCATATCTGGACTAGATGAGTAACAACCACACTCACTCTTTCTCTTCCCACAATAATGTTATCACCCTATGTTTACCTCCACTAACCCCTAACCAATATTTACAATTTAACTAAACACCTTACTATCTGATTCCAAGTACTTACCTAGTTTCTGTGCCATGTGTTTTAGGTTTCAGCTGTTAATGTCCCTCCAGTTGTAATTGTAAATGCTTGGAAATTGCTGACCGGCTAGTTATATGCAATCTTTGCATAGCGCCTCCAGTGCACATTTAATTAGACACCCTAGAACTACTTTTTTTCCAGTGAGGAAGATTGTCCCTGAGCTAACATCTGTGCCAGTCTTCCTCTATTTTGTATATGGGATGCTGCCTTAGCATGGCTTGCTAAGCAGTGGCTTGCTAAGCAGTGTGTAGGTCTGCACCTGGGATCCAAACATGCAAACCCCCCGTGCAGCCAAAGCCAAGCATGCGCAAATTCAACCACTACACCACCAGGCCGGCCCCTCTGGAACTACTTTTTTATGCCAATCCCCAAAGTGTAACCCTTTATAAGTCCAAATCATAAACCATATGCCATGCCCTGCAACCTTTCATCTTCCTAGGTTTCCTAGTCCTGAAAGATGGCTTAGAATTTATTAATTCCACCCCCAAATAGTGACAGTTTCCAACGTGCAAACAAATAGAGAAAAAGTTACTAGTCAGTTACATCTCTCAGCTGCTGGGAAAATGACTAAGGACCAACACAAATAGCTATTGGTAACATATTCTAATCTCATACTTAAAGAGACAGAGCAAGAATCAAGACTAGGAATGTAAACACAATGCTCTCTTTCCTCAATTTCCACCCTTTCTTCTAGTCCTCTTCAATTACCTTCACCATCCCTTCCCTTCCTCTAGGAAGGGAGGCTGCAGGCAGCAGCTGATTTACTCAAGGCTGGCTTTATTTGGTTTACATGGCAACAGAAATGCACAAAAAGTCAGGCACAAAAGAGAGCTATTTGTTTACGATCGTTCAAATTCTTTTCACCCAGGTAAAAAGAACTGGGAGAAAGGAGAGGTGAAGGAGGATTTTCCAGTTCTAAAAGAAGGGGCCTGGGGAATTGCTGTGTAAATTTCCAAGTACTGTGCTTCCAGTTTCTGAATCCTGTTACTAGTGGCCATGATCCCAGATCTAGGGAATAAACTGAATAATGGTTACAATGTTATTATTTAAAGCTCCTTCATCTGTTCACATCTTCAGATCTCAGAATAACAATGCCGTTTGAACCTTCTAGTTTTTATAAACTAGTGCCAGGAGGAAATTACAGGCAACATCAAGAGTGGATACACCCAAACTCAGAAACCTCTCTCTCTTCAGAAGCTGAGAGGAAGAGGGAATGATTATTTTTTTAAACCACCCCACCCCTCTGCTATGAAATGAATACCTTTAAAACTTAAAGTTAGTCATGTTCATTGTTCAAGAAAATAACAAAGTAGAACTGCTCATCAAGCCATGCTGTGGCAGCGTCCCATATATAAAATAGAGAAAGATGTGTACACATGTTGGCTCAGGGCCCATCTTCCTCAGCAAAAAGAGAAAGATTGGCAACAGATGTTAGCTCATGGCCAATCTCCCTCACCAAAATAAATAAATAAATAAAATGTTCATCTCCTCACCCCTTCATCTATGTGGA
Organism: Diceros bicornis minor; assembly: GCF_020826845.1. Lineage (NCBI taxonomy): Eukaryota > Metazoa > Chordata > Mammalia > Perissodactyla > Rhinocerotidae > Diceros > Diceros bicornis. The sequence continues at coordinate 77,979,904 of NC_080742.1, read as the reverse complement.
GATTAAAAAATACTTACATGTGGAATCTAAAAAAGCCAAACTCGTAAAAACAGAGTAAATGGTGGTTACCAGGGCTGGGAGGTAGGGGAATATGAGAGAGGTTGTTACAAGGTGCAAGCTTGCACCTAGTAGATAAATAAGACCTAGAGATCAAATGTACAGTATAATGATTACAGACAACAATATTTTATTATAAACATCACACTTGCTATGAGACTAGATCTTAATTATTCTCACCACAAAAAAGAAATGATAATTATTTGATGTGATAGAGGTCCTAGCTAACACTACAATGGCAATCATATTGCAAAAGATAAATGTACCAAATCAACGTGTTGTACACCTTAAACTTATACAATGTCAAATGTCAAATATATTTCAATAAAAAGACAAACACGTAATAAGATGTTTATAAGAAAAAAATTTATAGTATTTAAAGCAAATAAATAAATAAAATAAAAAGGTACTGTGGAGTTATAATATATGCAGAAATAAAATGCATGATAACAACACAAAGGATGGGAGGAGAGAAGTGGAAGTATACTATTATAAGATTGACATACTATATGCGAAGTGCCATAACATAGTCTCTAATAAGTTAAAGGTGTACACTATAAACCCTAAAACAGCCACTAAAAAAAGAAAAGAAAGAGTTATAGCTAATAAAGCCAGTTGGGAGATAAAACTGAATGATTAAAATATACTCAATTAATACAAAAGAAACAAGAAAAGGGGAACAAACGATAGATAAGAAAAACAGAAAACAGTAAGATGGCAGATTTACACCCATCCATATGAACAATCACACCAAATGTCAATGGTCTAAACACCCCAAATAAAAGGCAGAGATTGTCTAGATAAAAGCGAAATGCAACTATGTGCTGCCTACAAGAAATACACTTAAATAAATATAAAGATACAAACATACTAAAAGGAAAAAGGATGGAAAAAATATACTATGCTAATACTAATCAAAAGAAAGCCAAAATGACTACCTTTCATGCACATCTTCAGATGATTTCAAATCTGAAGATCTGATGATGAGACATTCAATATTTACCTGCTTCCATCTTATTTATCATACTTAGTGCATTTCTGAGGATTAAAGGCCTGAGTCATTAAAAATTATATGCCCTATTTAAGCAGGTTTTATGCATACTTTACTCAGGGAAAAACAATGAATGCATTTCCCCCTATATAAATTATGTCTTTTTTTATGATTTATCAACATTCAAAATTAGTATATAACTGGATGCCTCTCAGCCTCACACCCTAGTTGTACGTAATTCCTGAAAAGAGCAAACTTAAGTGATAAAGGCATCCCTGCACAGTGTCCCCCTCCCATCCTCAGGCAATTATTCTTGGGGGTAAAAATCCCAGAGTTGCAAATTCCTTTTATCAGCCTATGTATTTTAACCTGTTTTCATTAAATACAGAAACTAGAACATCCCTCCCTCAGGAAATTTAACCAAAAGATTGTTTCAAAATACTATTTTGCTGCTTTCTTAAAAAGTATGCATTTTAAAAAATTAAAACATGGTTTCTTTAAAAAAAAAAGTTGAAATGGCTATATTAATATCAAGTAAAGTATATTTCAGAGCAAAGAATATTACCAGGAATAAAGGATATAATTTCTTAATCATAAAGGGGTCAATTCATCAAGAGGACATAATCCTAAGTGGTTCTGTATCTGACAACTAAGCTTCAAAATACATGAAACAAACACTGACAGAACTGCCAGGAGAAACAGACAAATCCAGAATTCTAGCCAGAGATTTCAATACCCCTCTCTTATTAACTGATAGACTAGAAGATCAGAAAGGATTATAGAAGACTTGAACAACACTATCAACCAACTTGACCTAACTGACATTTATCACTCAACACAACAAGAGCAGAAAATACATTCTTTTCAAGTGTACATAGAACATTTAACAAAATATAACATATTCTGGGCTATAAAACAAGTCTAAATAAATTTAAAAGAATTCAAGTCATAAAAGTGTATTCTCTGACCACAATAAAATTAAACTAGAAAACAGTAACAAAAAGATGTCTGAAAAATTCCCCAAACATCTGGAAATTAAATATAACACTTCTAAGTAACCCATGAGTAAAAGAAAAAAACAAAAAATTAAAACATATTTTAAACACACTGAAACCACAACATCAAAATTTGTGGGATGCAGCTAAAGCAGCACTTAGAAATTCATAACACTAAACGCTTGTATTACAAAAAAAGAAAAGGCTCAAGTAAGAAAGCTCGGCTTCCACCTTAAGAAACTAGGGGAAAAAAAAAGAGCTAATAAAACCCAAAGTAAACAGAAGACAGGAACAATAAAGATCTGAGCAGAAATCAATAAAATAGAAACTAGAAAAGATCAATGAAACCAAAAGCTGGTACTTGGAGAAGATGAATAAAATAAATAAACCCTCAGTCAGACTGATGAGGAAAAAAGAGAGAAAATCCAAATTAACAATATCAGGAACGACAGAGGTGACATCATTACAATTCTATAGATATTAGAAGAAAAATAAGAAAATACTATGAACTTTTTCTAATAAATTCAACAAATTCTTTGACACAAAGCTCACTTAAGAAGAAACAAATAAATCTGAATAGGCCTATATCTATTAGAGAAATTAAATTTGTGGTTAAAAACCTTCCCCAACACACACACAAAAAAACAGGCCCAGATGGCTTAACTGGTAAATTCCACCAAATATTTAAAGAAGAAATAATACAAATTCTACATGAACTCTACAAAGCCATAGTAAGAGAAGAAAACTATAGATAAATGTCTCTTACTAACATAGATCCAAAAATTCCTAACAAATTCTTAGAAAATAGATTCCAACAACATATAAAAAGAATAATGCATCACAACCAAGTGGGGTTTATCTCATAATGAAAGGTTGGTTTGGCATATGAAAATCAATTGATGTAATTTACCCAATTAATAAACTAAAAAAGAAAAACCATATGATCATCTCAATAGATGCAGAAAAAGCATTACATACAAGTCTTTATAAGTATATATGCTTTCATTTTTCTTAGATGGGTTTCCAGGACTGTAATAGCTGGAGTGTAATTCTGCCTCATATAGGATTACCCTAGCAGGCACTTTTGCCTGGGGGCTCCACATCTGCCTGGCTGAGATTTTTCTCAATTGTGCTGTGGTCTGAGGTTTCTTCATAACTATCTTTCCTTCCCTGTCTTTCTTCACAGGTGTTCGACCCACATCACATTCTACAAGTTCTCCCTACCTACTCCTGGCTTCCTTCCCTTTATAGTTCACAGGTGCTTCCCTTAATAAATCTTGCACCTCTAAGCCTGCCTGGACATCTGCCTCTTGGAGAATCCACACTGACACAAGGAGCATAAGATAATTTAGTTAATTGAGGAAAGAATCAACCACCTATTTAAACGGGACCTGACTCTACATTCTTCATACCCAACATTATGTTTAAAGCTGCATCATGGATGGCTTCTCTAGATAACTAGTTGGAAGCTATAGAGCCCAGACATGAGGAAAGAGATACAAGTTCTTGGGGTTTTTTAATCTCAGTATACTGTGGGATCTTTCAGCTATTTTACTTGAACATTCAAATACATTTGCCTCAGGAAACAGAGCTGTTTCTAAGTGAATCACCATATTTTCCCTTGTCTTGTCTTGAACTGGGAAATAATTCAGAGATCTGGCCAGCAATGAAGGCAATGGCAGCACTCACTGGCATTTAAAATGTCCTGAAGAACAAATATGTTATCAGCCCAAAGCTTCTTCATCCCATCACCAAGGAAAATCTCAACCCAAGGATAGATGTTATGCCATCTGGTGACAGGCAACATTCATTTAAAATAGGATTTCATCCATATTTTTTTTAAGTTTACACTTGTCTTATTACTACCATCATTCTGTTCCAAAGGGAGAGTATTATGAAACTTGCCAAAGTTTCGAAATTGCTGAAGAAAATTGAGAATGCATAAAGCCTATAATGACCAGTGGTTTTACTTTAGAACCTCAAGAATTATGTTGCCTTGTTGTGTATAGTGCTCAATATACTGTGTTTGGCTAATAAAGACTAAACCAATCCTCCATAACATGCCTTCTAGGACAGAAACTCTCTTTATTCATAAGACCAAAATAATCTTCAGCAATTTTTCAAGAGAAAGAGCTCTTTAAATCTTAAATTTTGGCCTTATAGCTTCACACTATAAAAAGGTCTGAGAGATGAAGGTGACACCATTACCCAAAAACTACACCAGGACATTCCTTTTAGAGAGGTATAAATTCGCCTGCCCTTAATTTCACCTTCTTACCAAGTTCCTTCATCCAGGCTAAATGATTCCTTCCTTGCTCTAATGTTAACACCCTTCAGATATTTGGGAGTGTCTCTCTCTCTTCTGGATCTTGCAGTCACTAGAATTCACTCAACCCTGCATGCTTAAAATCTTTAGCTGATCTTCATAAATTCATCTATTTATCCCTTTCAGCACTACAGTTGCTCTCAGAGCTGACCACCTTCTGTTTCTATCCTGCTGACACTGTGCTAAATGAATACTCCCAGTGGGCTCTTGCCAACTCCCCATGCTATGGCACAATTCTTCTTTGTTCACTGCCTAGAATAGCAGTGACTTTCCTTTGACGGCCAGATCACATTTCAAGCCCAAACTAAGTTTGTTATCTGCCGTTACTGTCAAGTCTCTCCTTGCCCTCTGGGGTTTCTTTTTTTTTTTTTTTTTCCTGTCAGATCTCTTGTATCTCCTCTTCAGCCTCCAAAACAAGAGTAGAATTGTGCCTTAATGCTAATTTCCCAGACAAATGAATATTGTTCATATTTTGGCTGACATTAGCACTAGAAATTGCTTATTGATAATTTTCATAACTGAGTTTTTTTCCCTCTGTTGGATTCCTACCTAAGATCTTTCCTTGTTAAATCTTCACTCGAATCTATATCTTCCCTCTAGTAACTGTTTCAGTTAAAACAAAATAGGTTGTATACTTTATATAGTTCCTTTAGTTCAATAAACTTTTACTAAGCATCTACTTGATTCAGGTGTTATGGATAAAGCAATATACTGCTTTTGCCTTCAAGAAGCTCACAATCTTGTTTGAAATAAAGACATGTAAATATATATTTATAATACAGTGTAATAATGCAATAATGGAAGATTATACAAACTACAAAGGTCAGGAAAGGTGGTAACTTGAAGGATGAACAGCGGGCCGGCCCCGTGGCTTAGCGGTTGGGTGCGCGCGCTCCGCTGCTGGCAGCCCTGGTTTGGTCCCGGACGCGCACCGACCACCGCTTCTCCGGCCATGCTGAGGCCGCGTCCCACATACAGCAACTAGAAGGATGTGCAACTATGACATACAACTATCTACTGGGGCTTTGGGGAAGAAAAAAAGGAGGAGGATTGGCAATAGATGTTAGCTCAGAGCCGGTCTTCCTCAGCAAAAAGAGGAGGATTAGCACGGATGTTAGCTCAGGTCTGATCTCCCTCACCAAAAAAAAAAAAAAAAAAAAGGATGAATAGCAATCCATCAGACCCAGGAGGAGGAGCAGGACATTCCAGTCAGGGAGATATTCCAGACAAAGGCAAAGAATGTTGAAGAGTGTGGAATGCTTGGGAAACAAATAGCACAATGTTGCTGGAGCATAAAAGGCAGAGAAGGGAAAAATAACAGGAGATGAAAGTAGGGAATTAGAAAAGAACCAAGGTACTAGTAGACCCTGAAGTGCCTTGAATCCCAAGCAAAGGAGTTTGGACTTAATCATGTAAGCAATGAGCAGAGGTTAAAGAAATATAAAAAAGGAAGATACACCACCGTCTTTTAGAAGAATCGTTCAACTTAAGTATAGAGAAGAAAATGGAAGGAGGGGGAACAGAGATAAGAAAATCAGTCAGGCGTCAGCTGCAATAGTCCAGCTGAGATGTAAGGGCTTTAAATTTGAAAATTTTCAGAAGGAAAAAAATCAGCCTATCACTTACTAAGCATCAACTATGTGGAAGGTGCTGTATTATGTGCTTTCCATGTTTTACATCATTTTATGGTTACCATAACCCTGTCAGGTAGATACTAGCATCATAATCTAACATATGAGGAAACTGGGGCTCAGAGAAAACAAATAAAGCTCAAAAATGCAACAAATAAAACGAACTACCGAAAAGAGTCAAATTTAGTAAAATGTCCTTTGTACTGTCACTGTGACTTCTAGAACACTATTCCAGAGTATACCTTTAACCTAGTCACAGACAGCCTCATTTTCTCTATTTCAATTCATTTATTCAGAAATACAAACTAGTACCTAAAATGTGCTAGCACTTTACATAATACTATAGGCAATGAGTTTACAATCTGGTGGAAGAGAGACATGATATAATCATATAATAAAATCTATAATTAGAAAGTCATAAAGCATCATAAAAGAAAAAGTACAGGGTATTATGAGACAGTATCAGAGGAGAACTTAATTTAGACTCGAGGGAGGAGATATAAGGGAAGGTCTCTTGAGAAAGTGACATTTGAGACCTGTAGGAAGGATGAGTAAAAAGGATGACCTAAAGGTAAAGCTGTCCTTATCTCTCTCTCTCCATATTGTCACCTGCTACCTCTATTTGCTTCATCTCATTTGCTGAAAACTCACAACTAGCTCATGACTCTGGGTCTTTAAAGTTCACGGGCATGACATATCTAATGAGATGCTTGACCTCAATTCCTTTTTACCTTCTCCAATGGCCACACCGTGGTAACCTTATCACTATCTATAACTGCTACACTTTTGGAATCTAAAATTTAAATACCATAGTTCACCAAATCTAATATGCCATTGATTGGAAGACTCACCATTATTTCACATACCAATAGGAAAAAAGGGTTACCAACTAAACTGACATCTCAACTTCTGAGACGTTAAAATGGAAAAAAAAAATATTCCTAAAATCAATTAACTATGGTATTTTAACTCTGATGACAACTGCTAATCCTTTTATCAGTCTCTCACTCTACTTTTTCTATTATATCTACTTTTTTGACCTCAACTACACATCTGGAAACTTGACCTTTTTATACCATCCCAAACTGTTAGCTCTTTGCCTGTTATCAAGAAATGAGATTGGAGTTTAGAGACATGAACTTAGAGAGGCAGCAATTCTATAACTTCACAGCACTCAGTCGCATAAGCACAGACAGAAAGAGAGAAAGCAGACTATAGGTATTATCCAGGAATTTGGGTACTGGTAGAGGATAACAGCCAAGGGGGTTGAAGGTATTTATAGGTGACTAACTGAAATGATCAACTATTGTAACTATCAGTATTTGTAATTCAATGCTTTAAAAGACTCATCTCCCAAAATGTAACAGACTTGGAACCATTACATGACCATAGAACATCACTGAAATTGTCTGTAATGATACACACTAGCCTGCCCATATCATGTGGCCCATGTGCCCCAGCACCAATACCACATGCCCCTCACCACAGCAAATTATTCTTCATCACAATAATGGTTTATTTCTTGAAATCTCTTTAGAATAATTCCATTATCTGAATGTTTCTGGCTTTAAACTCACATTAAAAATCTCCTGAGCCAGCCCTGGTGGTCTAGTGGTTAAGATTTGGCGCTCTCACCACCGCAGCCTGGGTTCATTTCCCGGTCGTGGAACCACACCACCTGTCTGTCAGTTGTCATACTGTGGTGGTAGCTCACATAGAGAACTAAACTAATAACTAGGATACACAAGCATGCACTGAAGCTTTAAAAAAAAAAAAAAACAAAACTTTTCCTATATACAAAATTATATACTAAAACATCCTTTAGAAAAATCATTATGGTGTTTTGGACTCAAATTCTCTAAACTGCAGAAATACAATAAAACCAGAACAGATTAGATCTGTTTTTACCCATACATGTGGGTAAAAAAATTCATCTTCTACATACACAAAGTTTTGTACTTCTATACTATGTGGTTAGTGATAACGGTGAACAGGTACAACACTCTCCTGACAAGTCATAAGAGCACGAAAGTACTCCTAAAAGTTGGGAAGTTCTCTTTTGGACTATCACTTCCATGGGCTATGAGAACTTATTAGTGGATTTTTTAAATGTTTCTGAATAGAAAGCAGGGGTCAGTGAACTATGGCACGCAGACCAAATTTGGCACACTGCCTATTTTTGCACAGCTCATGAACTAAGAACGGTTTCTACATTTCTAAATGGTTAAAAAAAAACACCTTAAAAAGAACAATATATCGGGGCCAGCCCGGAGGTGCAAGCGGTTAAGTGCGCGCGCTCCACTGCGGCGGCCCAAGGTTCGCCGTTTTGGATCCCCGGCGTGCACTGATGCACCGCTTGTCAGGCCATGCTGTGGCGGCGTCCCATATAAAGTGGAGGAAGATGGGCACGAATGTAGCCCAGGGCCAGTCTTCCTCAGGAAAAGGAGGAGGATTGGCGGATGTTAGCTCAGGGCTGATCTTCCTCACAGAAAAAAAAAAAAAATTATCATGGCACATGGAAATTATATGAAATTCAAATTTCAGTTTCCATAAATAAAGTTTTATTGGAATACAGCCACACTTATTTGTTTACGTATTGTCTATGGCTACTTTTGTGTTACAACAATGAGCTGAACAGTTGCAACAAGACTGTGTGGACTGCAAAGCCTAAAATACTCACTTACCCGACATTTAACAAAAAAAGTTTGCTGACCACTGACCAAAAAAAAAAGGCTTATTTTATTATATAAATCAGTGATGACAGTGACAATTATTTCCAAATGGGCACAAGAGCTTGAACCAACAACAATTTGGAAAATGATGACCTTAGTCAATTAGAATTAACAAAACTTAAACAGTTTAATAAGTAAATTCGTTTTAATTCAATTGGTAGAATGGCAGATATCGAACATACTATTGCAAATGTGCCTCTTATAAGCGTTCATCTCTTTGGTTTAGTTCTTGTAAGCCCTTACCCTGCTTCTCTTCAATTATCCCCCAAGAAACCTTTAGTAAGAACTCTCAAAAACCCCTCCAGGGTCCCGCCCTGTGGCTTAGCTTAGGTTAAGTGGGCGCGCTCTGCTACTGGCGGCCAGGGTTCGGATCCTGTGCGCGCACCGACACACTGCTTCTCCCGCCATGCTGAGGCCGCGTCCCACATACAGCAACTAGAAGGATGTGCAACTATGACATACAACTATCTACTGGGGCTTTGGGGGAAAAAAAGGAGGAGGATTGGCAATAGATGTTAGCTCAGAGCCGGTCTTCCTCAGCAAAAAGAGGGGGATTAGCACAGATGTTAGCTCAGGGTTGATCTTCCTCACAAAAAAAAAAAAAACCCTCCAGGAGTTTTAGGAAAAGCTACATAAAGGTATAGTATTCAGTCACTGCAACCCTACCTACCTTCCATAAAGCTGTCATATTTCCATATGTTTCACGAAAACAAAACAAAACAAAAAGCAAGTGTCCTCATAAAATGTCAAGTGAATTTGTGGCCAGTAGGTGGAGACAGTTTCTAACCAAACTGCTAAACTGGAGTAGCAAAATTTTTTTTGGTTTTGAAATATTCTTTTAATATTCTTCTTTTCTTTTTTAAATGTTTTGTTTATTGCAGTAACATTGGTTTATAGCATTGTAAAAATTTCAGGTGTACATCATTGTACTTCTATTTCTGCATAGATTACATCATGTTCACCACCCAAATACTAATTACAACCCATCACCACACACATGTACCGAATTATCCCTTTCACCCTCCTCCCTCCCCCCTTCCCCTCTGGTAACCACCAATCCAATCTCTGTCCCTATGTGTTTGTTTATTGTTGTTATTATCTACTACTTAATGAAGGAAATCATATGGTATTTGACCTTCTCCCTCTGACTTATTTCACTTTGCATTATACCCTCAATGTCCATCCATGTTGTCACAAATGCCTGGATTTCATCATTTCTTATGGCTGAATAGTATTCCATTGTGTATATATACCACATCTTCTTTATCCATTCGTCCCTTGATGGGCACTTAGGTTGCTTCCAAGTCTTGGCTATTGTGAATAGCGCTGCAATGAACACAGGGGTGCATGTACCTTTACAAATTGGTGTTTTCAAGTTCTTTGGATAAATACCCAACAGTGGAGTAGCAAAATTTGATTGCAAGTTGTAATGGAAATTCAAACTATCTTCCATCCTTATCTTGAAATATTTAGTTAACTAGATGGGACAAAGTGATTTCTTTTCCTAGTTCTTTTCCTAGTAGCCTAGTAAAACCATGCTACCTCATATTTCCTAAATCAGACTTCACTAAGGGATCAGAAATAGAAAGGCTGCTTATTGAACACTCCGTTCCATACAGAATATGAACCTACTTTATCAGCTAGAATAAATCAAGATTTTTCTTCTCTTGCCAATATAAAAGGAATATTTTCTGATCATTTACTCTCAAAGAGGTTAGCATCTTTCCTCTCAAATCAAACCTCACCTCAAGCCTTCTCTACTACTCTCTAGCCATTTGATTAAACTGGGAATAACTGACTATTCCGCGGGTAATGATTTTTATAGCAGCTCCAAATCACCTTATCAAACACTATTCACCTTCACTCACAAAAAAAATCCTTCTCAAAGATTTTTCTTATTTTATAAACAAGAAAAAAAGTTTCTTTTATATACTGCAAATGATAGGAACAGAATCATGGTTCTAATTTCTGGGCTAATAGTCTAGAGCTACAAGGCAATTTCTAGCAGTATGCAGGAGGAAGGAGGCTATTTCTATTAGGCCTCAGGCAAAAGCATTCTACACTTCCTATCTCAACTCCTGACACTTCTGCTACCCAAGCACTTAGTGCCCTGGAGCTGTTCACTAGCTTTGAAAAGCTCCTAAAAGGAGCTTATCTTTGGGATTGGTCTATCCTGCACTTTTTCAGTACTTCTAATTTCAGTAGTATGCACAACTCAGCCAGGTTTTAAGATGAAGCTTATTTCAAAGTAAAGCATACTAAGTGCAAAGGACTCACAGGCAAGCCCTGCCAACATCACTACCCAGGAGATGTATGCAGTACAAAGAATTTCTAATTGAAATAAATGAACAGTGATGTCTCACATCCCCCATGACCCTACTTATAGTCACATACTGTGCTAGGGATACTACGCGCGCGCGCGCGCACACACACACACACACACACACACACACACACACACAGAGTTTTGACAAGTGTTCTACCTACTTCACAAAGGTTGACATATCTTATGCTAAATCTTGGAAAGAAGAACATAAACTAAAGCCTCTAAAAACTCTAACTCAGCAGGCAAGGGTAAGGACTCTAACTCAGCAAGTTCAGTTTAATATGAAACTACACATTCGTCTCTTTTACAAGGCTATTTTCAGACACCTTTTCTTTTGAGTATTGTTCTAACCACCTAGTATCAGAAGGTCCTGAAATTTTTATCTTACCTTTCAGGTTATGTGAAATACACGTATAAGCATCCTAACCTTTCCATTTTAATAAACCCCAGGCATTTACTCGCTATCAATTGCATGGATCACCCTAGTGATAAATAAATGACAAGCAATAGTATATATTGGAGTATATGAGGAAGCCGTTTGAGTTAAAACTAACTCGGCTTGACCCTGTTTATCCAAAAGGGCCTGACGTGGCCTCTTGAGCAGGCATTGTATATCTGCTTTCAATATTTACTATGTCCCAAAGACAAGAATGATGCCCTTTTTTTTTTTAAGATTTTATTTATTTATTTATTTTCCCCCAAAGCCCCAGTTGATAGCTGTATGTCATAGCTGCACATCCTTCTAGTTGCTGTATGTGGGATGCGGCCTCAGCATGGCCGGAGAGGCGGTGTGTCGGTGCACCCGGGATCCGAACCCGGGCCGCCAGCAGCAGAGCGCGTGCACTTAACCGCTAAGCCACGGGGCTGGCCCAAGAATGATGCTCTTAAAGATAGGGATATAACTTCCCCCACATTGGTACTTTTTTAAGGATAAGCATCTCTGCCTAAACTAAAGATAAATTGCTGATCTGCTGCATTTACCTTGTGACCACCCACCTTGTGACCACCAACCTGCTATGCTCACCAAATTGCTGTGCCAACAAAGCAATCTCATGACTATTGTAAAAGGGACATTCCTGTCATATGTGATGTATGCTCTTTGTTCCAAGATGGTATATAACCACTCTGTACACTCCACTTCTTTGGTGCCCTTCCTTCCTTAAGGAAGGCAGGCCCTGGGCTAGTCCTCAGATCTGGCTCATAATAAATTCACCTCAATTTTGATTTATAGATTGATTATGGATTATTTGCATCGACACTAGGAAGCCAAAATATTTAAATCCAATCAAAGTCAACATGGCACCAAAAAATAATTTCATCTTTCGTCCCTGGATGTTTCTGATCTTTTGAGAAGGTACTTAATTGGAAGGAAAGTCTGTGGCTGATGGTATATTAAGGGACACAGCGGTTCTTCACCGGCTCCCTTTAGGTAGCCTCTCCTCTCCTCTTCCTATTATTTCCTTGATTTTCTACATTCAACCAAATATCTGTTTTGAGTAATCCTAAATGATTCCCCAAAATGAGACTCTTATAACCACATTTTCAAGTCTCCATCAGTTAATCTTTAAGTAACACATACTGGGAGGGACAAGATTAGAGCAGCAGAGCCAAGAGGCTGGCTTAAGGTACTAAGATTCCAGGGTCTAAAATCAATTTAGCAAATAAAGGCAACAGTATGAATGTAGACAGCCTTTAGAAAGACTGACTAATCTAATTTTATCCTGACTTTGGCCAAACTACTTAAACCAGTGGCTTTAAGTCTGCATATATACACACAAACCCCAGCAACACCAGCAACTATTGGAAGAATAAAGGATTAAGCAAGGTCTTCCTAGTTAGAGACAATTTGAGTTCCACCAGGGCATGTGGTAACCCCTCCAGGGATGCTTGTAGTTACAGAAACTCATTTCAAGTCATTTCTCCGGCCACTCACTGCCTTCACTTTAAGACAATAATTAGGCATAATTCTACTTGCTTTTACTAAACATTCACACACTTATTGTGTGCATACCACGTGTTGAGTGTTGTGTTTTAATTTTCTTTCTCTATATAATGGAAAAAGTCCATGCGTAAGCTCACTAACAAAGGTTTTGAAGAATACCAAATAATGCCTAGATGGGGACTCAATTCTACAGTCCATACAATTGGTCCCCCTACTACCTATTTTTCTGCTTTCACAATCTAGCTTTCTCTTTAAGATGCTATTGAATTGTTGAGGACTATTCCCTGAGCTTAAACTAGCTGCAGTTTTCTCTTCTCAACCTTGGGAAAGACTGACTCATATGTAACATTTTTAAAGCTGCTGTTCTGCAGTGCACATCCCTCATAAAACCTTAATCACAATAAATGTAGTTAAATCCCTTAAAACCAGATTGCTCTAGCTTCACAGAACAAGTCTGGCTGCTCAGCTTTAACTCCCCGGAGAGAAGAGAGACGCTCTACTCTATTATGAAACCAGCTTGCCTAATCAAATTCCCTTTCAGAGAAAGAGGTCAAGGAGAATAACTGCTGTGCCATTTTTAAATTCTTCCTTCCAAGAAATGACTGTGATTGACAGATGCTATTTCTTTGAGTTCCAATGGCCTACTGCCAACATCAACTAATTGTTCCTTAGTTAAAAGAATGATCCCAATGCAACCAAGCTATATGATTCTCCATATCCATAATACATAATACTTTAAATTTGAAAAGCTTTATAATTTTCAAAGCTTACACACTCTCTCTCTCTCTCTCTCAATATCCCAGGGAAGGTAGAATAGATATCATCCTCATTTTACACACTGGGAAACTGCAACAAAGGCAATATATCACTTGTCCAAGATACGTTAGGTGGTGGATCTAAAACTCTAACTTATGTTGTTATCTTACAGTCCTGTGATTTCCCACACTTAACGTATCTTTGCAATTTCCTTAGTATGTCTACTAATCCCAATATCTGTCTCAACTTACTGAAATATTTACTAACATGTTCAGGTGATGTAGTGGTGTACTGGATATAGATTCGTGTAGTGTAGTAGAAAAAGTGATATTTGGAGATTGAGATGGGTTCAAATAACAGTTTTGCCACTTAAGGTGTATGACTTAGGGTAAACTGATAACTAGCCTCAATTTCTCTACCTGTAAAATTGGTATACCATCTACCTCACAGAATTCTAAGAATTAAATGAGTTAACACATGTTAAGTGCCCAATACACAAAAGGCACTCAATTATTAATTCCATTCCCTGGAACAGTCCTAAACAGATCACTGGCCTCTTGAGAACGTCTAACTCATCTGATTTCAGTGATCCCTAAAAATTGAGGGATGAAGATTAAGGAAACTGGAGC